>NW_027596122.1:600000-1159754 GCF_964194155.1 Cetorhinus maximus
TCTCTGTCCCTTTAACCTCCCTGCGATCACACTCTCTGCCCCTTTAAACTCCCCGTGATCTCACTTACTGTCCCTTTAACCTCCCCGTGATCTCACACTCTGTCACTTTAACCTCCCCGTGATCTCACTCTCTGTCTCTTTAAGCTCCCCGTGATCTCAATCTCTGACCCTTTCACCTCTCCGTGATCTCACTCTCTGTCCATTTAACCTCCCCGTCAACTAACTTTCTATCCCTTTAACCACCCCTTGAACTCACTCTCTGTCCCTTTATCCTGCCCCTGATCTCACTCTCTGTCGCCTTAACTTTCCCGTGATCTCACTCTCTGTCCCATTAACCTCCCCGTGATCTCACTGTCTGTCCATTTAAACTCCCCGTCATCTAACTGTCTGTACCTTTAACCTCCCCGTGATCTCACTCACTGTCCCTTTAACCTCCAGGTATTCTCACTCTCTGTCCATTTAAACTCCCTGTGATCTCATTCTCTGTCCCTTTAAACTTCCCGTGATCTCACTCTCTGTCCCATTAACCTCCCCATGATCACACTCTCTGTCCATTTAACCTCCCCGTGATCTCACTCTCTGTCCCTTTAACCTCCCCGTGATCTCACTCTTTCCCCTTAATCTTCCCGTGATCTTAATCTCTGTCCCATTAACCTCCCCGTGATCTAACTCTCTGTCCCTTTAATCGCCCCGTGATCTCACTCTCTGTCCCTTTAACCGCCCCGTGATCTCACTCTCTGTCCCTTTAACCTCCCCGTGATCTCACTCTCTGTCCCTTTAACCGCCCCGTGATCTCACTCTCTGTCCCTTTAAACTCACCGTGATCTCAATTTCTGTCCCTTTAACCTGCCCGTGATCTCACTCTCTGTCCCTTTAACCACCCCGTGATCTCACTCTCTGTCCCTTTTACCTCCCCGTGATCTCACTCTCTGTCCCTTTAAGCTCCCCGTGATCTCAATCTCTGACCCTTTAACCTCTCCGTGATATCACTCTAGTCCATTTAACCTACCCGTCAACTAACTTTCTACCCCTTTAACCTCCCCTTGAACTCACTCTCTGTCCCTTTAACCTTCCCGTGATCTCACTGACTGTCCATTTAACCTCCCTGTCATCTAAATCTCTTTCCCTTTAACCTCCCCGTGAAATCACTCTCTGTCCCTTTAATCTCCCCATGATCTCACTCTCTCACCCTTTATCCTCCCCCTGATCTCACTCTCTGTCGCCTTAACTTTCCGCGATCAAACTCTCTGTCGCTTTAACCTCCCCGTGAACACACTCGCTGTCCCTTTAACCTCGCCGTGAACTCATTCGCTGTCCCTTTAACCTCGCCGTGAACTCAATCGCTGTCCCTTTAACCTCCCCGTGATCTCACTCTCTGTCCCTTTAACCTCCCCGTGATCTCACTCTCTGTCCCGTTAACTTCCCAGTGATCTCACTCTCTGTCCCTTTAACCTCCCTGATTTAGCACTCTGTCCCTTTAACCACCCCGTGATTTCACTCTCTGTCCCTTTAACCAACCCGTGATCTCTCCCTGTCCCTTTAACCTCCCCGTGATCTCTCTCTCTGTCCCTTTAACCTCCCAGTGATCTCTGTCTTTCCCTTTAAACTCCCCGTGTTCTCACTCTCTGACCCTTTAACATCCCCGTGATCTCACTCTTTGTCCCGTTAACCTCCCCGTGATCTCACTCCCTGTCCCTTGAACCTCCCCGTGATTTCACTCTCTGTCCCTTTTACCTCACCGTGATCTCACTCTCTGTCTCTTTAAACTCCCCGTGATCTCACTCTCTATCCCTTTAACCTCCCCGTGATCTCACTCTCTGTCCGTTTATCCTCCCGGTATTCTCACTCTCTGTCCCTTTAAACTCCCCATGATCTCATTCTCTATCCCTTTAACCTCCCCGTGATGTCACTCTCTGTCCCGTTAACCTTCCCGTGATCTCACTCTCTGTCCCTTTAACCTCCCCGTGATCTCACTCACTGTCCCTTTAACCTCCCCGTGATATCATTCAATGTCCCTTTAACCTCCCCGTAATCTCTCTCTGTCCCGTTAACCTCCCCGTGATCAAAATCTCTGTCCCATTAACCTCCCCGTGATATCATTCTCTGTCCCTTTAATCAATCCGTGACCCCTCTCTGTCCCTTTAACCTCCCCGTGATCTCACTCTCTTTCCCTTTAACCTCCCCGTGATCTCACTCTGTCCCATTAATCTTCCCTTGATCTTAATCTCTGTAACATTTACCTCCCGGTGATCTCACTCTCTGTCACTTTAACCTCCCCGTGATCTCACTCTCTGTCTCTTTAAGCTCCCGGTGATCTCAATCTCTGACCCTTTCACCTCTCCGTGATCTCACTCTCTGTCCATTTAACCTCCCCGTCAACTAACTTTCTATCCCTTTAACCACCCCTTGAACTCACTCTCTGTCCCTTTATCCTGCCCCTGATCTCACTCTCTGTCGCCTTAACTTTCCCGTGATCTCACTCTCTGTCCCATTAACCTCCCCGTGATCTCACTGTCTGTCCACATAAACTCCCCGTCATCTAACTCTCTGTCCCTTTAACCTCCCCGTGATCTCACTGTCTGTACCTTTAACCTCCCCGTGATCTCACTCACTGTCCCTTTAACCTCCAGGTATTCTCACTCTCTGTCCATTTAAACTCCCTGTGATCTCATTCTCTGTCCCTTTAAACTTCCCGTGATCTCACTCTCTGTCCCATTAACCTCCCCATGATCTCACTCTCTGTCCCTTTAACCTCCCCGTGATCTCACTCTTTCCCCTTAATCTTCCCGTGATCTTAATCTCTGTCCCATTAACCTCCCCGTGATCTAACTCTCTGTCCCTTTAATCGCCCCGTGATCTAACTCCCTGTCCCTTTAACCTCCCCGTGTTCTCACTCGCTGTCCCTTTAACCTCCCCGTGAGCTCAATCTCTGTCCCTTTAACCTCACCGTGATCTCACTCTCTATCCATTTAACCTCACAGTCATCTAACTCTCTTTCCCTTTAACCAGCCCGTAATATCACTCTCTGTCCATTTAACTTCCCCGTGATCTAACTCTCTGTCCCTTTAACCGCCCCGTGATCTCTCTCTCTGTCCCTTTAACCTCCCCGTGATCTCTGTCTTTCCCTTTAAACTCCTCGTGTTCTCACTCTCTGTCCCTTTAAACTCACCGTGATATCACTCTCTGACCCTTTAACATCCCCGTGATATCACTCTTTGTCCCGTTAACCTACCCGTGATCTCACTCCCTGTCCCTTTAACCTCCCCGTGATCACACTCTCTGTCCCTTTAAACTCCAGTGATCTCACTCTCTGTCCCTTTAACCTCCCCGTGATCTGTCTCTCTGTCCGTTTATCCTCCCAGTGATCTCAGTCTTTCATTTTAAACACCCCGTGTTCTCAATCTCTGTCCCTTTAAACTCACCGTGATATCACTTTCTGTCCCTTTGACCTCCCCTTGATCTCACTCTTTTTCCCGTTAACCTACCCGTGATCTCTCTTACAGTCCCTTTCACCTCCCCGTGATCTCACTCTGTCCATTTAAACTCCCCGTGATCTCACTCTGTCCATTTAATCATCTCGTGTTCTCAATCTCTGTCCATTTATCCTGCCCGTGATCTCACTCTGTCCATTTAAACTCCCCGTGATCTCACTCTGTCCATTTAATCTTCTCGTGTTCTCAATCTCTGTCGCTTTATCCTCCCCGTAATCTCTCTCTGTCACTATAACCTCCCCGTAATCACACTCTCTGTGCCTTTAAACTCCCCGTGATCACACTCTCTGTCCATTTAAACTCCCCGTGATCTCACTCTCTGTCCATTTAACCTCCCTGTGCACTCAATCTCAGTCTCTTTAACCTCCCCGTGATCTCACTCTCTGTCCCTTTAAACTCCCCGTGATCTCACTCTCTGTCCCATTAACCTCCCGGTGATCTCACTCTCTGTCCCTTTAACCTCCCCGTGAACTCACTCTCTGTCCCATTAACCTCCCGGTGATCTCAATCTCTGTCCCGTAAACCTCCCCGTGATCTCACTCTCTGTCCCATTAACCTCCCGGTGATCTCACTCTCTGTCCCGTAAACCTTCCCGTGATCTCACTCTCTGACCCTTTAACCTCACCGTGATCTCACACTATGTCCCTTTAACTTCCCCGTGATCTCACTCTCTGTCGCTTTAACCTCCCCGTAATCTCTCTCTGTCCCTTTAACTTATCCGTGATGTCACTCTCTGTCCCATTAACCTCCCCGTGATGTAACTCTCTGTCCCTTTAACCGCCCCGTGATCTTTTTCTCAGTCCCTTTAACCTCCCCGTGATCTAACTCTCTGTCCCTTTAACCGCCCCGTGATCTCACTCTCTGTCCCTTTAAACTCCAGTGATCTCACTCTCTGTCCCTTTAACCTCCCCGTGATCTCACTCTCTGTCCGTTTATCCTCCCGGTATTCTCACTCTCTGTCCCTTTAAACTCCCCGTGATCTCATTCTCTATCCCTTTAACCTCCCCGTGATGTCACTCTCTGTCCCGTTAACCTTCCCGTGATCTCACTCTCTGTCCCTTTAACCTCCCCGTGATCTCACTCACTGTCCCTTTAACCTCCCCGTGATATCATTCAATGTCCCTTTAACCTCCCCGTAATCTCTCTCTGTCCCGTTAACCTCCCCGTGATGAAAATCTCTGTCCCATTAACCTCCCCATGATATCATTCTCTGTCTCTTTAACCAATCCGTGACCCCTCTCTGTCCATTTAACCTCCCAGTGATCTCTGTCTTTCATTTTAAATTCCTCATGTTCTCACTCTCTGTCACTTTAACCTCCCCGTGATCTCACTCTCTGTCTCTTTAAGCTCCCGGTGATCTCAATCTCTGACCCTTTCACCTCTCCGTGATCTCACTCTCTGTCCATTTAACCTCCCCGTCAACTAACTTTCTATCCCTTTAACCACCCCTTGAACTCACTCTCTGTCCCTTTATCCTGCCCCTGATCTCACTCTCTGTCGCCTTAACTTTCCCGTGATCTCACTCTCTGTCCCATTAACCTCCCCGTGATCTCACTGTCTGTCCATTTAAACTCCCCGTCATCTAACTCTCTGTCCCTTTAACCTCCCCGTGATCTCATTCTCTGTCCCTTTAAACTTCCCGTGATCTCACTCTCTGTCCCATTAACCTCCCCATGATCACACTCTCTGTCCATTTAACCTCCCAGTGATCTCACTCTCTGTCCCTTTAACCTCCCCGTGATCTCACTCTTTCCCCTTAATCTTCCCGTGATCTTAATCTCTGTCCCATTAACCTCCCCGTGATCTAACTCTCTGTCCCTTTAATCGCCCCATGATCTAACTCTGTCCCTTTAACCTCCCCGTGTTCTCACTCTCTGTCCCTTTAACCTCCCCGTGAGCTCAATCTCTGTCCCTTTAACCTCACCGTGATCTCACTCTCTATCCATTTAACCTCACAGTCATCTAACTCTCTTTCCCTTTAACCAGCCCGTAATATCACTCTCTGTCCATTTAACTTCCCCGTGATCTAACTCTGTCCCTTTAACCGCCCCGTGATCTCTCTCTCTGTCCCTTTAACCTCCCCGTGATCTCTGTCTTTCCCTTTAAACTCCTCGTGTTCTCACTCTCTGTCCCTTTAAACTCACCGTGATATCACTCTCTGTCCCTTTAACATCCCCGTGATATCACTCTTTGTCCCGTTAACCTACCCGTGATCTCACTCCCTGTCCCTTTAAGCTCCCCGTGTTCTCACTCTCTGTCCTTATAAACTCACCGTGATATCACTCTCAGTCCCTTTAACATCCCCGTGATCTCACTATTTGTCCCGTTAACCTATCCGTGATCTCACTCCCTGTCCCTTTAACCTCCCCGTGATCTCACTCTCTGTCCCTTTAACCTCCCCGTGATCTCACTCTGTCCCATTAATCTTGCCTTGATCTTAATCTCTGTCCCATTTACCTCCCGGTTATCTCACTCTCTGTCACTTTAACCTCCCCGTGATCTCGCTCTCTATCCCTTTAAGTTCCCCGTGATCTCAATCTCTGACCCTTTCAACTCTCCGTGATCTCACTCTCTGTGCATTTAACCTCCCCGTCAACTAACTTTCTATCCCTTTAACCTCCCCGTGAACTCACTTTCTGTCCCTTTAACCTCCCCGTGATCTCTCTCTCTGTACCTTTAACCACCCAGTGATCTCACACTCTATCCCTTTAACCTCCCCATGGTCTCACTCTCTGTCCATTTAAACTCCCTGTGATCTCATTCTCTGTCCCTTTAACCTCCCCGTGATCTCACTCTCTGTCCCTTTAACCTCCCCGTCATCTAACTCTCTGTCCCTTTAACCTCCCCGTGATCTCATTCTCTGCCCCTTTAACCACCCCGTAATCTTACTCTCTGTACCTTTAACTTCCCCGTGATCTAAATCTCTGTCCCTTTAACGTCCCAGTGATCTCACACTGTCCCTTTAACCTCCCCGTGATCTCAATCTCCGTCCATTTAACCTCCCCGTGATCTCAATCTCTGTCCATTTATCCTGCCCGTGATCTCATTCTCTGTCCCTTTAACCTCCCCGTGATCTCACTCTCCGTCCCGTTAACCTCCCCGTGATCTAAATCTCTGTCCTTTTAACTTCCCCTGATCCTACTCTCTGTCCCATTAAACTCCCCGTGATCTCACTCTCTGACCCTTCAACCTACCCGTGATCCCATTCTGCCGCTTTAACCTGCCCCTTAACTCCCTCTGTCCTTTTACCCTCCCCGTGATCTCACTCTCTGTCCCTTTAAATTTCCCGTGATCTCACTCTCTGTCCCTTTAACCTCCCCATGATCTCACTCTCTGTCCCTTTAACCTCCCCGTGATCTCACTCTCTGTCCGTTTATCCTCCCGGTATTCTCACTCTCTGTCCCTTTAAACTCCCCGTGATCTCTTTCTCTGTTTCTTTAACCTCCCCGTGATCTCACTCTCTGTCCCTACAACCTCCCCGTGAACTCATTCAGTCGCTTTTACCTCCCCCTTAACTGTCTCTGTCCCTTTAACCTCCCCGTGATGTCACTCTGTCCCTTTAACACTCCAATAGTGCAGCACACCCTCAATTACTGACACTCCAATAGTGCAGCACACCCTCAATTACTGACGCTCCAATAGTGCAGCACACACTCAATTACTGCACTACAATAGTGCAGCACACCCTCAATTACTGACCCTCCAACAGTGCAGCACACCCTCAATTACTGACCCTCCAATAGTGCAGCACACCCTCAATTACTGACCCTCCAATAGTGCAGCACACCCTCAATTACTGACCCTCCAATAGTGCAGCACACCCTCAATTACTGACTCTCCAATAGTGCTGCACAGCCTCCATTACTGACTCTCCAATAGTGCAGCACAACCTCAATTAATGACCCTCGAATAATGCAGCACACCCTCAATTACTGACACTCCAATAGTGCTGCACACCCTCAATTACTGACACTCCAATAATGCAGCACACACTCAATTACTGACACTCCAATAGAGCAGCACACCCTCAATTACTGACCCTCCAATAGTGCAGCACACCCTCAATTACAGACACACCAATAGTGCAGCAAACCCTCATTTACTGACACACCAATAGTGCAGCACACCCTCAATTACTGACACTCCAATAGTGCAACACACACTCAATTATTGACACTCCAATAGTGCAGCACACCCTCAATTACTGACACACCAATAGTGCAGCACACCCTCAATTACTGACACTCCAATAGTGCAGCACACCCTCAATTACTGACACTCCAATAGTGCAGCACACCCTCAATTACTGACTCTCCAATAGTGCAGCACACCCTCAATTACTGACCCTCGAATAATGCAGCACACCCTCAATTACTGACACTCCAATAGTGCAGCACACCCTCAATTACTGACACTCCAATAATGCAGCACACCCTCAATTACTGACACTCCAATAGAGCAGCACACCCTCAATTACTGACCCTCCAATAGTGCAGCACACCCTCAATTACAGACACACCAATAGTGCAGCAAACCCTCATTTACTGACACACCAATAGTGCAGCACACCCTCAATTACTGACACTCCAATAGTGCAGCACACACTCAATTACTGACACACCAATAGTGCTGCACAGACTCAATTACTGACTCTCCAATAGTGCAGCACAACCTCAATTACTAACCCTCCAATAGTGCAGCACACCATCAATTACTGACACACCAATAGTGCAGCACACCCTCATTTACTGACCCTCCAAGAGTGCAGCACACCCTCAATTACTGACACTCCAATAGTGCAGCACACCCTCAATTACTGACACTCCAATAGTGCAGCACACCCTCATTTACTGACCCTCCAATAGTGCAGCACACCCTCAATTACTGACACTCCAATAGTGCAACAAAAACTCAATTACTGACCCTCCAATAGTGCTGCACAGCCTCAATTACAGACACTCCAATAGTGCAGCACACCCTCAATTACTGACACTCCAATAGTGCTGCTCACCCTCAATTACTGACACACCAATAGTGCAGCACACCCTCAATTACTGACACTTCAATAATGCAGCACACCCTCAATTACTGACACTCCAATAGTGCAGAACACCCTCAATTATTGACACTACAATAGTGCAGCACACCCTCAATTACTGACACTCCAACGGTGCAGCAAACCCTCAATTACTGACCTACAAATAGTGCAGCACACCCTCAATTCCTGAACCTCCAATAGTGCGGCAAAAACTCAATTGCTGACACTCCAATAGTGCAACACACCCTTTATAACTGACACTCCAATAGTGCAGCACACACTCAATTACTGACACTCCAATACTGCAGCACACCCTCAATTACTGACCCTACAATAGTGCAGCACACACTCAATTACTGACAATCCAACAGTGCAGCACACCCTCAATTTCTGACCCTCCAATAGTGCAGCACACCCTCAATTACTGACCCTCCAACAATGCAGCACACCCTCAATTACTGACACTCCAATAGTGCAGCAGACCCTCAATTACTGACACTCCAATAGTGCAGCACACCCACAATTACTGACACTCCAATAGTGCAGCACACCCTCAATTACTGCACTCCAATAGTGCAGCACACCCTCAATTACTGACCCTCCAACAGTGCAGCACACCCTCAATTACTGACCCTCCAATAGTGCAGCACACCCTCAATAACTGACCCTCCAATAGTGCAGCACACCCTCAATTACTGACACTCCAATAGTGCAGCACACCCTCAATTACTGACCCTCCAATAGTGCAGCACACCCTCAATTACAGACACACCAATAGTGCAGCAAACCCTCATTTACTGACCCACCAATAGTGCAGCACACCCTCAATTACTGACACTCCAATAGTGCAACACACACTCAATTATTGACACTCCAATAGTGCAGCACACACTCAATTACTGACACTCCAATAGTGCTGCACAGACTCAATTACTGACTCTCCAATAGTGCAGCACAACCTCAATTACTAACCCTCCAATAGTGCAGCACACCCTCAATTCCTGAATCTCCAATAGTGCGGCAAAAACTCAATTGCTGACACTCCAATAGTGCAACACACCCTTAATAACTGACACTCCAATAGTGCAGCACACCCTCAATTACTGACACTCCAATAGTGCAGCACACCCTCATTAACTGACACTCAAATAGTGCAGCACACCCTCAATTTCTGACCCTCCAATAGTGCAGCACACCCTCAATTACTGACCCTCCAACAATGCAGCACACCCTCAATTACTGATACTCCAATAGTGCAGCAGACCCTCAATTACTGACACTCCAATAGTGCAGCACACCCACAATTACTGACACTCCAATAGTGCAGCACACCCTCAATTACTGCACTCCAATAGTGCAGCACACCCTCAATTACTGACCCTCCAACAGTGCAGCACACCCTCAATTACTGACCCTCCAATAGTGCAGCACACCATCAATTACTGACCCTCCAATAGTGCAGCACACCCTCAATTACTGACACACCAATAGTGCAGCACACCCTCAATTACTGACCCTCCAATAGTGCAGCACACCCTCAATTACTGACTCTCCAATAGTGCTGCACAGCCTCCATTACTGACTCTCCAATAGTGCAGCACAACCTCAATTACTGACCCTCGAATAATGCAGCACACCCTCAATTACTGACACTCCAATAGTGCAGCACACCCTCAATTACTGACCCTCCAATAGTGCTGCACACCCTCAATTACTGACACTACAATAGTGCAGCTCACCCTCAATTACTGACTCTCCAATAGTGCAGCACACCCTCAATTACTGACACTCCAATAGTGCAGCACACCCTCAATTACTGACACTCCAATAATGCAGCACACCCTCAATTATTGACACTCCAATAGAGCAGCACACCCTCAATTACTGACCCTCCAATAGTGCAGCACACCCTCAATTACAGACACACCAATAGTGCAGCAAACCCTCATTTACTGACCCACCAATAGTGCAGCACACCCTCAAGTACTGACACTCCAATTTTGCAACACACACTCAATTATTGACACTCCAATAGTGCTGCACAGACTCAATTACTGACTCTCCAATAGTGCAGCACAACCTCAATTACTAACCCTCCAATAGTGCAGCACACCCTCAATTACTGACACACCAATAGTGCAGCACACCCTCATTTACTGACCCTCCAAGAGTGCAGCACACCCTCAATTAATGACACTCCAATAGTGCAGCACACCCTCAATTACTGACACTCCAATAGTGCAGCACACCCTCATTTACTGACCCTCCAATAGTGCAGCACACCCTCAATTACTGACACTCCAATAGTGCAACACACACTCAATTACTGACCCTCCAATAGTGCTGCACAGCCTCAATTACAGACACTCCAATAGTGCAGCACACCCTCAATTACTGACACTCCAATAGTGCAGCTCACCCTCAATTACTGACACACCAATAGTGCAGCACACCCTCAATTACTGACACTCCAATAATGCAGCACACCCTCAATTACTGACACTCCAATAGTGCAGAACACCCTCAATTATTGACACTACAATAGTGCAGCACACCCTCAATTACTGACACTCCAACGGTGCAGCAAACCCTCAATTACTGACCTACAAATAGTGCAGCACACCCTCAATTCCTGAACCTCCAATAGTGCGCCAAAAACTCAATTGCTGACACTCCAATAGTGCAGCACACCCTTAATAACTGACACTCCAATAGTGCAGCACACACGCAATTACTGACCCTCCAATACTGCAGAACACCCTCAATTACTGACCCTCCAATAGTGCAGCACACCCTCATTAACTGACACTCAAATAGTGCAGCACACCCTCAATTTCTGACCCTCCAATAGTGCAGCACATCCTCAATTACTGACACTCGAATAGGGCAGCACACCCTCACATACTGACCCTCCAATAGTGCAGCACACCCTCAATAATTGACACTCCAATAGTGCAGCACACACTCAATTACTGACACTCCAATAGTGCAGCACACCCTCAATTACTGACACTCCAACGGTGCAGCAAACCCTCAATTACTGACCTACAAATAGTGCAGCACACCCTCAATTCCTGAACCTCCAATAGTGCGGCAAAAACTCAATTGCTGACGCTCCAATAGTGCAACACACCCTCAATTACTGACACTCCAATACTGCAGCACACCCTCAATTACTGACACTCCAATAGTGCAACACACCCTCATTAACTGACACTCAAATAGTGCAGCACACCCTCAATTACTGACCCTCCAACAATGCAGCACACCCTCAATTACTGACACTCCAATAGTGCAGCAGACCCTCAATTAATAACACTCCAATAGTGCAGCACACCCTCAATTACTGACACTCCAATAGTGCAGCAGACCCTCAATTACTGACACTCCAATAGTGCAGCACACCCACAATTACTGACACTCCAATAGTGCAGCACACCCTCAATTACTGCACTCCAATAGTGCAGCACACCCTCAATTACTGACTCTCCAATAGTGCAGCACAACCTCAATTACTGACCCTCGAATAATGCAGCACACCCTGAATTACTGACACTCCAATAGTGCAGCACACCCTCAATTACTGACACTCCAATAATGCAGCACACCCTCAATTACAGACACACCAATAGTGCAGCAAACCCTCATTTACTGACCCACCAATAGTGCAGCACACCCTCAAATACTGACACTCCAATAGTGCAACACACACTCAATTACTGACACTCCAATAGTGCAGCACACCCTCAATTACTGACACTCCAATAATGCAGCACACCCTCAATTACAGACACACCAATAGTGCAGCAAACCCTCATTTACTGACCCACCAATAGTGCAGCACACCCTCAAATACTGACACTCCAATAGTGCAACACACACTCAATTATTGACACTCCAATAGTGCAGCACAACCTCAATTACTAACCCTCCAATAGTGCAGCACACCCTCATTAACTGACACTCAAATAGTGCAGCACACCCTCAATTTCTGACCCTCCAATAATGCAGCACACCCTCAATTACTGACCCTCCAACAATGCAGCACACCCTCAATTACTGACACTCCAATAGTGCAGCAGACCCTCAATTACTGACACTCCAATAGTGCAGCACACCCACAATTACTGACACTCCAATAGTGCAGCACACCCTCAATTACTGACCCTCCAATAGTGCAGCACACCCTCAATTACTGACCCTCCAATAGTGCAGCACACCATCAATTACTGACCCTCCAATAGTGCAGCACACCCTCAATTACTGACACACCAATAGTGCAGCACACCCTCAATTACTGACCCTCCAATAGTGCAGCACACCCTCAATTACTGACTCTCCAATAGTGCTGCACAGCCTCCATTACTGACTCTCCAATAGTGCAGCACAACCTCAATTACTGACCCTCGAATAATGCAGCACACCCTCAATTACTGACACTCCAATAGAGCAGCACACCCTCAATTACTGACCCTCCAATAGTGCAGCACACCCTCAATTACAGACACACCAATAGTGCAGCAAACCCTCATTTACTGACCCACCAATAGTGCAGCACACCCTCAAGTACTGACACTCCAATAGTGCAACACACACTCAATTATTGACACTCCAATAGTGCTGCACAGACTCAATTACTGACTCTCCAATAGTGCAGCACAACCTCAATTACTAACCCTCCAATAGTGCAGCACACCCTCAATTACTGACACACCAATAGTGCAGCACACCCTCATTTACTGACCCTCCAAGAGTGCAGCACACCCTCAATTACTGACACTCCAATAGTGCAGCACACCCTCAATTACTGACACTCCAATAGTGCAGCACACCCTCATTTACTGACCCTCCAATAGTGCAGCACACCCTCAATTACTGACCCTCCAATAGTGCTGCACAGCCTCAATTACAGACACTCCAATAGTGCAGCACACCCTCAATTACTGACACTCCAATAGTGCAGCTCACCCTCAATTACTGACACACCAATAGTGCAGCACACCCTCAATTACTGACACTCCAATAATGCAGCAAACCCTCAATTACTGACACTCCAATAGTGCAGAACACCCTCAATTATTGACACTACAATAGTGCAGCACACCCTCAATTACTGACACTCCAACGGTGCAGCAAACCCTCAATTACTGACCTACAAATAGTGCAGCACACCCTCAATTCCTGAACCTCCAATAGTGCGGCAAAAACTCAATTGCTGACACTCCAATAGTGCAGCACACCCTCAATTCCTGAACCTCCAATAGTGCGGCAAAAACTCAATTACTGACACTCCAATAGTGCAGCACACCCTTAATAACTGACACTCCAATAGTGCAGCACACACGCAATTACTGACCCTCCAATACTGCAGCACACCCTCATTAACTGACACTCAAATAGTGCAGCACAACCTCAATTTCTGACCCTCCAATAGTGCAGCACACCCTCAATTACTGACACTCGAATAGGGCAGCACAGCCTCACATACTGACCCTCCAATAGTGCAGCACACCCTCAATAATTGACACTCCAATAGTGCAGCACACCCTCAATTACTGACACTCCAATAGTGCAGCACACCCTCAATTACTGACCCTACAATAGTGCAGCACACCCTCAATAACTGACACTCCAATAGTACAGCACACCCTCAATTACTGACACTCCAATAGTGCAGCAAACCTTCAATTACTGACCCTCCAATAGTGCAGAACACTCTCAATTACTGTCCCTCCAATAGTGCAGCACACCCTCAATTATTGACAATCCAATAGTACAGCAGACCCTCAATTATTGACACTCCAAAAGTGCAACACACCCTCTATTACTGACACTCCAATAGTGCAGCACAACCACAATTACTGACCCTCCAATAGTGCAGCACACCCTCAATTACTGACCATCCAATAGTGCAGCACACCCTCAATTACTGTCCCTCCAATAGTGCAACACGCCATCAATAACTGAGACTCCAATAGTGCAGCACACCCTCAATTACTGACACTCCAATAGTGCTGTACACCCCCAATTACTGTCACTCCAATAGTGCAGCACAGCCTCATTTACTTACCCTCCAATAGTGCAGCACACCCTCAATTACTGACTCTCCAATAGTGCAGCACACCCTCAATTACTGACACTCCAATAGTGCAGCACACCCTCATTTACTGACCCTCCAATAGTGCAGCACACCCTCAATTACTGACACTCCAATTGTGCAGCACACACTCAATTACAGACACTCCAATATTGCATCACACCATCAATTACTGACACACCAATAGTGCAGCACACCATCAATTACTGACACACCAATAGTGCAGCACACCCTCAATTACTGACACACCAATAGTGCAGCACACCCTCAATTACTGACCCTCCAACAGTGCAGCACACCCTCAATTACTGACTCTCCAATAGTGCAGCACACCCTCAATTACTGACCCTCCAATTGTGCAGCACACCCTCAATTACTGACACTCCAATAGTGCAGCACACCCTCAATTACTGACACTCCAATAGTGCAGCACACCCACAAATACTGTCACTCCAATAGTGCAGCACACCCTCAATTACTGACCATCCAATAGTGCAGCACACCCTCAATTACTGACCAACCAATAGTGCAGCACACCCTCAATTACTGACACACTAATAATGCAGCACACCCACAATTACTGACACTCCAATAGTGCAGCACACCCTCAATTATTGACACTCCAATAGTACAGCAGACCCTCAATTACTGACACACCAATAGTGCAGATCATTCTCAATTATTGACACTCCAATAGTACAGCAGACCCTCAATTACTGACACACCAATAGTGCAGATCATTCTCAATTATTGACACTCCAATAGTGCAGCAAACCCTCAATTACTGACCTACAAATAGTGCAGCACACCCTCAATTACTGACACTCCAACGGTGCAGCAAACCCTCAATTACTGACCTACAAATAGTGCAGCACACCCTCAATTTCTGACACTCCAGTAGTGCAGCAAAACCTCAATTACTGACACTCCAATAGTGCAGCACACCCTCAATTACTGACCCACCAATAGTGCAGCACACCCTCAATTACTGACCCACCAATAGTGCAACACACCCTCAATTACTGACACTTCAATAGTGCAGCACACCCTCAATTACTGACACTTCAATAGTGCCGCACACCCTCAATTACTGACCAACCAATAGTGCAGATCATTCTCAATTATTGACACTCCAATAGTGCAGCACACCCTCAATTACTGACCCACCAATAGTGCAGCACAACCTCAATTACTGACACTTCAATAGTGCAGCACACCCTCAATTACTGACCAACCAATAGTGCAGCACACCATCAATTACTGACCCTCCAATAGTGCAGCGCACCCTCAATTACTGACACTCCAATAGTACAGCACACCCTCAATTACTGACACTCCAATAGTGCAGCACACCCTCAATTACTGACCCTCCAATAGTGCAGCACACCCTCAATAACTGACTCTCCAATAGTGCAGCACACCCTCAATTACTGACCCTCCAATAGTGCAGCACACCCTCAATTACTGACACTTCAATAGTGCAGCACACCCTCAATTACTGACCCACCAATAGTGCAGCACACCCTCAATTAATGACCCACCAATAGGGCAGCACACCGTCAATAATTGACACTCCAATAGTGCAGCACACCCTCAATTAGTGACACACCAATAGTGCAGCACACCCTCAATTACTGACCCTCCAATAGTGCAGCACACCCTCAATTACTGCCACTCCAATAGTGCAGCACACCCTCAATTACTGACCCACCAATAGTGCAGCACACCCTCAATTACTGACACTCCAATAGTGCAGCACACCCTCAATTACTGACCCTCCAATAGTGCAGGACACCCTCAATTATTGACACTCCAATAGTACAGCAGACCCTCAATTACTGACACTCCAATAGTACAGCAGACCCTCAATTACTGACACTCCAATAGTGAAGAACACCCTCAATTACTGACACTCCAGTAGTGCAGCACGCCCTCAATTACTGACACTCCAATAGTGCAGCACACCCTCAATTAGTGACACTCCAATAGTGCAGCACACCCTCAATTACTGACACTCCAATAGTGCAGAACACCCTCAATTCCTGAACCTCCAATAGTGCGGCAAAAACTCAATTACTGACACTCCAATAGTGCAGCACACCCTTAATAACTGACACTCCAATAGTGCAGCACACACGCAATTACTGACCCTCCAATACTGCAGCACACACTCATTAACTGACACTCAAATAGTGCAGCACACCCTCAATTTCTGACCCTCCAATAGTGCAGCACACCCTCAATTACTGACACTCGAATAGGGCAGCACACCCTCACATACTGACCCTCCAATAGTGCAGCACACCCTCAATAATTGACACTCCAATAGTGCAGCACACCCTCAATTACTGACACTCCAATAGTGCAGCACACCCTTAATAACTGACACTCCAATAGTGCAGCACACACGCAATTACTGACCCTCCAATACTGCAGCACACCCTCATTAACTGACACTCAAATAGTGCAGCACAACCTCAATTTCTGACCCTCCAATAGTGCAGCACACCCTCAATTACTGACACTCGAATAGGGCAGCACAGCCTCACATACTGACCCTCCAATAGTGCAGCACACCCTCAATAATTGACACTCCAATAGTGCAGCACACCCTCAATTACTGACACTCCAATAGTGCAGCACACCCTCAATTACTGACCCTACAATAGTGCAGCACACCCTCAATAACTGACACTCCAATAGTACAGCACACCCTCAATTACTGACACTCCAATAGTGCAGCAAACCTTCAATTACTGACCCTCCAATAGTGCAGAACACTCTCAATTACTGTCCCTCCAATAGTGCAGCACACCCTCAATTATTGACAATCCAATAGTACAGCAGACCCTCAATTATTGACACTCCAAAAGTGCAACACACCCTCTATTACTGACACTCCAATAGTGCAGCACAACCACAATTACTGACCCTCCAATAGTGCAGCACACCCTCAATTACTGACCATCCAATAGTGCAGCACACCCTCAATTACTGTCCCTCCAATAGTGCAACACGCCATCAATAACTGAGACTCCAATAGTGCAGCACACCCTCAATTACTGACACTCCAATAGTGCTGTACACCCCCAATTACTGTCACTCCAATAGTGCAGCACAGCCTCATTTACTTACCCTCCAATAGTGCAGCACACCCTCAATTACTGACTCTCCAATAGTGCAGCACACCCTCAATTACTGACACTCCAATAGTGCAGCACACCCTCATTTACTGACCCTCCAATAGTGCAGCACACCCTCAATTACTGACACTCCAATTGTGCAGCACACACTCAATTACAGACACTCCAATATTGCATCACACCATCAATTACTGACACACCAATAGTGCAGCACACCATCAATTACTGACACACCAATAGTGCAGCACACCCTCAATTACTGACACACCAATAGTGCAGCACACCCTCAATTACTGACCCTCCAACAGTGCAGCACACCCTCAATTACTGACTCTCCAATAGTGCAGCACACCCTCAATTACTGACCCTCCAATTGTGCAGCACACCCTCAATTACTGACACTCCAATAGTGCAGCACACCCTCAATTACTGACACTCCAATAGTGCAGCACACCCACAAATACTGTCACTCCAATAGTGCAGCACACCCTCAATTACTGACCATCCAATAGTGCAGCACACCCTCAATTACTGACCAACCAATAGTGCAGCACACCCTCAATTACTGACACACTAATAATGCAGCACACCCACAATTACTGACACTCCAATAGTGCAGCACACCCTCAATTATTGACACTCCAATAGTACAGCAGACCCTCAATTACTGACACACCAATAGTGCAGATCATTCTCAATTATTGACACTCCAATAGTACAGCAGACCCTCAATTACTGACACACCAATAGTGCAGATCATTCTCAATTATTGACACTCCAATAGTGCAGCAAACCCTCAATTACTGACCTACAAATAGTGCAGCACACCCTCAATTACTGACACTCCAACGGTGCAGCAAACCCTCAATTACTGACCTACAAATAGTGCAGCACACCCTCAATTTCTGACACTCCAGTAGTGCAGCAAAACCTCAATTACTGACACTCCAATAGTGCAGCACACCCTCAATTACTGACCCACCAATAGTGCAGCACACCCTCAATTACTGACCCACCAATAGTGCAACACACCCTCAATTACTGACACTTCAATAGTGCAGCACACCCTCAATTACTGACACTTCAATAGTGCCGCACACCCTCAATTACTGACCAACCAATAGTGCAGATCATTCTCAATTATTGACACTCCAATAGTGCAGCACACCCTCAATTACTGACCCACCAATAGTGCAGCACAACCTCAATTACTGACACTTCAATAGTGCAGCACACCCTCAATTACTGACCAACCAATAGTGCAGCACACCATCAATTACTGACCCTCCAATAGTGCAGCGCACCCTCAATTACTGACACTCCAATAGTACAGCACACCCTCAATTACTGACACTCCAATAGTGCAGCACACCCTCAATTACTGACCCTCCAATAGTGCAGCACACCCTCAATAACTGACTCTCCAATAGTGCAGCACACCCTCAATTACTGACCCTCCAATAGTGCAGCACACCCTCAATTACTGACACTTCAATAGTGCAGCACACCCTCAATTACTGACCCACCAATAGTGCAGCACACCCTCAATTAATGACCCACCAATAGGGCAGCACACCGTCAATAATTGACACTCCAATAGTGCAGCACACCCTCAATTAGTGACACACCAATAGTGCAGCACACCCTCAATTACTGACCCTCCAATAGTGCAGCACACCCTCAATTACTGCCACTCCAATAGTGCAGCACACCCTCAATTACTGACCCACCAATAGTGCAGCACACCCTCAATTACTGACACTCCAATAGTGCAGCACACCCTCAATTACTGACCCTCCAATAGTGCAGGACACCCTCAATTATTGACACTCCAATAGTACAGCAGACCCTCAATTACTGACACTCCAATAGTACAGCAGACCCTCAATTACTGACACTCCAATAGTGAAGAACACCCTCAATTACTGACACTCCAGTAGTGCAGCACGCCCTCAATTACTGACACTCCAATAGTGCAGCACACCCTCAATTAGTGACACTCCAATAGTGCAGCACACCCTCAATTACTGACACTCCAATAGTGCAGAACACCCTCAATTCCTGAACCTCCAATAGTGCGGCAAAAACTCAATTACTGACACTCCAATAGTGCAGCACACCCTTAATAACTGACACTCCAATAGTGCAGCACACACGCAATTACTGACCCTCCAATACTGCAGCACACACTCATTAACTGACACTCAAATAGTGCAGCACACCCTCAATTTCTGACCCTCCAATAGTGCAGCACACCCTCAATTACTGACACTCGAATAGGGCAGCACACCCTCACATACTGACCCTCCAATAGTGCAGCACACCCTCAATAATTGACACTCCAATAGTGCAGCACACCCTCAATTACTGACACTCCAATAGTGCAGCACACCCTCAATTACTGACCCTACAATAGTGCAGCACACCCTCAATAACTGACACTCCAATAGTGCAGCACACCCTCAATAACTGACCCTCCAATAGTGCAGCACACCCTCAATTACTGACACTCCAATAGTGCAGCAAACCTTCAATTACTGACCCTCCAATAGTGCAGAACACTCTCAATTACTGTCCCTCCAATAGTGCAGCACACCCTCAATTATTGACAATCCAATAGTACAGCAGACCCTCAATTATTGACACTCCAAAAGTGCAGCACACCCTCAATTACTGACACTCCAATAGTGCAGCGCAACCACAATTACTGACCCTCCAATAGTGCAGCACACCCTCAATTACTGACACACCAATAGTGCAGCACACCCTCAATTACTGACCCTCCAACAGTGCAGCAGACCCTCAATTACTGACACTCCAATAGTGCAACACACCCTCAATTACTGACACTCCAATAGTGCAGCACACACTCAATTACTGACACTCCAATAGTGCAACACACCCTCAATTACTGACACACCAATAGTGCAGCACACCCTCAATTACTGACTCTCCAATAGTGCAGCACACCCTCAATTACTGACCCTCCAATTGTGCAGCACACCCTCAATTACTGACACTCCAATAGTGCAGCAGACCCTCAATTACTGACACTCCAATAGTGCAGCACACCCTCAATTATTGCACTCCAATAGTGCAGCACACCCTCAATTACTGACCCGCCAACAGTGCAGCACACCCTCAATTACTGACCCTCCAATAGTGCAGCACACCATCAATTACTGACCCTCCAATAGTGCAGCACACCCTCAATTACTGACACACCAATAGTGCAGCACACCCTCAATTACTGACCCTCCAATAGTGCAGCACACCCTCAATTACTGACTCTCCAATAGTGCTGCACAGCCTCCATTACTGACTCTCCAATAGTGCAGCACAACCTCAATTACTGACCCTCGAATAATGCAGCACACCCTCAATTACTGACACTCCAATAGTGCAGCACACCCTCAATTACTGACACTCCAATAATGCAGCACACCCTCAATTACTGACACTCCAATAGAGCAGCACACCCTCAATTACTGACACTCCAATAGTGCAGCACACCCTCAATTACTGACCCTCCAATAGTGCAGCACACCCTCAATTACAGACACACCAATAGTGCAGCAAACCCTCATTTACTGACCCACCAATAGTGCAGCACACCCTCAATTACTGACACTCCAATAGAGCAGCACACCCTCAAGTACTGACACTCCAATAGTGCAACACACACTCAATTATTGACACTCCAATAGTGCTGCACAGACTCAATTACTGACTCTCCAATAGTGCAGCACAACCTCAATTACTAACCCTCCAATAGTGCAGCACACCCTCAATTACTGACCCTCCAATAGTGCAGAACACCCTCATTTACTGACCCTCCAAGAGTGCAGCACACCCTCAATTACTGACACTCCAATAGTGCAGCACACCCTCAATTACTGACACTCCAATTGTGCAGCACACCCTCAATTAATGACACTCCAATAGTGCAGCACACCCTCAATTACTGACACTCCAATAGTGCAGCACACCCTCATTTACTGACCCTCCAATAGTGCAGCACACCCTCAATTACTGACACTCCAATAGTGCAACACACACTCAATTACTGACCCTCCAATAGTGCTGCACAGCCTCAATTACAGACACTCCAATAGTGCAGCACACCCTCAATTACTGACACTCCAATAGTGCAGCTCACCCTCAATTACTGACACACCAATAGTGCAGCACACCCTCAATTACTGACACTCCAACGGTGCAGCAAACCCTCAATTACTGACCTACAAATAGTGCAGCACACCCTCAATTCCTGAACCTCCAATAGTGCGGCAAAAACTCCATTGCTGACACTCCAATAGTGCAGCACATCCTCAATTCCTGAACCTCCAATAGTGCGGCAAAAACTCAATTACTGACACTCCAATAGTGCAGCACACCCTTAATAACTGACACTCCAATAGTGCAGCACACACGCAATTACTGACCCTCCAATACTGCAGAACACCCTCAATTACTGACCCTCCAATAGTGCAGCACACCCTCATTAACTGACACTCAAATAGTGCAGCACACCCTCAATTTCTGACCCTCCAATAGTGCAGCACATCCTCAATTACTGACACTCGAATAGGGCAGCACACCCTCACATACTGACCCTCCAATAGTGCAGCACACCCTCAATAATTGACACTCCAATAGTGCAGCACACACTCAATTACTGACACTCCAATAGTGCAGCACACCCTCAATTACTGACCCTACAATAGTGCAGCACACCCTTAATAACTGACACTCCAATAGTGCAGCACACCCTCAATAACTGACCCTCCAATAGTGCAGCACACCCTCAATTACTGACACTCCAATAGTGCAGCAAACCTTCAATTACTGACCCTCCAATAGTGCAGAACACCCTCAATTATTGACACTACAATAGTGCAGCACACCCTCAATTACTGACACTCCAACGGAGCAGCAAACCCTCAATTACTGACCTACAAATAGTGCAGCACACCCTCAATTCCTGAACCTCCAATAGTGCGGCAAAAACTCAATTGCTGACACTCCAATAGTGCAACACACCCTTAATAACTGACACTCCAATAGTGCAGCACACCCTCAATTACTGACCCTCCAATAGTGCAGCACACCCTCAATTACTGACACTCCAATAGTGCAGCACACCCTCAATTACTGACACTCCAATAGTGCAACACACCCTTAATAACTGACACTCCAATAGTGCAGCACACCCTTAATTACTGACACTCCAATAGTGCAGCACACCCTCAATTACTGACCCTCCAACAATGCAGCACACCCTCAATTACTGCACTCCAATAGTGCAGCAGACCCTCAATTAGTGACACTCCAATAGTGCAGCACACCCACAATTACTGACACTCCAATAGTGCAGCACACCCTCAATTACTGCACTCCAATAGTGCAGCACACCCTCAATTACTGACCCTCCAACAGTGCAGCACACCCTCAATTACTGACCCTCCAATAGTGCAGCACACCCTCAATTACTGACCCTCCAATAGTGCAGCACACCCTCAATTACTGACACTCCAATAGTGCAGCACATCCTCAATTACTGACCCTCCAATAGTGCAGCACATCCTCAATTACTGACTCTCCAATAGTGCTGCACAGCCTCCATTACTGACTCTCCAATAGTGCAGCACAACCTCAATTACTGACCCTCGAATAATGCAGCACACCCTCAATTACTGACACTCCAATAGTGCAGCACACCCTCAATTACTGACACACCAATAATGCAGCACACCCTCAATTACTGACACTCCAATAGAGCAGCACACCCTCAATTATTGACCCTCCAATAGTGCAGCACACCCTCAATTACAGACACACCAATAGTGCAGCAAACCCTCATTTACTGACCCACCAATAGTGCAGCACACCCTCAAATACTGACACTCCAATAGTGCAACACACACTCAATTATTGACACTCCAATAGTGCAGCACACACTCAATTACTAACCCTCCAATAGTGCAGCACACCATCAATTACTGACCCTCCAATAGTGCAGCACACCCTCAATTACTGACACACCAATAGTGCAGCACACCCTCAATTACTGACCCTCCAATAGTGCAGCACACCCTCAATTACTGACTCTCCAATAGTGCTGCACAGCCTCCATTACTGACTCTCCAATAGTGCAGCACAACCTCAATTACTGACCCTCGAATAATGCAGCACACCCTCAATTACTGACACTCCAATAGTGCAGCACAACCTCAATTACTGACACTCCAATAATGCAGCACACCCTCAATTACTGACACTCCAATAGTGCAGCACACCCTCAATTACTGACACTCCAATAGAGCAGCACACCCTCAATTACTGACCCTCCAATAGTGCAGCACACCCTCAATTGCAGACACACCAATAGTGCAGCAAACCCTCATTTACTGACCCACCAATAGTGCAGCACGCCCTCAAGAACTGACACTCCAATAGTGCAACACACACTCAATTATTGACACTCCAATAGTGCTGCACAGACTCAATTACTGACTCTCCAATAGTGCAGCACAACCTCAATTACTAACCCTCCAATAGTGCAGCACACCCTCAATTACTGACACACCAATAGTGCAGCACACCCTCATTTACTGACCCTCCAAGAGTGCAGCACACCCTCAATTAATGACACTCCAATAGTGCAGCACACCCTCAATTACTGACACTCCAATAGTGCAGCACACCCTCATTTACTGACCCTCCAATAGTGCAGCACACCCTCAATTACTGACACTCCAATAGTGCAACACACACTCAATTACTGACCCTCCAATAGTGCTGCACAGCCTCAATTACAGACACTCCAATAGTGCAGCACACCCTCAATTACTGACACTCCAATAGTGCAGCTCACCCTCAATTACTGACACACCAATAGTGCAGCACACCCTCAATTACTGACACTCCAACTGTGCAGCATACCCTAAATTACTGACACACCAATAGTGCAGCACACCCTCAATTACTGACACTCCAATAATGCAGCACACCCTCAATTACTGACACTCCAATAGTGCAGAACACCCTCAATTATTGACACTACAATAGTGCAGCACACCCTCAATTACTGACACTCCAACGGTGCAGCAAACCCTCAATTACTGACCTACAAATAGTGCAGCACACCCTCAATTCCTGAACCTCCAATAGTGCGGCAAAAACTCAATTGCTGACACTCCAATAGTGCAGCACACCCTCAATTCCTGAACCTCCAATAGTGCGGCAAAAACTCAATTACTGACACTCCAATAGTGCAGCACACCCTTAATAACTGACACTCCAATAGTGCAGCACACACGCAATTACTGACCCTCCAATACTGCAGAACACCCTCAATTACTGACCCTCCAATAGTGCAGCACACCCTCATTAACTGACACTTAAATAGTGCAGCACACCCTCAATTTCTGACCCTCCAATAGTGCAGCACATCCTCAATTACTGACACTCGAATAGGGCAGCACTCCCTCACATACTGACCCTCCAATAGTGCAGCACACCCTCAATAATTGACACTCCAATAGTGCAGCACACACTCAATTACTGACACTCCAATAGTGCAGCACACCCTCAATTACTGACCCTACAATAGTGCAGCACACCCTTAATAACTGACACTCCAATAGTGCAGCACACCCTCAATAACTGAACCTCCAATAGTGCAGCACACCCTCAATTACTGACACTCCAATAGTGCAGCAAACCTTCAATTACTGACACTCCAATAGTGCAGAACACCCTCAATTATTGACACTACAATAGTGCAGCACACCCTCAATTACTGACACTCCAACGGTGCAGCAAACCCTCAATTACTGACCTACAAATAGTGCAGCACACCCTCAATTCCTGAACCTCCAATAGTGCGGCAAAAACTCAATTGCTGACACTCCAATAGTGCAACACACCCTTAATAACTGACACTCCAATAGTGCAGCACACCCTCAATTACTGACCCTCCAATAGTGCAGCACACCCTCAATTACTGACACTCCAATAGTGCAGCACACCCTCAATTACTGACACTCCAATAGTGCAACACACCCTTAATAACTGACACTCCAATAGTGCAGCACACCCTCAATTACTGACCCTCCAATAGTGCAGCACACCCTCAATTACTGACACTCCGATAGTGCAGCACACCCTCAATTACTGACCCTCCAACAATGCAGCACACCCTCATTTACTGACACTCCAATAGTGCAGCACACCCTCAATTACTGACACTCCAATAGTGCAGCACACCCTCAATTACTGACACTCCAATAGTGCAGCAGACCCTCAATTACTGACACTCCAATAGTGCAGCACACCCACAATTACTGACACTCCAATAGTGCAGCACACCCTCAATTACTGCACTCCAATAGTGCAGCACACCCTCAATTACTGACCCTCCAACAGTGCAGCACACCCTCAATTACTGACCCTCCAATAGTGCAGCACACCCTCAATTACTGACCCTCCAATAGTGCAGCACACCCTCAATTACTGACACTCCAATAGTGCAGCACACCCTCAATTACTGACCCTCCAATAGTGCAGCACATCCTCAATTACTGACTCTCCAATAGTGCAGCACACCCTCAATTACTGACTCTCCAATATTGCAGCACACCCTCAATTACTGACACTCCAATAATGCAGCACACCCTCAATTACTGACACTCCAATAGAGCAGCACACCCTCAATTATTGACCCTCCAATAGTGCAGCACACCCTCAATTACAGACACACCAATAGTGCAGCAAACCCTCATTTACTGACCCACCAATAGTGCAGCACACCCTCAATTACTGACACTCCAATAGTGCAACACACACTCAATTACTGACACTCCAATAGTGCTGCACAGACTCAATTACTGACAGTCCAATAGTGCAGCACACACTCAATTACTGACTCTCCAATAGTGCAGCACAACCTCAATTACTAACCCTCCAATAGTGCAGCACACCCTCAATTCCTGAACCTCCAATAGTGCGGCAAAAACTCAATTGCTGACACTCCAATAGTGCAACACACCCTTAATAACTGACACTCCAATAGTGCAGCACACACTCAATTACTGACACTCCAATACTGCAGCACACCCTCAATTACTGACCCTCCAATAGTGCAGCACACCCTCATTAACTGACACTCAAATAGTGCAGCAGACCCTCAATTTCTGACCCTCCAATAGTGCAGCACACCCTCAATTACTGACCCTCCAACAATGCAGCACACCCTCAATTACTGACACTCCAATAGTGCAGCAGACCCTCAATTACTGACACTCCAATAGTGCAGCACACCCACAATTACTGACACTCCAATAGTGCAGCACACCCTCAATTAACGCACTCCAATTGTGCAGCACCCCCTCAATTACTGACCCTCCAACAGTGCAGCACACCCTCAATTACTGACCCTCCAATAGTGCAGCACACCACAATTACTGACCCTCCAATAGTGCAGCACACCCTCAATTACTGACACACCAATAGTGCAGCACACCCTCAATTACTGACCCTCCAATAGTGCAGCACACCCTCAATTACTGACACTCCAATAGTGCAGCACACCCTCAATTACTGACACACCAATAGTGCAGCACACCCTCAATTACTGACCCTCCAATAGTGCAGCACACCCTCAATTACTGACTCTCCAATAGTGCTGCACAGCCTCCATTACTGACTCTCCAATAGTGCAGCACAACCTCAATTACTGACCCTCGAATAATGCAGCACACCCTCAATTACTGACACACCAATAGTGCAGCACACCCTCATTTACTGACCCTCCAAGAGTGCAGCACACCCTCAATTACTGACACTCCAATAGTGCAGCACACCCTCAATTACTGACACACCAATAGTGCAGCACACCCTCATTTACTGACCCTCCAAGAGTGCAGCACACCCTCAATTACTGACACTCCAATAGTGCAGCACACCCTCAATTACTGACACTCCAATAGTGCAGCACACCCTCATTTACTGACCCTCCAATAGTGCAGCACACCCTCAATTACTGACACTCCAATAGTGCAGCACACCCTCAATTACTGACACTCCAATAGTGCAACACACACTCAATTACTGACCCTCCAATAGTGCTGCACAGCCTCAATTACAGACACTCCAATAGTGCAGCACACCCTCAATTACTGACACTCCAATAGTGCAGCTCACCCTCAATTACTGACACACCAATAGTGCAGCACACCCTCAATTACTGACACTCCAACTGTGCAGCACACCCTAAATTACTGACACACCAATAGTGCAGCACACCCTCAATTACTGACACTCCAACGGTGCAGCAAACCCTCAATTACTGACCTACAAATAGTGCAGCACACCCTCAATTCCTGAACCTCCAATAGTGCGGCAAAAACTCAATTACTGACACTCCAATAGTGCAGCACACCCTTAATAACTGACACACCAATAGTGCAGCACACACGCAATTACTGACCCTCCAATACTGCAGCACACCCTCAATTACTGACCCTCCAATAGTGCAGCACACCCTCATTAACTGACACTCAAATAGTGCAGCACACCCTCAATTTCTGACCCTCCAATAGTGCAGCACACCCTCAATTACTGACACTCGAATAGGGCAGCACACCCTCACATACTGACCCTCCAATAGTGCAGCACACCCTCAATAATTGACACTCCAATAGTGCAGCAAACCCTCAATTACTGACACTCCAATAGTGCAGCACACCCTCAATTACTGACCCTACAATAGTGCAGCACACCCTCAATTACTGACACTCCAATAGTGCAGCAAACCTTCAATTACTGACCCTCCAATAGTGCAGAACACTCTCAATTACTGTCCCTCCAATAGTGCAGCACACCCTCAATTATTGACAATCCAATAGTACAGCAGACCCACAATTACTGACCCTCCAATAGTGCAGCACACCCTCAATTACTGACCATCCAATAGTGCAGCACACCCTCAATTACTGACCCTCCAATAGTGCAGCACACCCTCAATTACTGACACTCCAATAGTGCAGCACACACTCAATTACTGTCCCTCCAATAGTGCAACACGCCATCAATAACTGAGACTCCAATAGTGCAGCACACCCTCAATTACTGACACTCCAATAGTGCTGTGCACCCCCAATTACTGTCACTCCAATAGTGCAGCACAGCCTCATTTACTTACCCTCCAATAGTGCAGCACACCCTCAATTACTGACTCTCCAATAGTGCAGCACACCCTCAATTACTGACACTCCAATAGTGCAGCACACCCTCATTTACTGACCCTCCAATAGTGCAGCACACCCTCAATTACTGACACTCCAATTGTGCAGCACACACTCAATTACAGACACTCCAATATTGCATCACACCATCAATTACTGACACACCAATAGTGCAGCACACCATCAATTACTGACACACCAATAGTGCAGCACGCCCTCAATTACTGACACACCAATAGTGCAGCACACCCTCAATTACTGACCCTCCAACAGTGCAGCACACCCTCAATTACTGACTCTCCAATAGTGCAGCACACCCTCAAATACTGACACTCCAATAGTGCAGCACGCCCTCTATTACTGACACTCCAATAGTGCAGCACACCCACAAATACTGTCACTCCAATAGTGCAGCACACCCTCAATTACTGACCATCCAATAGTGCAGCACACCCTCAATTACTGACCAACCAATAGTGCAGCACACCCACAATTACTGACACTCCAATAGTGCAGCACACCCTCAATTATTGACACTCCAATAGTACAGCAGACCCTCAATTACTGACACACCAATAGTGCAGATCATTCTCAATTATTGACACTCCAATAGTACAGCAGACCCTCAATTACTGACACACCAATAGTGCAGATCATTCTCAATTATTGACACTCCAATAGTGCAGCAAACCCTCAATTACTGACCTACAAATAGTGCAGCACACCCTCAATTACTGACACTCCAACGGTGCAGCAAACCCTCAATTACTGACCTACAAATAGTGCAGCACACCCTCAATTTCTGACCCTCCAATATTGCAGCAAAACCTCAATTAGTGACACACCAATAGTGCAGCACACCCTCAATTACTGACCCACCAATAGTGCAGCACACCCTCAATTACTGACCCACCAATAGTGCAACACACCCTCAATTACTGCCACTCCAATAGTGCAGCACACCCTCAATTACTGACCCACCAATAGTGCAGCACAACCTCAATTACTGACACTTCAATAGTGCAGCACACCCTCAATTACTGACCAACCAATAGTGCAGCACACCCTCAATTACTGACACTCCAATAGTACAGCACACCCTCAATTACTGACCCACCAATAGGGCAGCACACCGTCAATAATTGACACTCCAATAGTGCAGCACACCCTCAATTAGTGACACACCAATAGTGCAGCACACCCTCAATTACTGACCCTCCAATAGTGCAGCACACCCTCAATTACTGACCCTCCAATAGTGCAGCACACCCTCAATTACTGCCACTCCAATAGTGCAGCACACCCTCAATTACTGACCCACCAATAGTGCAGCACACCCTCAATTACTGACACTCCAATAGTGCAGCACACCCTCAATTACTGACCCTCAAATAGTGCAGGACACCCTCAATTATTGACACTCCAATAGTACAGCAGACCCTCAATTACTGACACTCCAATAGTGCAGCACACCCTCAATTACTGACACTCCAATAGTGCAGAACACCCTCAATTACTGACACTTCAATAGTGCAGCACGCCCTCAATTACTGACACTCCAATAGTGCAGCACACCCTCAATTAGTGACACTCCAATAGTGCAGCACACCCTCAATTACTGACACTCCAATAGTGCAGAACACCCTCAATTCCTGAACCTCCAATAGTGCGGCAAAAACTCAATTACTGACACTCCAATAGTGCAGCACACCCTTAATAACTGACACTCCAATACTGCAGCACACCCTCAATTACTGACCCTCCAATAGTGCAGCACACCCTCATTAACTGACACTCAAATAGTGCAGCACACCCTCAATTTCTGACCCTCCAATAGTGCAGCACACCCTCAATTACTGACACTCGAATAGGGCAGCACACCCTCACATACTGACCCTCCAATAGTGCAGCACACCCTCAATAATTGACACTCCAATAGTGCAGCACACCCTCAATTACTGACACTGCAATAGTGCAGCACACCCTCAATTACTGACCCTACAATAGTGCAGCACACCCTCAATAACTGACACTCCAATAGTGCAGCACACCCTCAATAACTGACCCTCCAATAGTGCAGCACACCCTCAATTACTGACACTCCAATAGTGCAGCAAACCTTCAATTACTGACCCTCCAATAGTGCAGAACACTCTCAATTACTGTCCCTCCAATAGTGCAGCACACCCACAATTATTGACAATCCAATAGTACAGCAGACCCTCAATTATTGACACTCCAAAAGTGCAGCACACCCTCAATTACTGACACTCCAATAGTGCAGCGCAACCACAATTACTGACCCTCCAATAGTGCAGCACACCCTCAATTACTGACCATCCAATAGTGCAGCACACCCTCAATTATTGACACTCCAATAGTACAGCAGACCCTCAATTACTGACACACCAATAGTGCAGATCATTCTCAATTATTGACACTCCAATAGTGCAGCAAACCCTCAATTACTGACCTACAAATAGTGCAGCACACCCTCAATTTCTGACACTCCAACGGTGCAGCAAACCCTCAATTACTGACCTACAAATAGTGCAGCACACCCTCAATTTCTGACCCTCCAATAGTGCAGCAAAACCTCAATTAATGACACACCAATAGTGCAGCACACCCTCAATTACTGACCCACCAATAGTGCAGCACACCCTCAATTACTGACCCACCAATAGTGCAACACACCCTCAATTACTGCCACTCCAATAGTGCAGCACACCCTCAATTACTGACCCACCAATAGTGCAGCACAACCTCAATTACTGACACTTCAATAGTGCAGCACACCCTCAATTACTGACCAACCAATAGTGCAGCACACCATCAATTACTGACCCTCCAATAGTGCAGCACACGCTCAATTACTGACACTCCAATAGTACAGCACACCCTCAATTACTGATACTCCAATAGTGCAGCACACCCTCAATTACTGACACTCCAATAGTACAGCACACCCTCAATTACTGACACTCCAATAATGCAGCACACCCTCAATTACTGACCCTCCAATAGTGCAGCACACCCTCAATTACTGACTCTCCAATAGTGCAGCACACCCTCAATTACTGACCCTCCAATAGTGCAGCACACCCTCAATTACTGACCCACCAATAGTGCAGCACACCCTCAATTACTGACACTTCAATAGTGCAGCACACCCTCAATTACTGACCCACCAATAGTGCAGCACACCCTCAATTAATGACCCACCAATAGGGCAGCACACCGTCAATAATTGACACTCCAATAGTGCAGCACACCCTCAATTAGTGACACACCAATAGTGCAGCACACCCTCAATTACTGACCCTCCAATAGTGCAGCACACCCTCAATTACTGCCACTCCAATAGTGCAGCACACCCTCAATTACTGACCCACCAATAGTGCAGCACACCCTCAATTACTGACACTCCAATAGTGCAGCACACCCACAATTACTGACACTCCAATAGTGCAGCACACCCTCAATTACTGCACTCCAATAGTGCAGCACACCCTCAATTACTGACCCTCCAACAGTGCAGCACACCCTCAATTACTGACCCTCCAATAGTGCAGCACACCCTCAATTACTGACACTCCAATAGTGCTGCACAGACTCAATTACTGACACACCAATAGTGCAGCACACACTCAATTACTGACTCTCCAATAGTGCAGCACAACCTCAATTACTAACCCTCCAATAGTGCAGCACACCATCAATTACTGACCCTCCAATAGTGCAGCACACCCTCAATTACTGACACACCAATAGTGCAGCACACCCTCAATTACTGACCCTCCAATAGTGCAGCACACCCTCAATTACTGACTCTCCAATAGTGCTGCACAGCCTCCATTACTGACTCTCCAATAGTGCAGCACAACCTCAATTACTGACCCTCGAATAATGCAGCACACCCTCAATTACTGACACTCCAATAGTGCAGCACACCCTCAATTACTGACACTCCAATAATGCAGCACACCCTCAATTACTGACACTCCAATAGAGCAGCACACCCTCAATTACTGACCCTCCAATAGTGCAGCACACCCTCAATTGCAGACACACCAATAGTGCAGCAAACCCTCATTTACTGACCCACCAATAGTGCAGCACGCCCTCAAGAACTGACACTCCAATAGTGCAACACACACTCAATTATTGACACTCCAATAGTGCTGCACAGACTCAATTACTGACTCTCCAATAGTGCAGCACAACCTCAATTACTAACCCTCCAATAGTGCAGCACACCCTCAATTACTGACACACCAATAGTGCAGCACACCCTCATTTACTGACCCTCCAAGAGTGCAGCACACCCTCAATTAATGACACTCCAATAGTGCAGCACACCCTCAATTACTGACACTCCAATAGTGCAGCACACCCTCATTTACTGACCCTCCAATAGTGCAGCACACCCTCAATTACTGACACTCCAATAGTGCAACACACACTCAATTACTGACCCTCCAATAGTGCTGCACAGCCTCAATTACAGACACTCCAATAGTGCAGCACACCCTCAATTACTGACACTCCAATAGTGCAGCTCACCCTCAATTACTGACACACCAATAGTGCAGCACACCCTCAATTACTGACACTCCAACTGTGCAGCATACCCTAAATTACTGACACACCAATAGTGCAGCACACCCTCAATTACTGACACTCCAATAATGCAGCACACCCTCAATTACTGACACTCCAATAGTGCAGAACACCCTCAATTATTGACACTACAATAGTGCAGCACACCCTCAATTATTGACACTCCAACGGTGCAGCAAACCCTCAATTACTGACCTACAAATAGTGCAGCACACCCTCAATTCCTGAACCTCCAATAGTGCGGCAAAAACTCAATTGCTGACACTCCAATAGTGCAGCACACCCTCAATTCCTGAACCTCCAATAGTGCGGCAAAAACTCAATTACTGACACTCCAATAGTGCAGCACACCCTTAATAACTGACACTCCAATAGTGCAGCACACACGCAATTACTGACCCTCCAATACTGCAGAACACCCTCAATTACTGACCCTCCAATAGTGCAGCACACCCTCATTAACTGACACTTAAATAGTGCAGCACACCCTCAATTTCTGACCCTCCAATAGTGCAGCACATCCTCAATTACTGACACTCGAATAGGGCAGCACTCCCTCACATACTGACCCTCCAATAGTGCAGCACACCCTCAATAATTGACACTCCAATAGTGCAGCACACACTCAATTACTGACACTCCAATAGTGCAGCACACCCTCAATTACTGACCCTACAATAGTGCAGCACACCCTTAATAACTGACACTCCAATAGTGCAGCACACCCTCAATAACTGACCCTCCAATAGTGCAGCACACCCTCAATTACTGACACTCCAATAGTGCAGCAAACCTTCAATTACTGACACTCCAATAGTGCAGAACACCCTCAATTATTGACACTACAATAGTGCAGCACACCCTCAATTACTGACACTCCAACGGTGCAGCAAACCCTCAATTACTGACCTACAAATAGTGCAGCACACCCTCAATTCCTGAACCTCCAATAGTGCGGCAAAAACTCAATTGCTGACACTCCAATAGTGCAACACACCCTTAATAACTGACACTCCAATAGTGCAGCACACCCTCAATTACTGACCCTCCAATAGTGCAGCACACCCTCAATTACTGACACTCCAATAGTGCAGCACACCCTCAATTACTGACACTCCAATAGTGCAACACACCCTTAATAACTGACACTCCAATAGTGCAGCACACCCTCAATTACTGACCCTCCAATAGTGCAGCACACCCTCAATTACTGACACTCCAATAGTGCAGCACACCCTCAATTACTGACCCTCCAACAATGCAGCACACCCTCAATTACTGACACTCCAATAGTGCAGCAGACCCTCAATTACTGACACTCCAATAGTGCAGCACACCCTCAATTACTGCACTCCAATAGTGCAGCACACCCTCAATTACTGACCCTCCAACAGTGCAGCACACCCTCAATTACTGACCCTCCAATAGTGCAGCACACCCTCAATTACTGACCCTCCAATAGTGCAGCACACCCTCAATTACTGACACTCCAATAGTGCAGCACACCCTCAATTACTGACCCTCCAATAGTGCAGCACATCCTCAATTACTGACTCTCCAATAGTGCAGCACACCCTCAATTACTGACACTCCAATAATGCAGCACACCCTCAATTACTGACACTCCAATAGAGCAGCACACCCTCAATTATTGACCCTCCAATAGTGCAGCACACCCTCAATTACAGACACACCAATAGTGCAGCAAACCCTCATTTACTGACCCACCAATAGTGCAGCACACCCTCAAATACTGACACTCCAATAGTGCAACACACACTCAATTATTGACACTCCAATAGTGCAGCACACACTCAATTACTGACACTCCAATAGTGCTGCACAGACTCAATTACTGACAGTCCAATAGTGCAGCACACACTCAATTACTGACTCTCCAATAGTGCAGCACAACCTCAATTACTAACCCTCCAATAGTGCAGCACACCCTCAATTCCTGAACCTCCAATAGTGCGGCAAAAACTCAATTGCTGACACTCCAATAGTGCAACACACCCTTAATAACTGACACTCCAATAGTGCAGCACACACTCAATTACTGACACTCCAATACTGCAGCACACCCTCAATTACTGACCCTCCAATAGTGCAGCACACCCTCATTAACTGACACTCAAATAGTGCAGCACACCCTCAATTTCTGACCCTCCAATAGTGCAGCACACCCTCAATTACTGACCCTCCAACAATGCAGCACACCCTCAATTACTGACACTCCAATAGTGCAGCAGACCCTCAATTACTGACACTCCAATAGTGCAGCAGACCCTCAATTACTGACACTCCAATAGTGCAGCACACCCACAATTACTGACACTCCAATAGTGCAGCACACCCTCAATTACCGCACTCCAATTGTGCAGCACCCCCTCAATTACAGACCCTCCAACAGTGCAGCACACCCTCAATTACTGACCCTCCAATAGTGCAGCACACCACAATTACTGACCCTCCAATAGTGCAGCACACCCTCAATTACTGACACACCAATAGTGCAGCACACCCTCAATTACTGACCCTCCAATAGTGCAGCACACCCTCAATTACTGACACTCCAATAGTGCAGCACACCCTCAATTACTGACACACCAATAGTGCAGCACACCCTCAATTACTGACCCTCCAATAGTGCAGCACACCCTCAATTACTGACTCTCCAATAGTGCTGCACAGCCTCCATTACTGACTCTCCAATAGTGCAGCACAACCTCAATTACTGACCCTCGAATAATGCAGCACACCCTCAATTACTGACACTCCAATAGAGCAGCACACCCTCAATTACTGACCCTCCAATAGTGCAGCACACCCTCAATTACTGACCCACCAATAGTGCAGCACATCCTCAAGTACTGACACTCCAATAGTGCAACACACACTCAATTATTGACACTCCAATAGTGCTGCACAGACTCAATTACTGACTCTCCAATAGTGCAGCACAACCTCAATTACTAACCCTCCAATAGTGCAGCACACCCTCAATTACTGACACACCAATACTGCAGCACACCCTCATTTACTGACCCTCCAAGAGTGCAGCACACCCTCAATTACTGACACTCCAATAGTGCAGCACACCCTCAATTACTGACACACCAATAGTGCAGCACACCCTCATTTACTGACCCTCCAAGAGTGCAGCACACCCTCAATTACTGACACTCCAATAGTGCAGCACACCCTCAATTACTGACACTCCAATAGTGCAGCACACCCTCATTTACTGACCCTCCAATAGTGCAGCACACCCTCAATTACTGACACTCCAATAGTGCAGCACACCCTCAATTACTGACACTCCAATAGTGCAACACACACTCAATTACTGACCCTCCAATAGTGCTGCACAGCCTCAATTACAGACACTCCAATAGTGCAGCACACCCTCAATTACTGACACTCCAATAGTGCAGCTCACCCTCAATTACTGACACACCAATAGTGCAGCACACCCTCAATTACTGACACTCCAACTGTGCAGCACACCCTAAATTACTGACACACCAATAGTGCAGCACACCCTCAATTACTGACACTCCAACGGTGCAGCAAACCCTCAATTACTGACCTACAAATAGTGCAGCACACCCTCAATTCCTGAACCTCCAATAGTGCGGCAAAAACTCAATTACTGACACTCCAATAGTGCAGCACACCCTTAATAACTGACACACCAATAGTGCAGCACACACGCAATTACTGACCCTCCAATACTGCAGCACACCCTCAATTACTGACCCTCCAATAGTGCAGCACACCCTCAATTACTGACACTCCAATAGTGCAGCACACCCTCAATTACTGACACTCCAATAGTGCAGCACACCCTCAATTACTGACACTCCAATAGTGCAGCACACCCTCATTAACTGACACTCAAATAGTGCAGCACACCCTCAATTTCTGACCCTCCAATAGTGCAGCACACCCTCAATTACTGACACTCGAATAGGGCAGCACACCCTCACATACTGACCCTCCAATAGTGCAGCACACCCTCAATAATTGACACTCCAATAGTGCAGCAAACCCTCAATTACTGACACTCCAATAGTGCAGCACACCCTCAATTACTGACCCTACAATAGTGCAGCACACCCTCAATTACTGACACTCCAATAGTGCAGCAAACCTTCAATTACTGACCCTCCAATAGTGCAGAACACTCTCAATTACTGTCCCTCCAATAGTGCAGCACACCCTCAATTATTGACAATCCAATAGTACAGCAGACCCACAATTACTGACCCTCCAATAGTGCAGCACACCCTCAATTACTGACCATCCAATAGTGCAGCACACCCTCAATTACTGACCCTCCAATAGTGCAGCACACCCTCAATTACTGACACTCCAATAGTGCAGCACACACTCAATTACTGTCCCTCCAATAGTGCAACACGCCATCAATAACTGAGACTCCAATAGTGCAGCACACCCTCAATTACTGACACTCCAATAGTGCTGTGCACCCCCAATTACTGTCACTCCAATAGTGCAGCACAGCCTCATTTACTTACCCTCCAATAGTGCAGCACACCCTCAATTACTGACTCTCCAATAGTGCAGCACACCCTCAATTACTGACACTCCAATAGTGCAGCACACCCTCATTTACTGACCCTCCAATAGTGCAGCACACCCTCAATTACTGACACTCCAATTGTGCAGCACACACTCAATTACAGACACTCCAATATTGCATCACACCATCAATTACTGACACACCAATAGTGCAGCACACCATCAATTACTGACACACCAATAGTGCAGCACGCCCTCAATTACTGACACACCAATAGTGCAGCACACCCTCAATTACTGACCCTCCAACAGTGCAGCACACCCTCAATTACTGACTCTCCAATAGTGCAGCACACCCTCAATTACTGACACTCCAATAGTGCAGCACGCCCTCTATTACTGACACTCCAATAGTGCAGCACACCCACAAATACTGTCACTCCAATAGTGCAGCACACCCTCAATTACTGACCATCCAATAGTGCAGCACACCCTCAATTACTGACCAACCAATAGTGCAGCACACCCTCAATTACTGACACACCAATAATGCAGCACACCCACAATTACTGACACTCCAATAGTGCAGCACACCCTCAATTATTGACACTCCAATAGTACAGCAGACCCTCAATTACTGACACACCAATAGTGCAGATCATTCTCAATTATTGACACTCCAATAGTACAGCAGACCCTCAATTACTGACACACCAATAGTGCAGATCATTCTCAATTATTGACACTCCAATAGTGCAGCAAACCCTCAATTACTGACCTACAAATAGTGCAGCACACCCTCAATTACTGACACTCCAACGGTGCAGCAAACCCTCAATTACTGACCTACAAATAGTGCAGCACACCCTCAATTTCTGACCCTCCAATATTGCAGCAAAACCTCAATTAGTGACACACCAATAGTGCAGCACACCCTCAATTACTGACCCACCAATAGTGCAGCACACCCTCAATTACTGACCCACCAATAGTGCAACACACCCTCAATTACTGCCACTCCAATAGTGCAGCACACCCTCAATTACTGACCCACCAATAGTGCAGCACAACCTCAATTACTGACACTTCAATAGTGCAGCACACCCTCAATTACTGACCAACCAATAGTGCAGCACACCCTCAATTACTGACACTCCAATAGTACAGCACACCCTCAATTACTGACACTCCAATAGAGCAGCACACCCTCAATTATTGACCCTCCAATAGTGCAGCACACCCTCAATTACAGACACACCAATAGTGCAGCAAACCCTCATTTACTGACCCACCAATAGTGCAGCACACCCTCAAATACTGACACTCCAATAGTGCAACACACACTCAATTATTGACACTCCAATAGTGCAGCACACACTCAATTACTGACACTCCAATAGTGCTGCACAGACTCAATTACTGACAGTCCAATAGTGCAGCACACACTCAATTACTGACTCTCCAATAGTGCAGCACAACCTCAATTACTAACCCTCCAATAGTGCAGCACACCCTCAATTCCTGAACCTCCAATAGTGCGGCAAAAACTCAATTGCTGACACTCCAATAGTGCAACACACCCTTAATAACTGACACTCCAATAGTGCAGCACACACTCAATTACTGACACTCCAATACTGCAGCACACCCTCAATTACTGACCCTCCAATAGTGCAGCACACCCTCATTAACTGACACTCAAATAGTGCAGCACACCCTCAATTTCTGACCCTCCAATAGTGCAGCACACCCTCAATTACTGACCCTCCAACAATGCAGCACACCCTCAATTACTGACACTCCAATAGTGCAGCAGACCCTCAATTACTGACACTCCAATAGTGCAGCAGACCCTCAATTACTGACACTCCAATAGTGCAGCACACCCACAATTACTGACACTCCAATAGTGCAGCACACCCTCAATTACCGCACTCCAATTGTGCAGCACCCCCTCAATTACAGACCCTCCAACAGTGCAGCACACCCTCAATTACTGACCCTCCAATAGTGCAGCACACCACAATTACTGACCCTCCAATAGTGCAGCACACCCTCAATTACTGACACACCAATAGTGCAGCACACCCTCAATTACTGACCCTCCAATAGTGCAGCACACCCTCAATTACTGACACTCCAATAGTGCAGCACACCCTCAATTACTGACACACCAATAGTGCAGCACACCCTCAATTACTGACCCTCCAATAGTGCAGCACACCCTCAATTACTGACTCTCCAATAGTGCTGCACAGCCTCCATTACTGACTCTCCAATAGTGCAGCACAACCTCAATTACTGACCCTCGAATAATGCAGCACACCCTCAATTACTGACACTCCAATAGAGCAGCACACCCTCAATTACTGACCCTCCAATAGTGCAGCACACCCTCAATTACTGACCCACCAATAGTGCAGCACATCCTCAAGTACTGACACTCCAATAGTGCAACACACACTCAATTATTGACACTCCAATAGTGCTGCACAGACTCAATTACTGACTCTCCAATAGTGCAGCACAACCTCAATTACTAACCCTCCAATAGTGCAGCACACCCTCAATTACTGACACACCAATACTGCAGCACACCCTCATTTACTGACCCTCCAAGAGTGCAGCACACCCTCAATTACTGACACTCCAATAGTGCAGCACACCCTCAATTACTGACACACCAATAGTGCAGCACACCCTCATTTACTGACCCTCCAAGAGTGCAGCACACCCTCAATTACTGACACTCCAATAGTGCAGCACACCCTCAATTACTGACACTCCAATAGTGCAGCACACCCTCATTTACTGACCCTCCAATAGTGCAGCACACCCTCAATTACTGACACTCCAATAGTGCAGCACACCCTCAATTACTGACACTCCAATAGTGCAACACACACTCAATTACTGACCCTCCAATAGTGCTGCACAGCCTCAATTACAGACACTCCAATAGTGCAGCACACCCTCAATTACTGACACTCCAATAGTGCAGCTCACCCTCAATTACTGACACACCAATAGTGCAGCACACCCTCAATTACTGACACTCCAACTGTGCAGCACACCCTAAATTACTGACACACCAATAGTGCAGCACACCCTCAATTACTGACACTCCAACGGTGCAGCAAACCCTCAATTACTGACCTACAAATAGTGCAGCACACCCTCAATTCCTGAACCTCCAATAGTGCGGCAAAAACTCAATTACTGACACTCCAATAGTGCAGCACACCCTTAATAACTGACACACCAATAGTGCAGCACACACGCAATTACTGACCCTCCAATACTGCAGCACACCCTCAATTACTGACCCTCCAATAGTGCAGCACACCCTCATTAACTGACACTCAAATAGTGCAGCACACCCTCAATTTCTGACCCTCCAATAGTGCAGCACACCCTCAATTACTGACACTCGAATAGGGCAGCACACCCTCACATACTGACCCTCCAATAGTGCAGCACACCCTCAATAATTGACACTCCAATAGTGCAGCAAACCCTCAATTACTGACACTCCAATAGTGCAGCACACCCTCAATTACTGACCCTACAATAGTGCAGCACACCCTCAATTACTGACACTCCAATAGTGCAGCAAACCTTCAATTACTGACCCTCCAATAGTGCAGAACACTCTCAATTACTGTCCCTCCAATAGTGCAGCACACCCTCAATTATTGACAATCCAATAGTACAGCAGACCCACAATTACTGACCCTCCAATAGTGCAGCACACCCTCAATTACTGACCATCCAATAGTGCAGCACACCCTCAATTACTGACCCTCCAATAGTGCAGCACACCCTCAATTACTGACACTCCAATAGTGCAGCACACACTCAATTACTGTCCCTCCAATAGTGCAACACGCCATCAATAACTGAGACTCCAATAGTGCAGCACACCCTCAATTACTGACACTCCAATAGTGCTGTGCACCCCCAATTACTGTCACTCCAATAGTGCAGCACAGCCTCATTTACTTACCCTCCAATAGTGCAGCACACCCTCAATTACTGACTCTCCAATAGTGCAGCACACCCTCAATTACTGACACTCCAATAGTGCAGCACACCCTCATTTACTGACCCTCCAATAGTGCAGCACACCCTCAATTACTGACACTCCAATTGTGCAGCACACACTCAATTACAGACACTCCAATATTGCATCACACCATCAATTACTGACACACCAATAGTGCAGCACACCATCAATTACTGACACACCAATAGTGCAGCACGCCCTCAATTACTGACACACCAATAGTGCAGCACACCCTCAATTACTGACCCTCCAACAGTGCAGCACACCCTCAATTACTGACTCTCCAATAGTGCAGCACACCCTCAATTACTGACACTCCAATAGTGCAGCACGCCCTCTATTACTGACACTCCAATAGTGCAGCACACCCACAAATACTGTCACTCCAATAGTGCAGCACACCCTCAATTACTGACCATCCAATAGTGCAGCACACCCTCAATTACTGACCAACCAATAGTGCAGCACACCCTCAATTACTGACACACCAATAATGCAGCACACCCACAATTACTGACACTCCAATAGTGCAGCACACCCTCAATTATTGACACTCCAATAGTACAGCAGACCCTCAATTACTGACACACCAATAGTGCAGATCATTCTCAATTATTGACACTCCAATAGTACAGCAGACCCTCAATTACTGACACACCAATAGTGCAGATCATTCTCAATTATTGACACTCCAATAGTGCAGCAAACCCTCAATTACTGACCTACAAATAGTGCAGCACACCCTCAATTACTGACACTCCAACGGTGCAGCAAACCCTCAATTACTGACCTACAAATAGTGCAGCACACCCTCAATTTCTGACCCTCCAATATTGCAGCAAAACCTCAATTAGTGACACACCAATAGTGCAGCACACCCTCAATTACTGACCCACCAATAGTGCAGCACACCCTCAATTACTGACCCACCAATAGTGCAACACACCCTCAATTACTGCCACTCCAATAGTGCAGCACACCCTCAATTACTGACCCACCAATAGTGCAGCACAACCTCAATTACTGACACTTCAATAGTGCAGCACACCCTCAATTACTGACCAACCAATAGTGCAGCACACCCTCAATTACTGACACTCCAATAGTACAGCACACCCTCAATTACTGACCCACCAATAGGGCAGCACACCGTCAATAATTGACACTCCAATAGTGCAGCACACCCTCAATTAGTGACACACCAATAGTGCAGCACACCCTCAATTACTGACCCTCCAATAGTGCAGCACACCCTCAATTACTGACCCTCCAATAGTGCAGCACACCCTCAATTACTGCCACTCCAATAGTGCAGCACACCCTCAATTACTGACCCACCAATAGTGCAGCACACCCTCAATTACTGACACTCCAATAGTGCAGCACACCCTCAATTACTGACCCTCAAATAGTGCAGGACACCCTCAATTATTGACACTCCAATAGTACAGCAGACCCTCAATTACTGACACTCCAATAGTGCAGCACACCCTCAATTACTGACACTCCAATAGTGCAGAACACCCTCAATTACTGACACTCCAATAGTGCAGCACGCCCTCAATTACTGACACTCCAATAGTGCAGCACACCCTCAATTAGTGACACTCCAATAGTGCAGCACACCCTCAATTACTGACACTCCAATAGTGCAGAACACCCTCAATTCCTGAACCTCCAATAGTGCGGCAAAAACTCAATTACTGACACTCCAATAGTGCAGCACACCCTTAATAACTGACACTCCAATAGTGCAGCACACACGCAATTACTGACCCTCCAATACTGCAGCACACCCTCAATTACTGACCCTCCAATAGTGCAGCACACCCTCATTAACTGACACTCAAATAGTGCAGCACACCCTCAATTTCTGACCCTCCAATAGTGCAGCACACCCTCAATTACTGACACTCGAATAGGGCAGCACACCCTCACATACTGACCCTCCAATAGTGCAGCACACCCTCAATAATTGACACTCCAATAGTGCAGCACACCCTCAATTACTGACACTGCAATAGTGCAGCACACCCTCAATTACTGACCCTACAATAGTGCAGCACACCCTCAATAACTGACACTCCAATAGTGCAGCACACCCTCAATAACTGACCCTCCAATAGTGCAGCACACCCTCAATTACTGACACTCCAATAGTGCAGCAAACCTTCAATTACTGACCCTCCAATAGTGCAGAACACTCTCAATTACTGTCCCTCCAATAGTGCAGCACACCCACAATTATTGACAATCCAATAGTACAGCAGACCCTCAATTATTGACACTCCAAAAGTGCAGCACACCCTCAATTACTGACACTCCAATAGTGCAGCGCAACCACAATTACTGACCCTCCAATAGTGCAGCACACCCTCAATTACTGACCATCCAATAGTGCAGCACACCCTCAATTATTGACACTCCAATAGTACAGCAGACCCTCAATTACTGACACACCAATAGTGCAGATCATTCTCAATTATTGACACTCCAATAGTGCAGCAAACCCTCAATTACTGACCTACAAATAGTGCAGCACACCCTCAATTTCTGACACTCCAACGGTGCAGCAAACCCTCAATTACTGACCTACAAATAGTGCAGCACACCCTCAATTTCTGACCCTCCAATAGTGCAGCAAAACCTCAATTAATGACACACCAATAGTGCAGCACACCCTCAATTACTGACCCACCAATAGTGCAGCACACCCTCAATTACTGACCCACCAATAGTGCAACACACCCTCAATTACTGCCACTCCAATAGTGCAGCACACCCTCAATTACTGACCCACCAATAGTGCAGCACAACCTCAATTACTGACACTTCAATAGTGCAGCACACCCTCAATTACTGACCAACCAATAGTGCAGCACACCATCAATTACTGACCCTCCAATAGTGCAGCACACCCTCAATTACTGACACTCCAATAGTACAGCACACCCTCAATTACTGACACTCCAATAGTGCAGCACACCCTCAATTACTGACACTCCAATAGTACAGCACACCCTCAATTACTGACACTCCAATAATGCAGCACACCCTCAATTACTGACCCTCCAATAGTGCAGCACACCCTCAATTACTGACTCTCCAATAGTGCAGCACACCCTCAATTACTGACCCTCCAATAGTGCAGCACACCCTCAATTACTGACCCACCAATAGTGCAGCACACCCTCAATTACTGACACTTCAATAGTGCAGCACACCCTCAATTACTGACCCACCAATAGTGCAGCACACCCTCAATTAATGACCCACCAATAGGGCAGCACACCGTCAATAATTGACACTCCAATAGTGCAGCACACCCTCAATTAGTGACACACCAATAGTGCAGCACACCCTCAATTACTGACCCTCCAATAGTGCAGCACACCCTCAATTACTGCCACTCCAATAGTGCAGCACACCCTCAATTACTGACCCACCAATAGTGCAGCACACCCTCAATTACTGACACTCCAATAGTGCAGCACACCCTCAATTACTGACCCTCCAATAGTGCAGGACACCCTCAATTATTGACACTCCAATAGTACAGCAGACCCTCAATTACTGACACTCCAATAGTGCAGCACACCCTCAATTACTGACACTGCAATAGTGCAGAACACCCTCAATTACTGACACTCCAATAGTGCAGCACGCCCTCAATTACTGACACTCCAATCGTGCAGCACACCCTCAATTAGTGACACTCCAATAGTGCAGCACACCCTCAATTACTGACACTCCAATAGTGCAGAACACCCTCAATTACTGACACTCCAATAGTGCAGCACACCCTCAATTACTGACACTCCAATAGTGCAGAACACCCTCAATTACTGACACTCCAATAGTGCAGCACACCCTCAATTACTGACACTCCAATAGTGCAGAACACCCTCAATTACTGACACTCCAATAGTGCAGCACACCCTTAATAACTTACTCTCCAATAGTGCAGCACACCTTCAATTACTGACACTCCAATAGTGCAGAACACCCTCAATTACTGACACTCCAATAGTGCAGAACACCCTCAATTACTGACACTCCAATAGTGCAGCACACCCTCAATTACTGACACTCCAATAGTGCAGCACACCCTCAATTACTGACACTCCAATAGTGCAGCACACCCTCAATTACTGACCCTCCAATAGTGCAGCACACCCTCAATTACTGACACTCCAATAGTGCAGCACACCCTCAATTACTGACCCTCCAATAGTGCAGCACAACCTCAATTACTGACTCTCCAATAGTGCAGCACACCCTCAATTACTGACCCTCCAATAGTGCAGCACACCCTCAATTACTGTGGGAGTGGTGTGTGGGGTGGTGTAGCGCCTTGGGAGTGATGTGCGCAGTGGTGTAGCGCTGTGGGAGTGGTGTGGGCTGTGGTGTAGCTCTGTGGGAGTGGGGTGGGATGTGGTGTAGTGCTGTGGAAGTGATGTGGGCAATGGTGTAGCGCTGTGGGAGTGGTGTTGGTTGTGGTGTAGCGCTGTGGGAGTGGTGTGGGTTGTGGTTTAGCGCTGTGGGTGTGGTGTGGGCAGTGGTGTAGCGCTGTGGGAGTGGTGTGGGCAGTGGTGTGGCACTGTTGGACTTGCGTGGGTTGTGGTGTAGAGCTGTGGGAGTGGTGTGGGCAGTGGTGTAGCGCTGTGGGATTGGTGTGGGCAATGGTGTATTGTTGTGGGAGTGGTGAGGTATGTGGTGTAGCGCTGTGGGAGTGGTGTGGGATGTGGTGTAGCGCTGTGGGAGTGGTGTGGGCAGTGATGTAGCGCTCTGGGTGCTGTGTGGGCAGTGGTGTAGCGCTATGTGTGTGATGTGGGCAGTGGTGCAGTGCTGTGGGAGTGGTGTGGGCAGTGATGTCGCGCTGTGGGAGTGGTGTGGGCAGTGGTGTAGTGTTGTGGGAGTGGTGTGGGCAGTGGTGTAACGCTGTGGGTGTGGTGTGGGCTGTGGTTTGGCGCTGTGGGAGTGGTGTGGGCAGTGGTGTAACGCTGTGGGTGTGGTGTGGGCAATGGTGTGGTGCTGCGGGAGTGGTGTGGGCAGTGGTGTAGCGCTGCGGGAGTGGTGTGGGCAGTGTTGTAGCGCTGTTGGAGAGGTGTGGGCAGTGTTGTAGCGCTGTGGGTGTGATGTGCGCAGTCGTTTAGCGCTGTGGGAGTGGTGTGGGCAGTGGTGTATCGCTTTGGGAGTGGTGTTAGCAGTGGTGTAGTGCTGTTGGAGAGGTGTGGGCAGTGGTGTAGCGCTGTGGGAGTGATGTGGGAAGTGGTGTAGAGCTGTGGGATTGGTGTGGGCAGTGATGTAGCGCTGTGGGAGTGGTGTGGGCAGTGGTGTAGAGCTGTGGGAGTGGTGTGGGCAGTGGTGTAGCGCTGTGGGAGTGGTGTGGGCAGTGGTGTAGTTCTGTGGGATTGGTGTGGGCGATGGTGTAGCGCTTTGGGAGTGGTCTGGGCAGTGGAGTAGTGCTGCGGTAGTGGGGTGGGCAGTGGTGTTGAGGTGTGAGAGTTTTGTGGGCAGTCGTGTAGCGCTGTGGGAGTCGTGTGTGCAGTGGTGTAGCGCTGTGGTTTGATGTGGGCAGAAGTGTAGATCTGTGGGAGTAGTGTGGGCAGTGGTGTATCGCTGTGGGAGTCGTGTGGTCAGTGGAGTAGCGCTGTAGGAGAGGCGTGGGCAGTGGTGTAGCGCTGCGGGAGTGGTGAGGGCAGTGGTGTAGTGCTCTGCGAATGGTGTGGGCAGTTGTGTAGCGCTGTGGGGTGATGTGGGTAGTGATGTAGCGCTGTCGGACTGGTGTGGGCAGTGGTTTAGCGCTTTGGGAGTGGTGTTGGCATTGTTGTAGTTCTGTGGGAGTGGTGTGGGTGATGGTGTAGCGCTGTGGGAGTGGTGTTGGCAGTGGTGTAGCGCTGTGGTTTGGTGTGGGCAGAAGTGTAGAGCTGTGGGAGTGGTGTGGGCAGTGGTGTAGCGCTGTGGGAGTGGTGTGGGCAGTGGTGTAGTGCTGTGGGAGTGGTGTAGGTTGTGGTGTAGCGCTGTGGGAGTGGTGTGGGCAGTGGTGTAGTGCTGTGGGAGTGGTGTGGGTTGTGGTGTAGTGCTGTGCATGTGGTGTGGGCAGTGGTGTAGCGCTGTGGGAGAGGTGTGGGCAGTGGTGTATCGCTGTGGGAGTCGTGTGGTCAGTGGAGTAGCGCTGTAGGAGTGGCGTGGGCAGTGGTGTAGAGCTGCGGGAGCGGTGCGGGCAGTGGTGTAGGGCTGTAGGAGTGTGTGGGCAGTGGTGTAGCGCTTTGTGAGGGGTGTGGGCAGTGGTGTAGCGCTGCGGGAGTGGTGAGGGCAGTGGTGTAGTGCTCTGCGAGTGGTGTGGGCAGTTGTGTAGCGCTGTGGGGTGATGTGGGTAGTGATGTAGCGCTGTCGGACTGGTGTGGGCAGTGGTTTAGCGCTTTGGGAGTGGTGTTGGCAGTGTTGTAGTTCTGTGGGAGTGGTGTGGGTGTTGGTGTAGCGCTGTGGGAGTGGTGTTGGCAGTGATGTAGCGCTTGGGGAGTGGTCTGGGCTGTGGTGTAGTGCTGCGGGATTGGGCTGGGCAGTGGTGTAGAGCTGTGGAAGTTTTGTGGGCATTCGTGTAGCGCTTTGGGAGTGGTGTGGGTTGTGGTTTAGCGCTGTGGGAGTTGTGTGGGCCGTGGTGTAGTGCTGTGGGAGTGGTGTGGGCAGTGGTGTAGTTCTGTGGGAGTGGTGTGGGCAGTGGTGTAGCGCTGTGAGAGTGGTGTGGGCAGTGGTGTAGTGCTGTGGGAGTGGTGTGGGCAGTGGTGTAGCGCTGTGGGAGTGGTGTGGGTTGTGGTGTAGCGCTGTGGGAGTGGTGTGGGCAGTCGTGTAGTGTGTGGGTGTGGTGTAGGTTGTGGTGTAGTGCTGTGGGAGTGATGTGGGCAGTGGTGTAGCGCTGTGGGAGTGGTGTGGGTTGTGGTGTAGCACTGTGGGAGTGGTGTGGGTTGTGGTGTAGTGCTGTTGGAGTGGTGTGGGCAGTGGTGTAGGGCTGTGGGAGTGTGTGGGCAGTGTTGTAGCGCTGTGGGAGAGGTGTGGACAGCGGTGTAGTGCTGTGGGAGTGTAGTGGGCTGTGTTGTAGCGCTGTGGGAGTGGTGTTGGCAGTGGTGTAGCGCTGTGGGAGTGGTGTGGTCAGTGGTGTAGCGCTGTGGGAGTGGTGTGGGCAGTGGTGTAGCGCTGTGGGAGTGGTGTGGGCAGTGGTGTAACGCTGTGGGAGTGGTGTGGGCAGTGGTGTAGCGCTGTGGGAGTGTTGTGGGCAGTGGTGTGGGCAGTGGTGTAGTGCTGTGGGAGTGGTGTGGGCAGTGGTGTAGTGCTGTGGGAGTGTTGTGCGCAGCGGTGTATTGCTGTGAGAGTGGTGTGAGCAGTGGAGTAGCGCTGTGGGAGTGGTGAAGATAGTGGTGTAGCTCTGCGGGAGTGGTGTGGGCAGTGGTGTAGTGCTGTGGGAGTGGTGTGTGCATTTTGTTGCGCTGTGGGAGTGGTGTGGGCAGTGTTGTAGTGCTGCAGGAGTTGGGTGGGCAGTGGTGTAGAGCTGACGGACTTTTGTGGGCAGTCGTGTAGCGCTGTGAGAGTTGTGTGGGTTGTGGTGTAGTGTGTGGGTGTGGTGTAGGTTGTGGTGTAGTGCTGTGGGAGTGATGTGGGCAGTGGTGTAGCGCTGTGGGAGTGGTGTGGGTTGTGGTGTAGCACTGTGGGAGTGGTGTGGGTTGTGGTGTAGTGCTGTTGGAGTGGTGTGGGCAGTGGTGTAGGGCTGTAGGAGTGTGTGGGCAGTGTTGTAGCGCTGTGGGAGAGGTGTGGACAGCGGTGTAGTGCTGTGGGAGTGTAGTGGGCTGTGTTGTAGCGCTGTGGGAGTGGTGTTGGCAGTGGTGTAGCGCTGTGGGAGTGGTGTGGTCAGTGGTGTAGCGCTGTGGGAGTGGTGTGGGCAGTGGTGTAGCGCTGTGGGAGTGGTGTGGGCAGTGGTGTAACGCTGTGGGAGTGGTGTGGGCAGTGGTGTAGCGCTGTGGGAGTGTTGTGGGCAGTGGTGTGGGCAGTGGTGTAGTGCTGTGGGAGTGGTGTGGGCAGTGGTGTAGTGCTGTGGGAGTGTTGTGCGCAGCGGTGTATTGCTGTGAGAGTGGTGTGAGCAGTGGAGTAGCGCTGTGGGAGTGGTGTGGATAGTGGTGTAGCTCTGCGGGAGTGGTGTGGGCAGTGGTGTAGTGCTGTGGGAGTGGTGTGTGCATTTTGTTGCGCTGTGGGAGTGGTGTGGGCAGTGTTGTAGTGCTGCAGGAGTTGGGTGGGCAGTGGTGTAGAGCTGACGGACTTTTGTGGGCAGTCGTGTAGCGCTGTGAGAGTTGTGTGGGTTGTGGTTTAGCGCTGTGGGAGTGGTGTGGACAGTGATGTAGCGCTGTGGGATGGGTGTGAACAGCGATGTAGCGCTGTGGGAGAGGTGTGGGCAGTGGTAAAGTGCTGTGGGAGTGGTGTGGGCAGTGGAGTAGCGCTGTGGGAGTGGAGTGGGCAGTGGTGTAATGCTGTGGGAGTGGTGTGGGCAGTGGTGTAACGCTTTGGGAGTGGTGTGGGCAGCGATGTAGCGCTGTGGGAGTGGTGTGGGCAGTGGAGTAGCGCTGTGGGAGTGGAGTGGGCAGTGGTGTAATGCTGTGGGAGTGGTGTGGGCAGTGGTGTAACGCTTTGGGAGTGGTGTGGGCAGTGGTGTAGCGCTGTGGGAGTGATGTGGGCAGTGGTGTAGCGCTGTGGGAGTGGTGTGGGCAGTGGTGTAGCGCTGCGGGAGAGGTGTGGGCAGTGGTAAAGTGCTGTGGGAGTGGTGTGGGCAGTGGTGTAGCGCTGTGGGAGTGTTGTGGGCAGTGGTGTAGCGCTGTGGGAGTGGTGTGGGCAGTTGTGTAACGCTGCGGTAGTGGTGTGTGCAGTGGTGTAGCGATGCGGGAGTGGTGTTGGCAGTTGTGTAGCGCAGTGGGATTGGTGTGGGCAGTGGTGTAGCTCTGTGGGGTGATGTGGATAGTGGTGTAGCGCTTTTGGTGTGGTGTGGGTAGAGGTGTAGCGCTGTGGGAGTGGTGTGGGCAGTGGTGTAGCGCTGTGGGAGTGGTGTGGGCAGTGGTGTAGCGCTGTGGTAGTGGTGTGGGCAGTGGTCTAGCGCTGTGGGTGTGGTGTTGGCTGTGGTGTAGCGCTGTTGGAGTGGTGAGTGCAGTGGTTTAGCGCTGTGGGAGTGGTATGGGCAGTGGTGTTGCGCTGTGGGAGTGGTGTGGGAAGTTGTGTAGCGCTGTGGGAGTCCTGTGGGCAGTGGTATAGTGCTGTGGTAGTGGGGTGGGCAGTGGTGTAGTGTTGTGGGAGTGGTGTGGGCAGTGGTATAGTGCTGTGGGAGTGGTGTGGGCAGTCGTGTAGTGCTGTGGGTGCGGTGTGGGCAGTGGTGTAGCGCTGTGGGAGTGGTGTGGGCAGTGGTGTAGCGCTGTGGGAGTGGTGTGTGTTGTGGTGTAGTGCTGTGGGAGAGGTGTGGGTTGTGGTGTAGTGCTGTTGGAGTGGTGTGGGCATTGGTGTAGGGCTGTGGGAGTGTGTGGGCAGTGATGTAGCGTTGTGGGAGAGGTGTGGACAGTGTTGTAGTGCTGTGGGAGTTGTGTGGGCAGTGGTGTAGTGCTGTGGGAGTGGTGTGTGCAGTGGTGTAGCGCTGTGGGAGTGGTGTGGGCAGTGGTGTAGTGCTGCGGGAGTTGGGTGGGCAGTGGTGTAGAGCTGTGGGAGTGGTGTAGGCAGTGCTTTAGCGCTGTGGGAGTGGTTTGGTCAGTGGTCTAGTGCTGTGGGAGTGTTGTGGGCATTGGTGAAGCGCTGTGTGTGTGGTGTTGGCAGTGGTATAACGCTGTGGGAGTGGTGTCGGCAGTGGTGTAGACAGTGGTGTAGCGCTTTGGGTCTGTAGTGGGAAGTGGTGTAGCGCTGTGGGAGTGGTGTGGGCAGTTATGTAGCGCTGTGGGAGTTGCATGGTCAGTGGTGTGGGATGTGGTGTAGAGCGGAGGGAGTGTTGTGGGCAGAGGTGTAGCGCTGTGGGAGTGGTGAGGGCCGTGGTGTAGCGCTGTGGGAGTGGTGTGGGTTGTGGTGTAGCGCCTTGGGAGTGTTATGCGCAGTGGTGTAGCGCTGTGGGAGTGTTGTGGGCAGTGGTGTAGCGCTTTGGGAGTGGTGTGGGCAGTGGTGTAGCGCTGTGGGAGTGGTGTGGACTTTGTTGTAGCGCTGTGGGAGTGTTGTGGGCAGTGGTGTAGCGCTGTGGGAGTCTTGTGGGTTGTGGTGTAGCGCTCTGGGAGTGGTGTGGGCAGTGGTGCAGTGCTGTGGGAGTTGTGTAGGTAATGGTGTAGCGCAGTGGGAGTGGTGTTGGCAATGGTGTAGCGCTGTGTGTGTGCTGTGGGCAGTGGAATAACGCTGTGGGAGTCGTGCGGGCAGTGGTGTAGTGCTGTGGGAATGGTGTGGGCAGTGGTGTAGCGCTGTGTGTGTGGTGTGAGCAGTGTTGTAGAGCTGAGGGAGTAGTGTGGGTTTTCGTGCAGCGCTGTTGGAGTGTTGTGGGCAGTGCTATAACGCTGTGGGAGTGATGTGGGCAGTGGTGTAGTGCTGTGGGAGTGTCTTGGGCAGTGGTGTAGCGCTGTGGAAGTGGCTTGGGCAGTGGTGTAGCGCTGTGGGAGTGGTGTGGGCAGTGGTGTAACGCTGTGGGAGTGGTGTGGGCAGTGGTGTAGCGCTGTGGGAGTGGTGTGGGCAGTGGTATAACGCTGTGGGAGTGGTGTGGTCAGTGGTGTAGTGCTGTGGGAGTGGTATGGGCAGTGGTGTAGCGCTGTGGGAGTGGTGTGGGCAGTGGTGTAGCGCTGTGGGAGTGGTGTGAGCAGTGGTGTAGTGCTGTGGGAGTGGTGTGTGTTGTGGTGCAGCGCTGTGGGAGTGTTGTGGGCAGTGGTGTAGTGCTGTGGGAGTGGCTTGGGCAGTGGTGTAGTGCTGTGGAAGTGGCTTGGGCAGTGGTGTAGCGCTGTGGGAGTGGCGTGGGCAGTGGTGTAGTGCTGTGGAAGTGGCATGGGCAGTGCTGTAACGCTGTGCGAGTGGCGTGCGCAGTGGTGTAGTGCTGTGAGAGTGGTGTTGGCAGTGGTATAACGCTTTGGGAGTGGTGTGGGCAGTGGTATAACGCTGTGGGAGTGGTGTCGGCAGTGGTGTAGGGGTGCGGCAGTGGTGTGGACAGTGGTGTTGCACTATATGAGTGGTGTGGGCAGTGGTGTAGCGTTTTGGGAGTGGTGTGGGATGTGGTGTAGAGCGGAGGGAGTGTTGTGGGCAGAGGTGTAGCGCTGTGGGAGTGGTGAGGGCAGTGGTGTAGCGCTGTGGGAGGGGTGAGGGCAGTGGTGTAGCGCTGTGGGAGTGGTGTGGGTTGTGGTGTAGCGCCTTGGGAGTGTTATGGGCAGTGGTGTAGTGCTGTGGGTGTGGTGTGGGCAGTGGTGTAGTGCTGTGGGAGTGGTGTGGGTAGTGGTGTAGCGCTGTGGGAGTGTTGTGGGCAGTGATGTAGCGCTTTGGGAGTGGTGTGGGCAGTGGTGTAGCGCCTTGGGAGTGGTGTGGGCAGTGGTGTAGCGCTGTGGGAGTGGTGTGGACTTTGTTGTAGCGCTGTGGGATTGTTGTGGGCAGAGGTGTAGCGCTGTGGGAGTCTTGTGGGTTGTGCTGTAGCGCTCTGGGAGTGGTGTGGGCAGTGGTGTAGCGCTGTGTGTGTGCTGTGGGCAGTGGAATAACGCTGTGGGAGTCGTGCGGGCAGTGGTGTAGCGCTGTGGGAATGGTGTGGGCAGTGGTGTAGAGCTGAGGGAGTAGTGTGGGTTTTGGTGCAGCGCTGTGGGAGTGATGTGGGCAGTGCTGTTGCGCTGTGGGTGTGGTCTGGTCAGTGGTGTAGTGCTGTGGCAGTGGTGTGGGTTTTGGTGTAGCGCTGTGGATGTGGTGTGGGCAGTGGTATAACGCTTTGGGAGTGGTGTGGACAGTGGTATAACGCTGTGGGAGTAGTGTGAGCAGTGGTGTAGAGGTGTGGGAGTGGTGTGGGCAGTGGTTTAGCTCTGTGGGAGTGGTGTGGGCAGTGGTGTTGCGCTGTGTGAGTGGTGTGGGCAGTGGTGTAGCGCTTTGGGTCTGGAGTGGGAAGTGGTGTAGCGCTGTGGGAGTTGCATGGGCAGTGGTGTGGAATGTGGTGTACAGCGGTGGGAGAGTTGTGGGCAGTGGTGTAGCGCTGTGGGAGGGGTGAGGGCAGTGGTGTAGCGCTGTGGGAGTGGTGTGGGCAGTGGTGTAGCGCTCTGGGAGTGTTGTGGGCAGTGGTGTAGCGCCTTGGGAGTAGTGTGGGCAGTGGTGTAGCGCTGTGGGAGTGTTGTGGGCAGTGTTGTAGCGCTGTGGGACTGGTGTGGGCTTTGGTGCAGCGCTGTGGGAGTGGTGTGGGCAGTGGTGTAGTACTTTGGGAGTGATGTGTGTTGTGTTGTGGTGTAGCGCTGTGGGAGTGGTGTGGGCAGAAGTATAACGCTTTGGGAGTGGTTTGGGCAGTGGTACAACGCTGTGGGAGTGGTGTGGGCTGTGCTGTAGCGCTGTTGGAGTGGTTTGGGCAGTAGTGTAGCGCTGTGGGAGTGGTGTGTGGCAGTGGTGTAACGCTGTGGGAGTGGTATGGGCAGTGATGTAGTGCTGTGGGAGTGGTGTGGGCAATGGTGTAGCGCTGTGTGAGTGGTTTGGGCAGTGGTGTAGTGCTGTGGGATTTGTGTGGGCAGTGGTGTAGCGCTGTGGGAGTGGTTTGGGCAGTGCTGTAGCGCTGTGGGAGTTGTGTGGCAGTTGTGTAGCGCTGTGGGAGTGGTTTGGCAGTGGTGTGCAGCTGTGGGAGTGGTGTGGGATGTGGAGTGACGCTGTCAGAGTGGTGCGGGCAGTCGTGTAGCGCTGTGGGAGTGGTGTGGGTTGTGGAGTAGCAATGTGGGAGTGGTGTGGGCAGTGGTGTAGCGCTGTGGGAGTGGTGTGAGCAGTGATGTAGCGCTGTGGGTGTGGTATGGGCAGTGGTGTAGCGCTGTGGGAGTATTATGGGCAGTGATGCAGTGCTTTGGGAGTGGTGTTGAGCAATGGTGTAGCGCTCTTTGAGTGGTGTGGGCAGTGGTGTAGGGCTGTGGGAGTGGTGTGGGCAGTTGTGGAGTGCTGTGGGAGTGGTGTGGGCAGTGTTGTAGCGCTGTGGGAGTGGTGAGGGCAGTGGTGTGACACTTTAGGAGTGGTGTGGACAGTGGTATAACGCTTTGGGAGTGGGGTGGGCAGTGGTATAACGCTGTGGGAGTGGTGTGGGCAGTGGTGTAGAGGTGCGGGAGTGGAGTGGGCAGTGGTGTAGCGCTGTGGGAGTGGTGTGTGCAGTGATGTTGCGCTGTGGGAGTGGTGTGGGCATTGGTGTTGCGCTGTGTGAGTGGTGTGGGCAGTGGTATAGCGCTTTGGGTCTGGTGTGGGAAGTGGTGTAGCGCTGTGGGAGTGGTTTGGGCAGTGGTGCAGTGCTGTTGGAGTGGTGTGGGCAGTTGTGTAGCGCTGTGGGAGTGGTGTGGGCAGTGGTGTAGCGCTGTGGGAGTTGCATGGGCAGTAGTGTGGGATGTGGTGTAGAGCGGTGGGAGTGTTGTGGGTAGTGGTGTAGCGCTGTGGGAGGGGTGAGGGCAGTGGTGTTGCGCTGTGGGAGTGTTGTGGGCAGTGGTGTAGCGCTGTGGGAGTGGTGTGGGCAGTGGTGTAGCGCTGTGGGAGTGGTGTGGGCAGTGGTGTAGCGCTGTGGGAGTGGTGTGGGCAGTGGTGTAGCGCTGTGGGAGTGGTGTGGGCAGTGGTATAACGCTGTGGGAGTGGTGTGGGCAGTGCTGTAGCACTGTTGGAGAAGTGTGGCAGTGGTCTAGAGCTGTGGGAGTGGTGTGGCAGTGGTGTATCGCTGTGGGAGTGGTGTGGGCAGTGGTGTGTCCCTGTAGGAGTGGTGTGGACAGTGGTATAACACTTTGGGAGTGGGGTGGGCAGTGGGATAACGCTGTGGGAGTGGTGTGGGCAGTGGTGTAGAGGTGCAGAAGTGGTGTGGGCAGTGGTGTAGCGCTGTGGGAGTGGTGTGGGCAGTGGTGTTGCGCTGTGGGAGTGGTGTGGGCATTGGTGTTGCGCTGTGTGAGTGGTGTGGGCAGTGGTGTAGCGCTTTGGGTCTGGTGTGGGAAGTGGTGTAGCGCTTTGGGAGTGGTGTGGTTAGTGGTGTACTGCTGTGGGTGTGGTTTGGGCAGTGGTGTAGCGCTGTGGGAGTGGTGTGGGCAGTTGTGTAGCGCTGTTGGAGTGGTGTGGGCAGTTGTGTAGCGCTGTGGGAGTGGTGTAGGCAGTGGTGTAGCGCTGTGGGAGTTGCATGGGCAGTAGTGTGGGATGAGGTGTAGAGCGGTGGGAGTGTTGTGAGTAGTGGTGTAGCGCTGTGGGAGTGGTGAGGGCAGTGGTGTAGCGCTGTGGGAGGGGTGAGGGCAGTGGTGTTGCGCTGTTGGAGTGGTGTGCGCAGTGGTGTTGCGCTGTGGGAGTGGTGTGGGCAGTGGTGTAGCGCCTTGGGAGTGGTGTGGGCAGTGGTATAGCGCTCTGGGAGTGGTGTGGGTTGTGGTATAGCGCTGAGGGAGTGATGTGGGCAGTGGTGAAGCGCTGTAGTAGTGGTGTGGGCAATGGTGTAGCGCTGAGTGTGTGGTGTGGGCAGTGGTATAACGCTTTGGTAGTGGTGTAGGCAGTGGTATAACGCTGTGGGAGTGGTGTGGGCAGTGCTGTAGCACTGTTGGAGAAGTGTGGCAGTGGTGTAGAGCTGTGGGAGTGGTGTGGGCATTAGTGTAGCGCTGTCGGAGTGGTGTGAGCAGTGGTGTAGCGCTGTGGGAGTGGTGTGTTTAGTGGTGTGACGCTGTGGGAGTGGTGTGCGCAGTTGTGTAGCGATGTGGGAGTGGTGTGGGCAGTGGTGTAGTGCTGTGGGAGTGGTGTTGTTAGTGGTGTAGCGCTTTGGGAGTGGTGTGGGTTGTGTAGTAGCGCTGTGGGAGTGGTGTGGTCAGTGGTGTTGGGCTGTTGTAGCGGTGTGGGGTGTGGTGCTGCGCTGTGGGAGTGGTGTGTGCAGTGGTGTAGCGCTGAGGGATGGAGTTGGCAGTGGTGTAGCGCTGTGGGAGTGGTGTGGGCAGTGGTGTAGCGCTATGGTAGTGGTGTGGGCAGTTGTGTGGCGCTTTGGGAGTGGTGTGGGCAGTGGTGTAACGCTTTGGGTTTGGTGTGGGCATTGGTGTAGCGCTGTGGGAGTTGCATGGGCAGTGGTGTGGGATGTGGTGTAGAGCGGTGGGAGTGTTGTGGGCAGTGGTGTAGCTCTGTGGGAGTGGTGAGGGCAGTGGTGTAGAGCTGTGGGAGTGTTGTCGGCAGTGGTGGAGCTCTGTGGGAGTGGTGTGGGCAGTGGTGTAGCGCCTTGGGAGTGGTGTGAGCAGTGGTGTAGCGCTGTGGGAGTGGTGTGGGTTGTGGTGTAGCGCTCTGGGAGAATTGTGGGTTGTGGTGTAGCCCTGTGGGAGTGTTGTGGGCAGTGGTGTAGCGCTGTGGGAGTTGTGTAGGTAATGGTGTAGCGCTGTGGGAGTGGTGTGTGGCATTGGTGTAGCGCTGTGGAAGTGGTGTGGGCAGTGGTGTAGCGCTGTGTGTGTGCTGTGGGCAGTGATATAACGCTTTGGGAGTGGTGTAGGCAGTGGTTTCACGCTGTGGGAGTGGTGAGGGCAGTGGTGTAGTGCTGTGGGAATGGTGTGGCACTGGTGTAGCGCTGTGTGTGTGGTGTGGGCAGTGGTGTAGCGCTGTGGGAGAGGTGTGGTCAGTGGTGTAGCGCTGTGGGAGTGGTGTGGGCAGTGGTGTAGCGCTGTGGGAGTGGTTTGGGCAGTGGTATAGTGCTGTGGGAGTGGTTTTGGCAGTGGTGATGCGCTGTGTGTGTGGTGTGGGCAGTGGTGTAGTGCTGTGGGAGTGGTGTGGGTTTTGGTGTAACGCTGTGGGAGTGGTGTGGGCAGTGGTATAACGCTTTGGGAATGGTGTGGGCAGTGGTATAACGCTGTGGGAGTGGTGTGGGCATTGGTGTAGTGCTGTGGGAGTGGTTTGGACAGTGGTGTAGTGCTGTGGGAGAGGTGTGGGCAGTTTTGTAGCGCTGTGGGAGTGGTGTGGGCAGTGGTGTAGCGCTGTGGGAGTTGCATGGGCAGTAGTGTGGGATGTGGTGTAGAGCGGTGGGAGTGGTGTGGGCAGTGGTGTAGCGCTGTGGGAGTGGTGAGGGCAGTGGTGTAGCCCTGTGGGAGGGGTGAGGGAAGAGGTGTTGCGCTGTGGGAGTGTTGTGGGCAGTGGTGTTGCGTTGTGGGAGTGGTGTGGGCAGTGGTATAACGCTTTGGGGGTGGTGTAGGCAGTGGTATAACGCTGTGGGAGTGGTGTGGGCAGTGCTGTAGCGCAGTGGGAGAAGTGTGGCAGTGGTGTAGAGCTGTGGGAGTGGTGTGGCAGTGGTGTAGAGCTGTGGGAGTGGTTTGGGGAGTCGTGTAGCGCTGTGGGAATGGTGTGGGCAGTAGTGTAGCGCTGTCGGAGTGGTGTGGGCAGTGGTGTAGCGCTGTGGGAGTGGTGTGGGCAGTGGTGTGACGCTGTGGGAGTGGTGTGCACAGTCGTCTATCGCTGTGGGAGTGTTGTGGGCAATGGCGTAGCGCTGTGTGAGTGGTTTGGGCAGTGGCGTAGCGCTGTGGGTGTGGTGTGGGCAGTGGTTTAGTGTTGTGGGAGTGGTGTGGTTAATGGTGTAGTGCTGTGGGAGTGGTGTGGGCAGTGGTGTAGCGCTGTGGGAGTAGTGTGGGCAGTGGTGTAGCGCTGTAGTAGTGGTGTGGGCAATGGTGTAGCGCTGAATGTGTGGTGTGGGCAGTGGTATAACGCTTTGGGAGTGGTGTAGGCATTGTTATAACGCTGTGGGAGTTCTGTGGGCAGTGCTGTAGCACTGTGGGAGAAGTGTGGCAGTGGTGTAGAGCTGTGGGAGTGGTGTGGCAGTGGTGTAGAGCTGTGGGAGTGGTGAGGGGAGTTGTGTAGCTCTTTGGGAATGGTGTGGGCAGTGGTGTAGCGCTGTGGGAGTGGTGTGTGCAGTGGTGTAGTGCTGTGGGAGTTGTGTGGGCAATGGCGTAGCGCTGTGTGAGTGGTTTTGGCAGTGGTGTAGCGCTGTGGGAGAGGTGTGGGCAGTGGTTTAGTGCTGTGGGAGTGGTGTGGGCAGTGGTGTAGTGCTGTGGGAGTGGTGTGGTTAGTGGTGTGAAGCTGTGGGAGAGGTGTGGGCAGTGGTGTAGTGCTGTGGGAGTGGTATGGGCAGTGGTGTAGTGCTGTGGGAGTGGTGTGGTTAGTGGTGTAGCGCTGTGGGAGTGGTGTGGGTTTTGTAGTAGCGCTGAGGGATGGAGTGGGCAGTGGTGTAGCGCTGTGGGAGTGGTATGGGCAGTGGTGTAGCGCTATGGGAGTGGTGTGGGCAGTTGTGTAGCGCTTTGGGAGTGGTGTGGGCAGTGGTGTAGCGCTTTGGGTTTGGTGTGGGCAGTTGTGTAGCGCTTTGGGAGTGGTGTGGGCATTGGTGTAGCGCTGTGGGAGTTGCATGGGCAGTGGTGTGGAATGTGGTGTAGAGCGGTGGGAGTGATGTGGGCAGTGGTGTAGAGCTGTGGGAGTGGTGAGGGCAGTGGTGTAGCGCTGTGGGAGTGTTGTCGGCAGTGGTGTAGCTCTGTGGGAGTGTTGTGGGCAGTGGTGTAGCGCCTTGGGAGTGGTGTGGGCAGTGGTGTAGCGCTGTGGGAGTGGTGTGGGTTGTGGTGTAGCGCTCTGGGAGTATTGTGGGTTGTGGTGTAGCGCTGTGGGAGTGTTGTGGGCAGTGGTGTAGCGCTGTGGGAGTTGTGTAGGTAATGGTGTAGCGCTGTGGGAGTGGTGTGTGGCATTGGTGTAGCGCTGTGGGAGTGGTGTGTGTAGTGGTGTAGCGCTGTGTGTGTGCTGTGGGCAGTGATATAACGCTTTGGGAGTGGTGTAGGCAGTGGTTTCACGCTGTGGGAGTGGTGAGGGCAGTGGTGTAGTGCTGTGGGAATGGTGTGGCACTGGTGTAGCGCTGTGTGTGTGGTGTGGGCAGTGGTGTATTGCTGTGGGAGTGATGTGGGTTTTGGTGTAGCGCTGTGGGAGTGGTGTGGGCAGTGGTATAACGCTGTGGGAGTGGTCTGGGCAGTGCTGTAGCGCTGTGGGAGTGGTGTGGGCAGTGGTGAAGCGCTGTGTGTGTGGTGTGGGCAGTGGTGTAGTGCTGTGGGAGTGGTGTTGGTTTTGGTGTAGCGCTGTGGGAGTGGTGTGGGCAGTGGTGTAGCGCTGTGGGAGTAGTGTGGGCAGTGGTGTAGCGCTGTAGTAGTGGTGTGGGCAATGGTGTAGCGCTGAGTGTGTGGTGTGGGCAGTGGTATAACGCTTTGGGAGTGGTGTAGGCATTGTTATAACGCTGTGGGAGTTCTGTGGGCAGTGCTGTAGCACTGTGGGAGAAGTGTGGCAGTGGTGTAGAGCTGTGGGAGTGGTTTGGCAGTGGTGTAGAGCTGTGGGAGTGGTGAGGGGAGTTGTGTAGCTCTTTGGGAATGGTGTGGGCAGTGGTGTAGCGCTGTGGGAGTGGTGTGTGCAGTGGTGTAGCGCTGTGGGAGTTGTGTGGGCAATGGCGTAGCGCTGTGTGAGTGGTTTTGGCAGTGGTGTAGCGCTGTGGGAGAGGTGTGGGCAGTGGTTTAGTGCTGTGGGAGTGGTGTGGGCAGTGGTGTAGTGCTGTGGGAGTGGTGTGGTTAGTGGTGTGACGCTGTGGGAGAGGTGTGGGCAGTGGTGTAGTGCTGTGGGAGTGGTGTGGGCAGTGGTGTAGTGCTGTGGGAGTGGTGTGGTTAGTGTTGTAGCGCTGTGGGAGTGGTGTGGGTTTTGTAGTAGCGCTGAGGGATGGAGTGGGCAGTGGTGTAGCGCTGTGGGAGTGGTATGGGCAGTGGTGTAGCGCTATGGGAGTGGTGTGGGCAGTTGTGTAGCGCTTTGGGAGTGGTGTGGGCAGTGGTGTAGCGCTTTGGGTTTGGTGTGGGCAGTTGTGTAGCGCTTTGGGAGTGGTGTGGGCATTGGTGTAGCGCTGTGGGAGTTGCATGGGCAGTGGTGTGGAATGTGGTGTAGAGCGGTGGGAGTGATGTGGGCAGTGGTGTAGTGCTGTGGGAATGGTGTGGCACTGGTGTAGCGCTGTGTGTGTGGTGTGGGCAGTGGTGTATTGCTGTGGGAGTGATGTGGGTTTTGGTGTAGCGCTGTGGGAGTGGTGTGGGCAGTGGTATAACGCTGTGGGAGTGGTCTGGGCAGTGCTGTAGCGCTGTGGGAGTGGTGTGGGCAGTGGTGAAGCGCTGTGTGTGTGGTGTGGGCAGTGGTGTAGTGCTGTGGGAGTGGTGTTGGTTTTGGTGTAGCGCTGTGGGAGTGGTGTGGGCAGTGGTGTAGCGCTGTGGGAGTAGTGTGGGCAGTGGTGTAGCGCTGTAGTAGTGGTGTGGGCAATGGTGTAGCGCTGAGTGTGTGGTGTGGGCAGTGGTATAACGCTTTGGGAGTGGTGTAGGCATTGTTATAACGCTGTGGGAGTTCTGTGGGCAGTGCTGTAGCACTGTGGGAGAAGTGTGGCAGTGGTGTAGAGCTGTGGGAGTGGTTTGGCAGTGGTGTAGAGCTGTGGGAGTGGTGAGGGGAGTTGTGTAGCTCTTTGGGAATGGTGTGGGCAGTGGTGTAGCGCTGTGGGAGTGGTGTGTGCAGTGGTGTAGCGCTGTGGGAGTTGTGTGGGCAATGGCGTAGCGCTGTGTGAGTGGTTTTGGCAGTGGTGTAGCGCTGTGGGAGAGGTGTGGGCAGTGGTTTAGTGCTGTGGGAGTGGTGTGGGCAGTGGTGTAGTGCTGTGGGAGTGGTGTGGTTAGTGGTGTGACGCTGTGGGAGAGGTGTGGGCAGTGGTGTAGTGCTGTGGGAGTGGTGTGGGCAGTGGTGTAGTGCTGTGGGAGTGGTGTGGTTAGTGTTGTAGCGCTGTGGGAGTGGTGTGGGTTTTGTAGTAGCGCTGAGGGATGGAGTGGGCAGTGGTGTAGCGCTGTGGGAGTGGTATGGGCAGTGGTGTAGCGCTATGGGAGTGGTGTGGGCAGTTGTGTAGCGCTTTGGGAGTGGTGTGGGCAGTGGTGTAGCGCTTTGGGTTTGGTGTGGGCAGTTGTGTAGCGCTTTGGGAGTGGTGTGGGCATTGGTGTAGCGCTGTGGGAGTTGCATGGGCAGTGGTGTGGAATGTGGTGTAGAGCGGTGGGAGTGATGTGGGCAGTGGTGTAGAGCTGTGGGAGTGGTGAGGGCAGTGGTGTAGCGCTGTGGGAGTGTTGTCGGCAGTGGTGTAGCTCTGTGGGAGTGTTGTGGGCAGTGGTGTAGCGCCTTGGGAGTGGTGTGGGCAGTGGTGTAGCGCTGTGGGAGTGGTGTGGGTTGTGGTGTAGCGCTCTGGGAGTATTGTGGGTTGTGGTGTAGCGCTGTGGGAGTGTTGTGGGCAGTGGTGTAGCGCTGTGGGAGTTGTGTAGGTAATGGTGTAGCGCTGTGGGAGTGGTGTGTGGCATTGGTGTAGCGCTGTGGGAGTGGTGTGTGTAGTGGTGTAGCGCTGTGTGTGTGCTGTGGGCAGTGATATAACGCTTTGGGAGTGGTGTAGGCAGTGGTTTCACGCTGTGGGAGTGGTGAGGGCAGTGGTGTAGTGCTGTGGGAATGGTGTGGCACTGGTGTAGCGCTGTGTGTGTGGTGTGGGCAGTGGTGTATTGCTGTGGGAGTGGTGTGGGTTTTGGTGTAGCGCTGTGGGAGTGGTGTGGGCAGTGGTATAACGCTGTGGGAGTGGTCTGGGCAGTGCTGTAGCGCTGTGGGAGTGGTGTGGGCAGTGGTGAAGCGCTGTGTGTGTGGTGTGGGCAGTGGTGTAGTGCTGTGGGAGTGGTGTTGGTTTTGGTGTAGCGCTGTGGGAGTGGTGTGGGCAGTGGTATAACGCTTTGGGAATGGTGTGGGCAGTGGTATAATGCCATGGGTGTGGCGTGGGCAGTGGTGTAGAGGTGCGGCAGGGGTGTGGACAGTGTTGTAGCGCTGTGGGAGTGGTGTGGGCCGTGGTGTTGCGATGTGGGAGTGGCGTGGGCATTGGTGTTGCGCTGTGTGAGTGGTGTGGGCAGTGGTGTAGCGCTTTGGGTATGGAGTTGGAAGTGGTGTAGCGCTGTGGGAGTGTTGCGGTTAGTGGTGTAGTGCTGTGGGAGTGGTTTGGACAGTGGTGTAGTGCTGTGGGAGAGGTGTGGGCAGTTGTGTAGCGCTGTGGGAGTTGCATGGGCAGTAGTGTGGGATGTGGTGTAGAGCGGTGGGAGTGTTGTGGGTAGTGGTGTAGCGCTGTGGGAGGGGTTAGGGCAGTGGTGTTGCGCTGTGGGAGTGTTGTGGGCAGTGGTGTTGCTCTGTGGGAGTGGTGTGGGCAGTGGTATAACGCTTTGGGAGTGGTGTAGGCAGTGGTATAACGCTGTGGGAGTGGTGTGGGCAGTGCTGTAGCACAGTGGGAGAAGTGTGGCAGTGTTGTAGAGCTGTGGGAGTGGTGTGGGCAGTAGTGTAGCGCTGTCGGAGTGGTGTGAGCAGTGTTGTAGCGCTGTGGGAGTAGTATGGGCAGTGGTGTAGTGCAATGGGAGTGGTGTGGGCAGTGGTGTGTCGCTGTAGGAGTGGTGTGGACAGTGGTGTAACGTTTTGGGAGTGGGGTGGGCAGTGGTGTAGAGGTGCAGGAGTGGTGTGGGCAGTGGTGTAGCGCTGTGGGAGTGGTGTGCACAGTCGTGTAGCGCTGTGGGAGTGTTGTGGGCAATGGCGTAGCGCTGTGTGAGTGGTTTGGGCAGTGGTGTAGCGCTGTGGGTGTGGTGTGGGCAGTGGTTTAGTGCTGTGGTAGTGGTGTGGTTAGTGGTGTGACGCAGTGGGAGTGGTGTGGGCAGTGGTGTAGCGCTGTGGGTGTGGTGTGGGCAGTGGTGTAGCGCTGAGGGAGTAGTGTGGGCAGTGGTGTAGCGCTGTAGTAGTCGTGTGGGCAATGGTGTAGCGCTGAGTGTGTGGTGTGGGCAGTGGTATAACGCTTTGGGAGTGGTGTAGGCAGTGTTATAACGCTGTGGGAGTTGTGTGGGCAGTGCTGTAGCACTGTGGGAGAAGTGTGGCAGTGGTGTAGAGCTGTGGGAGTGGTGAGGGGAGTTGTGTAGCGCTGTGGGAGTGGTGTGGGCAGTGGTGTATTGCTGTGGGAGTGGTGTGGGCAGTGGTGTAGCGTTGTGCGAGTTGCATGGGCAGTGGTGTAGTGCTGTGGGAGTGGTGTGGGCAGTGGTGTAGTGCTGTGGGAGTCGTGTGGGTAGTGGGGTGACGCTGTGGGTGTGGTGTGGGCAGTCGTGTAGCGCTGTGGGAGTGGTGTGGTCAGTGGTGTAGAGCTGTGGGAGCGGTGTGGGGTGTGGTGTTGCGCTGTGGGAGTGGTGTGTGTAGTGGTGTAGCGCTGTGGGAGTGAAGCGGGTAGTGGTGTAGCGCTGTGGGAGTGCTGTGGGCAGTGGTGTAGCGCTATGGGAGTGGTGTGGGCAGTTGCGTAGCGCTTTGGGAGTGGTGTGGGCAGTGGTTTAGCGCTTTGCGTTTGGTGTGGGCATTGATGTAGCGCTGTGGGAGTTGCATGGGCAGTGGTGTGGGATGTGGTGTAGAGCGCTGGGAGTGTTGTGGGCAGTGGTGTAGCGCTGTGGGAGTGGTGAGGGCAGTGCTGTAGCGCTGTGCGATTGTTTTGGGCAGTGGTGTAGCGCTGTAGGAGTGGTGTGGGTTGTGGTGTAGCGCTGTGGGAGTGAAGTGGGCAGTGGTGTAGCGCTGTAGGAGCGGTGTGGGCAATCGTGTAGCGCTGTGTGTGTGCTGTGGGAAATGATATAACGCTTTGGGAGTTGTTTAGGCAGCTGTATAACGCTGTGGGAGTGGTGAGTGCAGAGGTGTAGTGCTGTGGGAATGGTGTGGGCAGTGGTCTAGCGCTGTGGGAGTTGTGTAGGTAATGGTGTGGCGCTGTGTGTGTGCTGTGCGCATTGGTATAACACTTTGGGAGTGGTGTAGGCAGTGGTATAGTGCTTGGGAATATTGTGGGCAGTGGTGTAGCGCTGTGGGAGTGGTGAGGGCAGTGGTGTAGTGCTGTGGGAGTGGCTTGGGCATTGGTGTAATGCTGTGGGAGTGGTGTGGGCAGTGGTGTAGTGCTGTGGGAGTGGTTTGGGCAGTGGTTTAGAGGTGCGGCAGTGGTGTGGACAGTGGTGTAGCGCTGTGTGAGTGGTGTGGGCAGTGGTGTTGCGCTGTGGGAGAGGTGTGGGTGTTTGTGTTGCGCTGTGTGAGTGGTCTTGCCAGTGGTGTAGCGCTTTGGGTCTGGAGTGGGAAGTGGTGTAGCGCTGTGGGAGTGTTGCGGTTAGTGGTGTAGTGCTGTGGGAGTGGTTTGGACAGGGGTGTAGTGCTGTGGGAGTGGTGTGGGCAATGGTGTGGGTTGTGGTGTAGCGCTGTGGGAGTTGTGTGGGCAGTGGTGGAGTGCTGTGGGAGTGGTGTGGGCAGTGGTGTAGTGCTGTGGGAGTGGTGTGGACATTGGTATATCGCTTTGGGAGTGGTGTGGGCAATGGTGTAGAGGTGCGGGGGTGGTGTGTGCAGTACTGTAGCGCTTTGGGTTTGGTGTGGGTATAGGTGTAGCGCTGTGGGAGTTGCATGGGCAGTGGTGTCGGATGTGGTGTAGAGCGGTGGGAGTGTTGTGGGCGGTGGTGTAGCGCTGTTGGGGTGGTGTGGGCAGTGGTGTAGCGCCTTGGGAGTGGTGTGGGCAGTGGTGTAGCGCTGTGGGAGTGGTTTGGGTTGTGGTGTAGCGCTGTGGGAGTGTTGTGGGCAGTGGTGTTGCTCTGTGGGAGTGGTGTGGGCAGTGGTATAACGCTTTGGGAGTGGTGTAGGCAGTGGTATAACGCTGTGGGAGTGGTGTGGGCAGTGCTGTAGCACAGTGGGTGAAGTGCGGCAGTGTTGTAGAGCTGTGGGAGTGGTGTGGGCAGTAGTGTAGCGCTGTCGGAGTGGTGTGAGCAGTGTTGTAGCGCTGTGGGAGTAGTATGGGCAGTGGTGTAGTGCAATGGGAGTGGTGTGGGCAGTGGTGTGTCGCTGTAGGAGTGGTGTGGACAGTGGTGTAACGTTTTGGGAGTAGGGTGGGCAGTGGTGTAGAGGTGCAGGAGTGGTGTGGGCAGTGGTGTAGCGCTGTGGGAGTGGTGTGCACAGTCGTGTAGCGCTGTGGGAGTGTTGTGGGCAATGGCGTAGCGCTGTGTGAGTGGTTTGGGCAGTGGTGTAGCGCTGTGGGTGTGGTGTGGGCAGTGGTTTAGTGCTGTGGTAGTGGTGTGGTTAGTGGTGTGACGCAGTGGGAGTGGTGTGGGCAGTGGTGTAGCGCTGTGGGTGTGGTGTGGGCAGTGGTGTAGCGCTGAGGGAGTAGTGTGGGCAGTGGTGTAGCGCTGTAGTAGTCGTGTGGGCAATGGTGTAGCGCTGAGTGTGTGGTGTGGGCAGTGGTATAACGCTTTGGGAGTGGTGTAGGCAGTGTTATAACGCTGTGGGAGTTGTGTGGGCAGTGCTGTAGCACTGTGGGAGAAGTGTGGCAGTGGTGTAGAGCTGTGGGAGTGGTGAGGGGAGTTGTGTAGCGCTGTGGGAGTGGTGTGGGCAGTGGTGTATTGCTGTGGGAGTGGTGTGGGCAGTGGTGTAGCGTTGTGCGAGTTGCATGGGCAGTGGTGTAGTGCTGTGGGAGTGGTGTGGGCAGTGGTGTAGTGCTGTGGGAGTCGTGTGGGTAGTGGGGTGACGCTGTGGGAGTGGTGTGGGCAGTCGTGTAGCGCTGTGGGAGTGGTGTGGTCAGTGGTGTAGAGCTGTGGGAGCGGTGTGGGGTGTGGTGTTGCGCTGTGGGAGTGGTGTGTGTAGTGGTGTAGCGCTGTGGGAGTGAAGCGGGTAGTGGTGTAGCGCTGTGGGAGTGCTGTGGGCAGTGGTGTAGCGCTATGGGAGTGGTGTGGGCAGTTGCGTAGCGCTTTGGGAGTGGTGTGGGCAGTGGTTTAGCGCTTTGCGTTTGGTGTGGGCATTGATGTAGCGCTGTGGGAGTTGCATGGGCAGTGGTGTGGGATGTGGTGTAGAGCGCTGGGAGTGTTGGGGGCAGTGGTGTAGCGCTGTGGGAGTGGTGAGGGCAGTGCTGTAGCGCTGTGCGATTGTTTTGGGCAGTGGTGTAGCGCTGTAGGAGTGGTGTGGGTTGTGGTGTAGCGCTGTGGGAGTGAAGTGGGCAGTGGTGTAGCGCTGTAGGAGCGGTGTGGGCAATCGTGTAGCGCTGTGTGTGTGCTGTGGGAAATGATATAACGCTTTGGGAGTTGTTTAGGCAGCTGTATAACGCTGTGGGAGTGGTGAGTGCAGAGGTGTAGTGCTGTGGGAATGGTGTGGGCAGTGGTCTAGCGCTGTGGGAGTTGTGTAGGTAATGGTGTGGCGCTGTGTGTGTGCTGTGCGCATTGGTATAACACTTTGGGAGTGGTGTAGGCAGTGGTATAGTGCTTGGGAATATTGTGGGCAGTGGTGTAGCGCTGTGGGAGTGGTGAGGGCAGTGGTGTAGTGCTGTGGGAGTGGTTTGGGCATTGGTGTAATGCTGTTGGAGTGGTGTGGACAGTGGTGTAGTGCTGTGGGAGTGGTTTGGGCAGTGGTGTTGCGCTGTGGGAGAGGTGTGGGTGTTTGTGTTGCGCTGTGTGAGTGGTCTTGCCAGTGGTGTAGCGCTTTGGGTCTGGAGTGGGAAGTGGTGTAGCGCTGTGGGAGTGTTGCGGTTAGTGGTGTAGTGCTGTGGGAGTGGTTTGGACAGGGGTGTAGTGCTGTGGGAGTGGTGTGGGCAATGGTGTGGGTTGTGGTGTAGCGCTGTGGGAGTTGTGTGGGCAGTGGTGGAGTGCTGTGGGAGTGGTGTGGGCAGTGGTGGAGTGCTGTGGGAGTGGTGTGGGTAGTGGTGTGACACTGTGGGAGTGGTGTGGACATTGGTATATCGCTTTGGGAGTGGTGTGGGCAATGGTGTAGAGGTGCGGGGGTGGTGTGTGCAGTACTGTAGCGCTTTGGGTTTGGTGTGGGTATAGGTGTAGCGCTGTGGGAGTTGCATGGGCAGTGGTGTCGGATGTGGTGTAGAGCGGTGGGAGTGTTGTGGGCGGTGGTGTAGCGCTGTTGGGGTGGTGTGGGCAGTGGTGTAGCGCCTTGGGAGTGGTGTGGGCAGTGGTGTAGCGCTGTGGGTGTGGTGAGGGCAGTGGTGTAGCGCTGTTGGAGTGGTGTGGGCAGTGGTGTAGCGCCTTGGGAGTGGTGTGGGCAGTGGTGTAGAGCTGTGGGAGTGGTTTGGGTTGTGGTGTAGCGCTGTGGGAGGGGTGTTGCCAGTGGTATAACGCTGTGGGAGTGGTGTGGGCAGTGCTGTAGCGCTGTGGGAGTGGTGTGGTCAGTGGTGTAGTGCTGTTGCAGTGGTTTGGGCAGTGGTGTAGCGCTGTGCGAGTGGTGTGGGTTTTGGTGTAGCGCTGTGGGAGTGGTGTGGGCAGTGGTGTTGCGCTGTGGGAGTGGTGTGGGCATTGGTGTTGCGCTGCGTGAGTGGTGTGGGCAGTGGTGTAGAGCTTTGTGTCTGGAGTTGGAAGTGGTGTAGCGCTGTGGGAGTTGCATTGGCAGTGGTGTGGGATGAGGTGTAGAGCGGTGGGATTCTTGTGGGCAGTGGTGTAGCGCTGTGGGAGTGGTGTGGGCAGTGGTGTAGCGCTGTGTGAGTGGTGAGGGCAGTGATGTAGCGCTGTGGGACTGTTGTGGGCAGTGGTGTAGGGCTGTGGGATTGATGTGTGCAATGGTGTAGCGCCTTTGGAGTGGTGTGGGCAGTGGTGTAGCGCTGTGGGAGGGGTGAGAACAGTGGTGTAGTGCTGTGGGAGGGGTGAGGGCAGTGGTGTAGCACTGTGGGAGTGTTGTGGGCAGTGGTGTAGCGCTGTGGGATTGATGTGTGCAGTGGTGTAGCGCCTTTGGAGTGGTGTGGGCAGTGGTGTAGCGCTGTGGGAGTGGTGTGGGTTGTGGTGTAGCGCTGTGGGAGTGTTGTGGGCAGTGGATTAGCGCTTTGGGAGTGTTGTGGTCAGTGGTGTAGCGCTGTGGGAGTGGTGTGGGCAGTGGTGTAGCGCCGTGGGAGTGGTGTGGGCAGTGGTGTAGCGCTGTGGGAGTGGTGTGGGTTGTGGTGTAGCGCTGTGGGAGTGTTGTGGGCAGTGTTGTAGCGCTGTGGGAGTGGTGTGGGCTTTGGTGTAGCGCTGTGGGAGTTGTGTATGTAATAGTGTAGCTCTGTGGGAGTGGTGAGTGGCAGTGGTGTAGTGCTTTGGGAGTGGTGTAGGCAATGGTATAACGCTGTGGGAGTGTTGTGAGCAATGCTGTAGCACTGTGGGAGTGGTGTGGCAGTGGTGTAGAGATGTGGGAGTGGTGTGGGCAGTGGTGTAGCGCTGTGGGAGTGTTGTGTGCAGTGGTGTAGCGCTGAGGGAGTGTTGTGGGCAGTGGTGTAGTGCTGTGGGAGTGGTGTGTGCAGTGGTGTAGTGCTTTGGGAGTGGTGTGGGAAGTGGTGAAGCGCGTTGGGTTTGGTGTGGGCAGTGGTGTAGCGCTGAGGGAGTGGTGTGGGTAGTGGTGTAGTGCTGTGGGAGTGGTTTGGGCAGTTGTGTAGTGCTGTGGGAGTGGTATGGGCAGTTGTGTAGCGCTGTGGGAGTGGTGTGGGCAGTGGTGTAGCGCTGTGGGAATGGTGTGGGTTGTGGTGTAGCGCTGTGGGACTGTTGTGGGCAGTGGTGTAGCGCTGTGGGAGTGGTGTGGGCAGTGGTGTAGCGCTGTGGGAGTGGTGTAGGTTGCGGTGCAGCGCTGTCGGAGTGGTGTGGGCAGTGGTGTAGCGCTGTGGGAATGGTGTGGACAGTGTTGTAGCGCTGTGGGAGTGTTGTGGGCAGTGGTGTAGGGCTGTGGGAGTGGTGTGGGTTGCGGTGTAGCGCTGTTGGAGTGGTGTGGGCAGTGGTGTAGCGCTGTGGGAGTAGTGTAGGTAATTGTGTAGCGCTGTGGGTGTGGTGTGTGGCAGTGCTGTAGTGCTGTGGGAGTGGTGTGGGTAGTGGGGTGACGCTGTGGGAGTGGTGTGGGCAGTCGTGTAGCGCTGTGGGAGTCGTGTGGGATGTGGAGTAGCGCTGTGGGAGTGGTGTGGGCAGTGGTGTTGAGCTGTGGGAGTGGTGTGGGCAGTGGTTTAGCGCTGTGGGAGTGGTGTGGGCAGTCCTGTAGCGCTGTGGGAGTGGTGTGGGCAGAGGTGTAGCGCTGTGGGAGTGGTGTGGGCAGTGGTGTAGTGCTGTGGGAGTGTTGTGGGCCATTGTGTAGCGCTGTGTGAGTGGTTTGGGCAGTGTTGTAGCGTGTGGGAGTTGTGTGGGCAGTGGTGTAGGGCTGTGGGAGTGGTGTGGGTTTTGGTGTAGCGCTTTGGGAATGTTGTGGGAAGAGGTGTAGCGCTGTGGGAGAAGTGTGCGCAGTTGTGTAGCTCTGTGGGAGTGTTGTGGGCAGTCGTGTAGCGCTGTGGGAGTGTTGTGTGTTGTGATGTAGCGCTGTGGGAGTGGTGTGGGCAGTGGTGTAGCGCTGTGGGATTTGTGTAGGTAATAATGTTGCGCTGTGGGAGTGGTGTGTGGCAGAGGTGTAGCGCTGTGGGAGTGGGGTGGGCAGTGGTGTAGCGCTGTAGGAGTGGTGTGGGCAATGGTGTAGCGCTGTGTGTGTGGTTTGGGGAGTGGTGTAGCGCTGTTGGAATGGTTTGGGCAGTGGTGTAGCGCTGTGGGAGTTGTGTGGGCAGTGGTGCAGTGCTGTGGGAGTGGTGTGGTCAGTGGTGTAGTGCTGTGGGAATGGTGTGGGTTGAGGGGTAGCGCATTGGGAGTGGTGTTAGCATTGGTGTAGAGCTGTGGGAGTTGTGTGGGGTGTGGTGTAGCGTTGTGGGAGTGGTGTGGGCAGTGGTGTTGCGCTGTGGGCGTGGTGTGGGCAGTGGTGTAGCGCTGCGTGAGTGCTGAGGGAAGTGGTGTAACGCTGTGGGAGTGGTGTGGGCAGTGGTGTAGCGCTGTGGGAGTGGTGTGGGCAGTGGTGTAGCGCTGTGGGAGTGGTGTGGGTAGTGGTGTAGTGCTGTGAGAGTTGTTTGGGCAGTGGTGCAGTGCTGTGGGAGTGGTGTGGGCAGTTGTGTAGCGTTGTTGGAGTGGTGTGGGCAGTGCTGTAGCGCTGTGGGACTGCTGTGGGCAGTGGTGTAGCACTGTGGGAGTGGTGTGGGTTGTGTTGCAGCGCTGTGGGAATGGTATGGGTTGTGGTGTAGCGCTGTGGGATTGTTGGGGGCACTGGTGTAGCTCTGTGGGAATGGTGTGGGCATTGGTGTAACGCTGTGGGAGTGTTGTGGGCAGTGGTGTATCGCTGTGGGAGTGTTGTGGATTGTGGTGTAGCGCTGTGGGAGTGGTGTAGGTAATGGTGTAGCGCTGTGGGAGTGGTGTGTGACAGTTGTGTAGCGCTGTGGGAGTGTTGTGTGCAGTGGTGTAGCGCTGTGGGATTGGTGTGAGAAGTGGTGTAGCGCTCTGGGAGTGGTGTGTAGCAGTGCTTTAGTGCTGGGGGAGTGGTGTGGCAGTGGTGTAGAGCTGTGGGAGTGTTGTGGGTAGTGGTATAACGCTTTGGGAGTGGTGTTGTCAGTGGTATAACGCTGTGGGAGTGGTGTGGGCAGTGGTGTAGAGATGCGGGAGTGTTGTGGGCAGTGGAGTAGCGCTCTGGGAGTGGTGTGGGCATTTGTGTTGCGCTGTGTGAGTGGGGTGGGCAGTTGTGTAGCGCTTTGGGTCTGGTGTGGGAAGTGGTGTAGCGCTGTGGGAGTGGTGTGGTTAGTGGTGTAGTGCTGTTCGAGTGGTTTGGGCAGTGGTTTATCGCTGTGGGAGTGGTGTGGGCAGTGGTGTAGCGCTGTGGGAGTGATGAGCGCAGAGGTGTAGCGCTGTGGGAGGGGTGAGGGCAGAGGTGTAGCGCTGTGGGAGTGTTGTGGGCTGTGGTGGAGCGCTGTGGGAGTGGTGTGGGTTGTGGTGTAGCGCTGTGGGAGTGGTGTGGGCAGTGGTGAAGCGCTTTGGTAGTGGTGTGGGCAGTGGTGTATCGCTGTGGGAGTGGTATGGGCAGTGGTGTAGTGCTGTGGGAGCGGTGTGGGCACTTGTGTAGCGCTGTGGGAGTGGTGTGGGCAGTGGTGCAGTGCTGTGGGATTGGTGTGGGCATTGGTGTAGCGCTGTGGGAGGGGTGAGGGCTGTCGCGTAGCGCCTTGGGAGTGGTGTGGGTTGTGGTGTAGCGCTGTGGGAGTGTTATAGGCAGTGGTGTAGCGCTGTGGGAGTGGTGTGGGCAGTGGTGTAGCTCTCTGGTAGTGGTGTGGGCTGTGGTGTATCGCTGTTGGAGTGGTATGGGCAGTGGTGTAGCGCTGTGGGAGTGGTGTGGGCAATTGCGTAGCGCTGTGTGAGTGGTTTGGGCAGTGGTGCAGTGCTGTGGGATTGGTGTGGGCAGTGGTGTAGCGCTGTGTGTGTGGTGTGGGCTGTGGTGTAGTGCTGTGGGAGTGGTGTGGGTTTTGGTGTAGCGCTGTGTGTGTGGTGTGGGCTGTGGTGTAGTGCTGTGGGAGTGGTGTGGGTTTTGGTGTAGCGCTGTGTGAGTGGTTTGGGCTGTGGTGTTGCGCTTTTGGTGTGGTGTGGGCAGTGGTGTAGTGCTGTGGGAGTGGTGTGTGCAGTGGTGTAGCGCTGTGGGAGTGTTGTGTGTTGTGATGTAGCGCTCTGGGAGTGGTGTGGGCAGTGGTGTAGCGCTGTTGGATTTGTGTAGGTAATAGTGTTGCGCTGTGGGAGTGGTGTGTGGCAGAGGTGTAGCGCTGTGGGAGTGGGGTGGGCAGTGGTGTAGCGCTGTAGGAGTGGTGTGGGCAATGGTGTAGCGCTGTGTGTGTGGTTTGGGCAGTGGTGTAGCGCTGTGGGCGTGGTGTGGGTAGTGGTGTGGCGCTGTGGGAGTGGTGCGGGCAGTCGTGTAGCGCTGTGGGAATGGTGTGGGTTGAGGAGTAGCGCAGTGGGAGTGGTGTTTGCATTGGTGTAGAACTGTGGGAGTGGTGAGGGGTGTGGTGTAGCGTTGTGGGAGTGGTGTGGGCAGTGGTGTTGCGCTGTGGGCGTGGTGTGGGCAGTGGTGTAGCGCTGTGTGAGTGGTGAGGGAAGTGGTGTAACGCTGTGGGAGTGCTGTGGGCAGTGGTGTAGCGCTTTGGGAGTGGTGTGGGCAGTGGTGAAGCGCTGTGGGAGTGGTGTGGGTAGTGGTGTCGTGCTGTGAGAGTTGTTTGGGCAGTGGTGTAGTGCTGTGGGAGTGGTGTGGGCAGTTGTGTAGCGCTGTAGGAGTGGTGTGGGCAGTGCTGTAGCGCTGTGGGAGTTGCATGGGCAGTGGTGTGGGATGTGGTGTAGAGCGCTGGGAGTGTTGTGGGCAGTGGTGTAGCGCTGTGGGAGTGGTGAGGGCAGTGGTATAGCGCTGTGGGAATGGTGAGGGCAGTGGTGTAGCGCTGAGGGACTGTTGTGGGCAGTGCTGTAACGTTGTGGGAGTGTTGTGTGCAGTGGTGTAGCGCTGTGGGAGTGGTTTGGGCAATGGTGTAGCGCTGTGTGTGGTGTGTGCAGTGGTATAACGCCTTGGGAGTGATGTGGGCAGTGGTGTATCGCTGTGGGAGTGTTGTGGATTGTGGTGTAGCGCTGTGGGCGTGGTGTGGGCAGTGGTGTAACGCTGTCGGAGTGGGGTGGGCAGTGGTGCAGCGCTGTAGGAATGGTTTGGGCAATGGTGTAGCGCTGTGTGTGTGGTGTGGGCAGTGGTATAACGCCTTGGGAGTGATGTAGGCAGTGGTAAAACGCTGTGGCAGTGGTGTGGGCAGTGCTGTAGATCTGTGGGAGTGGTGTGGGCAATGGTGTAGCGCTTTGTGTGTGTTTTGGGCAGTGGTGTAGCGCTGTGGGAGTGGTGTGGGCAGTGGTGTAGCGCTGTGGGAGTGGTGTGGGCAGTGGTATAACGCTTTGGTAGTGGTGTAGGCAGTGGTATAACGCTGTGGGAGTGGTGTGGGCAGTGCTGTAGCACTGTTGGAGAAGTGTGGCAGTGGTGTAGCGCTGAGGGTGTGGTGTGGGCAGTGGTGTAGCGCTGTGGGAATGGTGTGGGCATTAGTGTAGCGCTGTCGGAGTGGTGTGAGCAGTGGTGTAGCGCTGATGGTGTGGTGTGGGCAGTGGTGTAGCGCTGTGGGAGTGGTATGGGCAGTGGTGTAGTGCTATGGGAGTGGTGTGTTTAGTGGTGTGACGCTGTGGGAGTGGTGTGTGGCATTGGCGTAGCGCGGTGGGAGTGGTATGGGCAGTGGTGTATCGCTGTGGGAGTGGTGTGGGCTGTGGTGCAGTGCTGTGGGATTGGTGTGGGCAGTGGTGTAGTGCTGTGGTTTGGTATGGGTAGTGGTGTGACGCTGTGGGAGTGGTGAGGGCAGTGGTGTAGCGCTTTGGGTGTGGTGAGGGCAGTGATGTAGCGCTGTGGGACTGTTGTGGGCAGTGGTGTAGCGCTTTGGGATTGGTGTTTGCAGTGGTGTAGCGCTGTGGGTGTGGTGTGGGCAGTGGTGTAGCGCTGTGGGAGTGGTGTGGGCAGTGGTGTAGTGCTGTGGGGGTGGTGTGGGCAGTGGTTTAACGCTGTGGGAGTGGTGTGGGCAGTGGTGTAGCGCTGTGGGAGTGTTGTGGGCAGTGGTGTAGCGCTGTGGGAGTGTTGTGGGTTGTGGTGTAGCGCTGTGGGAGTGGTGTGGGCGGTGGCGTAGCGCTGTGGGATTGGTGTGTGTAGTGGTGTATCGCTGTGGGAGTGGTGTGGGTAGTGGTGTAGCGCTGCGGGTGTAGTGTGGGCAGTGGTGTAGCGCTGTGGGAGTGGGGTGGGCAGTGTTGTAGCGCTGCGGGAGTGGTGTGTGCAGTGGTGGAGCGCTGTGGGAGTGGTGTGGGCAGTGGTGTAGCGCTGTGTGAGTGGTCTGGGTAGTGGAGCAGCGCTGTGGGAGTGCCGTGGGCCGTGGTGTAGCGCTGTGGGAGTGGTGTGGGCAGTGGTGTTGTACTGTGGGAGTGGTGCGGGCAGTGGTGTAGCGCTGTGGGAGTGGTGTGGGCTGTGGTGTAGTACTGTGGGAGTGGTGTCGGCAGTGATGTTGTACTGTGGGAGTGGTGCGGGCAGTGGTGTAGCGCTGTGGGAGTGGTGTGGGCAGTGGTGTAGCGCTGTGGGAGTGGTGTGGGCAGTGGTGTAATGCTGTGGGTGTTGAGTGGGCAGTGGTTTAGTGCTGTGGGAGTGGTGTGGGCAGTGGTGTAGTACTGTGGGAGTGGTGTGGGCAGTGGGGTATTGCTGTGGGAGTGGTGTGTGCCGTGGTGTAGCGCTATGGGAGTGGTGTGGGTAGTGGTGTAGCGCTGTGGGAGTGGAGAGGGCAGTGGCGTACTTCTGTGGGAGTGGCGTGGGCTGTGGTGTAGCGCTGTGGGTGTGGTTTGGGCTGTGGTGTAGTACTTTGGGAGTGGTGTGGGCAGTGGTGTAATACTGTGGGAGTTGTGCGGGCAGTGCTGTAGTGTTGTGGGAGTGGTGTGGGCAGTGGTTTAGCGCTGTGGGGGTGTTGTGGCTTGTGGTGTAGTGCTGTGGGAGTGGTGTGGGTTGTGGTGTAGCGCTGTGGGACAAGTGTGGGCAGTGGTGTAGCACTTCGGGAGTTGTGTGGGCAGTGGTGTTGCGCTGCGGGAGTGGTGTGGGCATTGGTTTAGTGCGGCGGGAGTCATGTGCGCAGTGGTGTAGCGCTGTGGGAGTGGTGTGGGCATTTGTGTAGCGCTGTGGGAGTGGTGTGGGCAGAGGTGTAGCGCTGTGGGAGTGGTGTGGGTAGTGGTGTAGCGCTGTGGAGGTGTTGTGGGTATTTGTGTAACGCTGTGGGAGTGGTGTGGGCTGTGGTGTAACGAAGTATGAGTGGTGTGGGTAGTGGTGTAGCGCTGTGGGAGTGGTGTGGGCAGTGGTGACACGCTGTGGGAGTGGTGTGGGCAGTGGTGTATTGATGTGGTAGTGGTGTGGGCAGTGGTGTAGCGCTGTGTGAGTGGTCTGGGTAGTGGAGCAGCGCTGTGGGAGTGCCGTGGGCCGTGGTGTAGCGCTGTGGGAGTGGTGTGGGCAGTGGTGTAGCGCTGTGGGACTGGTGTGGGCTGTGGTGTATTGCTGTGGTAGTGGTGTGGGCAGTGGTGTAGCGCTGTGGGAGTGGCGTGGGCAGTTGTGCAGTGTTGTGGGAGTGGTGTGGGCAGTGGTGTAGCGCTGTGGGAGTGGTGTGGGCAGTGCTGTAGCGCTGTGGGAGTGGTGTGGGCAGTGGTGTAGCGCTGTGGGAGTGGTGTGGGCAGTGGTGTAGCGCTGTGGTAGTGGCGTGGGCAGTGGTGTAGCGCTGTGGCAGTGGTGTGGGTTGTGGTGTAGTGCTGTGGGAGTGGTGTCGGCAGGGCTGTAGCGCTGTGGGAGTGGTGTGGGCAGTGGTTTAGCGCTGTGGGTGTGGTGTGGGCATGGTGTAACGCTGTGGTAGTGGTGTGGACATTGGGTTAACGCTGCGGGAGTGGTGTGGGCAGTGGTGTAGCGCTGTGGGAGTGGTGTGGGCAGTGCTGAAGTGCTGTGGAATTAGTGTGGGCAGTGGTGTAGTGCTGCGAGAGTTGAGGTTGATGTTGAATTTGATGGTGATTTTCAATATTGGGATTGTTGTTGAAAAGTTTTTGAACTTTTTAATATTTTTCAATGTTGAGGTTGTTGCTAAATTTGTTCGTGATTTTCAAAATTGAGATTGTTGCTGAATTTGTTGGTGATATCAATATTGAGGTTGTTGTTGTAATTGTTCACGTTTTGCAATGTTGAGGTTGTTGTTGAATTTGTTGGTGTCATCAAATGTTTTTTTGAACTTTTTCTCTTCTTTTATAAGTTGAAGTTGTTGTTGAATTTGTTGGTGTCATCAAATGTTTTTTTGAACTTTTTCTCTTCTTTTATTAGTTGATGTTGTTGTTGAATTTGTTGGTGATTTTTAGTGTTGTGGTTGCTGAATTTGTCCGTGATGTTTAATGTTGAGGTTGTTGTTGAATTGGATAGTGTCATCAATGTTAATTTAGTTGAACTTGTTTGTATTTTTATAAGTTGTGGTTGTTGTTGAATTTGTTGCTGTTTTTCAATGTTGAGGATTTCGTAAATTTTTTGGTGTTTTTCAATATTGAGGTTGTTCTTGAATTTGTTGCTGTTATCAATATTCTTTTTTCAACTTTTTTGTACTTTTAAAAGTTGAGGTTGTTGATGAACTTTTTGCTTTTTTTAAAAGTTGAGTTTGTTGTTGAATTTTTTGGTGTTATCAATGTTATTTTTTGAACCTTTTTATATTTTCCAAAGTTGAGGTTGTTGTTCAATTTGTTGGTGATTTTCAATATTGAGGTTGTTGTAGAATTTGTTGGTGTTATCAAATTTATTTTGAACTTTTTCTCTTCTTTTAAAAGTTGAGGTTGTGGTTGAATTTGTTGGTGCTTTTCAATATTGAGGTTGTTGTTGAATTTGTTGGTGTCTTTCAATATTGAGGTCATTGTTGAATTTGTTGGTGTTATCAATGATTTTTTAACTTTTTCTCTTTTAAAAGTTGAGTTTGTTGATCAATTTGTTGGTGTTTTTCAATGTTGAAGTTGTTGTTGAAATTGTTCACGTTTTACAATGTTGACATTGTTGGAGAATTTGATGGTGTCTTTATATATTAAGGTTGTTGTTGAATTTGTTGGTGTTTTTCAATGTTCAGGTTGTTGTTGAATTTGTTGGTTTTATCAAATGTTTTTTTGAACTTTTTCTCTTCTTTTATGAGTTGAGGTTGTTGTACAATTTGTTGGCATTTTTCTTTGTTGAGGTTGTTGTTGAATTTGTTGTTGCTTTTCAATATTGAGTTTGTTGTTGAATTTGTTGGTGTTATCAATGGTATTTTTAGAACTTTATTGTCGTTTTCAATGTTTAGGTTGTTGTTGAATTTGTTGATGTTATCAATGTTATTTTTTGAACTTTTTTCTATTTTTCATTTTTGAGGTTGTTGTTGAATTTGTTGGTATTTTTCAATGTTGCGGTTGTTGAATTTTTGGGCGTTTTTATTGTTGAGGTTGTTGAAGTTGTTGGTGTTTTTCATTGTTGAGATTGTTGTTGAATTTGTTGGTGTTATCAATGTTTTTTGTTGAACTTGTTTGTATTTTTAAAAGTTAAGGTTGTTGTTGAATTTGTTGGTGTTTTTCAATGTTGAGGTTGTTCAATTTGTTGGAGGTTTTCAATATTGAGGTTGTTGTTGAATTTGTTGGTGACTTTCAGTATACAGGTGGTTGTTGAATTTGTTGGTTTTATCAAAGATCTTTTTTGAACTTTTTTATAGTTTAAATGATGAGGTTGTTGTTTAAATTGTTGGTGTTTTTCAATGTTGAGGGTGTTGTTAAATTTGTTGGTGATATTCAATAATGAGATTGTTGTTGAAGTTGTTGGTGTTATCAATGTTATTTATTGAACTTTTTTGTGTTTTTCATTGTCGAGGTCGATGTTGAATTTGTTGGTTTTTTTGATTTTTGAGGTTGTTGTTGAATTTTTTGCTGTTTTTCAATGTTGAGGTTGTTTTTGAATTTGTTGGTGATTTTCAATATTGAGGTAGTTGTTGAATTTGTTGGTGTATTTCATTGTTGAGGTTGTTGTTGAATTTGTTGCTGTGTTTCAATGTTGAAGTTGTTGTTGAATTTGTTGGTGTTTTTCGTTGTTGAGGTTTTTGTTGAATTTGTTGGTGTTATCAATGTTTTTGTTGAACTTTTTTGTATTTTTAAAATTTGAGGTTGTTGTTGAATTTTTTGGTGTTTTTCAATGTTGAGGTTGTTGTTGAATTTGTTGGTGTTTTACATTGTTGAGCTCTTCGTTGAATTTGTTGGTGTTATCAATGTTTTTGTTGAACTTTTTTGTATTTTTAAAAGTTGAGGTTGTTGTTGAATTTGTTGGTGTTTTTCAATGTTGAGGTTGTTGTTTAATTTGTTGGTGATTTTCAGTATTGAGGTTGTTGTTGAATTTGTTGGTGTTATCAATGTTATTTTCTGAACTTTTTTGTATTTTTCAATGTTGAGGTTGTTGTTGAATTTGTTGGTGTTTGTCAATGTTGAGGTTGTTGTTGAATTTGTTGGTGTTTTTCAATGTTGAGGTTGTTCAATTTGTTGGAGATTATCAATATTAATGTTGTTGTTGAATTTGTTGGTTTTATCAATGTTCTTTTTTAAACTTTTTCTCTTGTTTTAAAAGTTGAGGTTGTTGTTGAATTTGTTGGTGTTTTTCATTGTTGAGGATGTTGTCGATTTGTTGGTGTTATCAATGTTTTTGTTGAAGTTGTTTGTATTTTTAAAAGTTAAGGTTGTTGTTGAATTTGTTGGTGATTTTCAATATTGAGGTTGTTGTTGAATTTGTTGGTTTTATCAATGTCTTTTTTGAACTTTTTTGTACTTTTAAATGTTGAGGTTGTTGTTGAATTTGTTGCTGTTTTTCAATGTTGAGGTTGTTGTTAAATTTGTTGGTGATATTCAATAATGAGATTGTTGTTGAAGTTGCTGGTGTTATCAATGTTACTTTTTGAACTTTTTTGTATTTTTCAATGTTGAGGTTGTTGATGAATTTGTAGGTATTTTTCAATGTTGAAGTTGTTGTTGAATTTATTGGTTATTTTCAATATTGAGGTTGTTTTTCAATTTGTTGTTGTTATCAATGTAAATTTTTGAACTAGTTTTTATTTTTGAAAGTTGAGCTTGTTGTTCAATTTGTTGGTTTTTTTCAATGTTGACGTTGTTGTTGAATTTGTTGGTGATTTTCAATATTGAAGTTGTTGAATTTGTTGGTGTCTTTCAATATTGAGGTTGTTGTTGAATTTGTTGCCGTTTTTCAATGTTGAGTTTGTTGTTGAATTTGTTGAAGTTATCAATGTTATTTTTTGAACTTTTTTGTAGTTTTCAATGTTTTGGTTGTTGTTGACTTTGTTGGTGTTATCAATGTTATTTTTTGAACTTTTTTCAATATTTCAATGTTGAGGTTGTTGATGAATTTGTTGGTATTTGTCAGTGTTGCGGTTGTTGTTGACTTATTTGTTGTTATTCATTGTTGAGGTTGTTGAAGTTGTTGGTGTTTTTCAATGTTGAGGTTGTTGTTGAATTTGTTGCTGATTTTCAATATTGAGGCTGTTGATGAATTTGTTGGTGTTTTTCAATGTTGAGGTTGTTGTTAAATTTGTTGGTGATATTCAACAATGAGATTGTTGTTGAAGTTGTTGGTGTTGTCAATGTTATTTATTGAATTTTTTTGTGTTTTTCAATGTTGAGGTTGTTGTTGAATTTGTTGGTATTTTTCAATGTTGAGGTTGTTGTTGAATTTTTTTTGTTTTTCATTGTTCAGGTTGTTGTTGAATTTGTTGGTGATTTTCAATGTTGAGGTTGTTGAATTTGTAGGTGTTTTTCAATGTTGAGGTTGTTGTTGAATTTGTTGGTGTTTGTCAATGTTCAGCTTGTTGTTGAATTTGTTGGTGTTTTTCAATGTTGAGGTTGTTCAATTTGTTGGTGATTATCAATATTAAGGTTGTGGTTCAATTTGTTGGTTTTATCAAAGTTCTTTTTTAAACTTTTTCTCTTGTTTTAAAAGTTGTTGAATTTGTTGGTGTTTTTAAATTTTGAGCTTGTTGCTGAATTTGTTGGTTTTTTCATTGTTGACTTTGTTGTTGAATTAGTTGGTGATTTTCAATGTTGAGGTTGTTGTTGAATTTGTTGGTGTTATCAATGTTTTTGTTGAATTTTATTGTATTTTTAAAAGGTGAGGTTGTTGTTGAATTTGTTGGCATTTTTCAATGTTGAGACAGTTGTTGAATTTGTTGCTGATTTTAAATGTAGAGGTTGTTGTTGAATTTGTTGGTGTTATCAATGTTCTTTTTTAAACTTTTTCTCTTGTTTTAAAAGTTGAAATTGTTGTTGAATTTGTTGGTGCTTTTCTATGTTGAGCTTGTTGTTGAATTTGTTGGTGTTTTTCATTGTTGAGGTTGTTGTTGAATTTGTTGCTGTTTTTCAATGTTGAGGTTTTTCTTGAATTTGTTGGTGTTATCTATGTTATTGTTGAACTTTTTTGTACTTTTAAAAGTTAAGGTATTTGTTGAATTTGTTGGTGTTTTTCAATGTAGATGTTGTTGATTTTGTTGGTGTTTTTCATTGTTGACGTTGTTGTTGAATTTGTAGGTGATTTTCAATGTAGAGGTTGTTGTTGAATTTGTTGTTGATTTTCAATATTGATTTTGTTGTTGAATTTGTTGGTGTTATCAAAGTTATTTTTTGAACTTTTTTGTAGTATTCAATGTTTAGGTATTTGTTGATTTTGTTGATGTTATCAATTTTAATATTTTGAACTTTTTTCTATTTTTCAATATTGAGGATGTTGTTGAATTTGTTGGTTTTATCAATGTTCTTTTTTAAACTTTTTCTCTTATTTTAAACGTTGAAATTGTTGTTGAATTTGTTGGTGTTTTTCTATGTTGATCTTGTATTTGAATTTTTTGGTTTTTTTGAACGTTGAGGTTGTTGTTGAACTTGTTGGTGTTTGTCAATGTTGAGGTTGTTGTTGAATTTGTTGTTGATTTTCAATTTTGATTTTGTTGTTGAATTTAATGGTGTTATCAATGTTATTTTGTGAACTTTTTTGAATTTTTCTATGTCGAGGTTGTTTTTGAATTTGTTGGTCTTATCAATGTTATTTTTTGAACTTATTTGTATTTTTCAATGATGAGGTTGTTGTTGATATTGTTGGTGTTATCAATGTTTTTTTTGAACTTTTTCTCTTTTAAAAGTTGACGTAGTTGTTGAATTTGTTGGTATTTTTCATTGTTGCGGTTGTTGAATTTATTGGTGTTTTTCATTGTTGAGGTTGTTGAAGTTGTTGGTGTTTTTCAATGTTGAGGTTGTTGTTGAATTTGTTGGTGTTTCTCATTGTTGAGATTGTTGTTGAATTTGTTGGTGTTTTTCAATGTTGCGGTTGTTGTTGAATTTTATGGTGTTTTTCATTGTAGAGGTTGTACTTGAATTTGTTGGTTTTTTTCAATATTGTGGTTCTTGTTGAATTTGTTAGTATTTTTCAATGCTGAGGTTGTTGTTGAATTTGATGGTGATTTTCAATATTGAAGTTGTTAAATTTGTTGGTGATTTTCAATGTTGAGGTTGTAGAATTTGTTGTTGTTTTTCAATGTTGAGGTTGTTGTTGAATTTGTTGGTGACTTTCAATATTGAGGTTGTTGAATTTGTTTGTGACTTTCAAAGTTGAGGTTGTTGTTTAATTTGTTGGTGTCTTTCAATATTGAGGTTGTTGTTGAATTTGTTGGTCTTTTACAATGTTGAGGTTGTTGTTGAATTTGTTGGTGTCATCAATGTTTATTTTGAAATTTTTCTCTTCATTTAAAAGTTGAGGATGTTGTTGAATTTGTTGGTGTTTTTCAATGTTGAGTTTCTTGTTGAATTAGTTGTTGGTTTTCAATATTGAGTTTGTTGTTTAATTTGTTGGTGTTATCAATGTTATTTTTTGAACCTTTATGTAGTTTTCAATGTTGAGGTTGTTGTTGAATTTGTTGGTGTTATCAATGTTATTTTTTGAACTTTTTTCTATTTTTCAATGTTGATATTGTTGATGAATTTTTTGGTGTTTTTCATTGTTCAGATTGTTGTTGAATTTGTTGTTGTTATCAATGTTTTTTGTTGAACTTGTTTGTATTTTTTAAAAATTAAGGTTGTTGTTGAATTTGTTGGTGCTTTTCAATGTTGAGGTTGTTCAATATGTTGGTGATTTGCAACATTGTGGTTGTTGAATTTGTTGATTTTATCAATCTTCTTTTTTGAACTTTTTTGTTCTTTTAAATGTTGAGGTTTTTGGTGAATTTGTTGGAGTTTTTCAATGTTGAGGTTGTTGTTGAGTTTGTTGGTGATTTTCAATTTTGAGGTTCTTGTTGAAATTGTTGCTGAATTTCAATGTTGAGGTTGAGTTTGAACTTGTTGGTGTCTTTCAATATTGAGGTTGTTGTTGAATTTGTTGGTGTTTTTCAATGTTGAGGTTGTTGTTGAATTTGTTGGTGATTTTCAATGTTGAGGTTGTTGAATTTGTTGGTGATTTTCAATTTTGAGGTTGTTCTTGAAAATGTTGGTGTCTTTCAATATTGAGGTTGTTGTTGAATTTGTTCGTGTTTTTCAATGTTGAGGTTGTTGTTGAATTTTTTGATGTTATCAATGTTTTTTTTGAACTTTTTCTCTTCTTTTAAAAGTTGAGTTTGTTGTTGAATTGGTTGGTGTTTTTCAACGTTGAGCTTTTTGTTGAATTTGTAGGTTTTTTCAATGTTGACGTTTTTGTTGAATTTGTTGGTGATTTTCAATGTTGAGGTTGTTGTTGAATTTGTTTTTGATTTTCAATATAAAGTTTGTTGCTGAATTTATTTTGTTATCAATGTTTTTTTTGAACTTTTTATCTTCTTTTAAAAGTTGAGGATGTTGTTGAATTTTTTGGTATTTTTCAAAGTTGCAGTTGTTGTTGAATTATTTGGTGTTTTTCAATGTTAATGTTGTTCAATTTGCTGGTGATTAACAAGATTGAGGTTGTTGAATTTGTTGGTTTTATCAAAGTTCTTTTTTAATCTTTTTCTCTTGTTTTAAAAGTTGAGGTTGTTATTGAATTTGTTGGTGTTTTTCAATGTTGAGCTTGTTGTTGAATTATTTGGTTTTTTTCAACGTTGAGGTTGTTGTTTAATTTGTTGGTGTTTTTCAATGTTGATGTTGTTGTTGAATTTGATGTTGATTTTCAATATTGAGTTTGTTGTTGAATTTAGTGATGTTATCAATGTTATTTTTTGAACTATTTTGTATTTTTCAATGTCGAGATAGTTATTGAATTTGTTGGTCTTTTCAATGTTATTTTTTGAACTTATTTGTATTTTTCAATGTTGAGATTGTTTTTGAATTCTTGGTGTTATCAAGCTTTTTTTTGAACTTTTTCTCTTTTAAAAGCAAAGGTTGTTGTTGAATTTGTTGGTGTTTTTCAATGTTGAGTTTCTTGTTGAATTAATTGTTGATTTTCAATATTGAGTTTGTTGTTGAATTTGTTGGTGTTATCAATGTTATTTTTGAACTTTTATGTAGTTTTCAATGTTGAGGTTGTTGTTGAATTTGTTGCTGTTATCAATGTTATTTTTTGAACTTTTTTGTAGTTTTCAATGTTGCGATTGTTGATGAATTGTTTGGTGATTTTCAGTGTTGAGGTTGCTGAAGTTGTTGGTGTTTTTCAATGTTGAGGTTGTTGTTGAATTTGTTGTTGTTATCAATGTTTTTTGTTGAACGTGTTTGTATTTTTAAAAGTTAAGGTTGTTGTTGAATTTGTTGGTGCTTTTCAATGTTGAGGTTGTTCATTTGGTTGGTGATTTTCCACATGGAGCTTGTTGTTGAATTTGTTGGTTTTACCAATGTTCTTTTTTGAACTTTTTTGTTCTTTCAAATGTTTAGGTTGTTGGTGAATCTGTTGGAGTTTTTAAATGTTGAGGTTGTTGTTGAATTTGTTGGTGATTTTCAATATTGTGGTTGTTGTTGAATTTGTTGGCGTTTTTCAATGTTGAGATTCTTGTTGAATTTGTTGGTGTTTTTCAATGTTGAGGTTGTTGTTGAATTTCTTGGTGTTATCAATGTTTTTTTTCAACTTTTTCTCTTCTTTTAAAAGTTTTGTTTGTTGCTGAATTTGTTGGTGTTTTTCAATGTTGAGCTTGTTGTTGAATTTGATGTTGATTTTCAATGTTGAGATTGTTGTTGAATTTGTTGGTGTTATCAATGTATTTTCGAACTTTTTCTCTTCTTTTAAAAATTGAAGTTACTGTTGAATTTGTTGGTGTTTTTCAATGTTGAGCTTGTTGTTAAATTTGTTGTTGTTTTTCATTGTTGAGGTTGTTCAATTGGTTGGTGATTTTCAATATGGAGGTTGTTGTTGAATTTGTTGGTTTTATCAATGTTCTTTTTTGAACTTTTTCTCTTCTTTTAAAATTTGAGGTTGTTGTTGAATTTGTTGGTGTTTTTCAATGTTGAGGTTGTTGTTGAATTTGTTGGTGATTTTCAATATTGATGTTGTTGAATTTGTTGGTGATTTTCAATGTTGAGGTTGTTGTTGAATTTGTTGGTGTTTTTCAAGATTGAGGTTGTTGTTGAATTTGGTGGTGTTTTTCAATGTTGAGGTTGTTGTTGAATTTGTTGGTGTTTTTCAATATTGAGGTTGTTGTTGAATTTTTTGGTGTTATCAATGTTTTTTTTGAACTTTTTCTCTTCTTTTAAAAGTTGAGGTTGTTTTTGAATTTGTTGGTGTTTTTAAATGTTGAGCCTGTTGTTGAATTTGTAGGTTTTTTCAATGTTGAGATTGATGTTGAATTTGTTGATGTATTTCATTTTTCAGGTTGTTGTTTAATTGGTTCGTGTTATCAATGTTTTTTGTTGAACTTGTTTGTATTTTTAAAAGTTAAGGTTTTTAATGAATTTGTTGTTGTTTTTCAATGTTGAGGTTGTTCAATTTGTTGGTGATTTTCAACATTAAAGTTGTTGTTGAATTTGATGGTTTTATCAATGTTCTTTTTTGAACTTTTATGTTCTTTTAAATGTTGATGTTGTTGGTGAATTTGTTGGAGTTTTTCAATGTTGAGGTTGTTGTTGAATTTGTTGGTGATTTTCAATATTGAGGCCGTTGTTGAATTTGTTGGTGTTATCAATGTTATTTTTTGAAATTTTTTGTAGTTTTCAATGTTGTGCTTGTTGTTGAATTTGTTGCTATTTTTCAATGTTGCGGTTGTTGTTGAATTTGTTGGTGTTTTTCAATGTTCAGGTTGTTGTTGAATTTGTTGGTGTTACCAATGTTTTTTGGTGATCTTGTTTGTATTTTTAAAAGTTAAGGTTGTTGTTGAATTTGTTGGAATTTTTCAATGTTAATGTTGTTCAATTTGTTGGTGATTATCAACATTGAGGTTGTTGTTGAATTTGTTTGTTTTATCAATGTTCTTTTTTAATCTTTTTCTCTTGTTTTAAAAGTTGAGGTTGTTATTGAATTTGTTGCTGTTTTTCCATGTTGAGCTTGTTGTTGAATTTTTTGGTTTTTTTGAACGTTGAGGTTGTTGTTGAATTTGTTGGTGTTTTTCAATGTTGAGGTTGTTGTTGAATTTGATGTTGATTTTCAATATTGAGTTTGTTGTTGAATTTAATGGTGTTATCAATGTTATTTTTAGAACTTTTTTGTATTTTTCAATGTTGAGATTGTTTTTGAATTCTTGGAGTTATCAATGTTTTTTTTGAACTTTTTCTCTTTTAAAAGCAAAGGTTGTTGTTGAATTTGTTGGTGTTTTTCAATGTTGAGTTTCTTGTTGAATTAATTGTTGATTTTCAATATGGAGTTGTTGGTGTTATCAATGTTATTTTTTGAACTTTTTTGTATTTTTCAATGTTGCGAATGTTATTGAATTGATTGGTGTTTTTCATTGTTGAGGTTGCTGAAGTTGTTGGTGTTTTTCAATGTTGAGGTTGTTGTTGAACTTGTTGGTACTTCTCAATGTTGAGTTTGTTCATTTGGTTGGTGATTTTCAACATTGAGGTTGTTGTTGAATTTGTTGGTTTTATCAATGTTCTTTTTTGAACTTTTTTGTTCTTTTAAATGTTGAGGTTGTTGTTGAATTTGTTGGTGATTTTCAATATTGTGGTTGTTGAATTTGTTGGCGTTTTTCAATGTTGAGATTCTTGTTGAATTTGTTGGTGTTTTTCAAAGTTGAGTTTGTTGTTGAATTTCTTGGTGTTATCAATGTTTTTTTTGAACTTTTTCTCTTCTATTAAAAGTTTTGTTTGTTGCTGAATTTGTTGGTGTTTTTCAATGTTAAGCTTGTTGTTGAATTTGTTGGTTTTTTCAATGTTGACATTGTTGTTGAATTTGTTGGTGATTTTCAATTTTGAGGTTGTTTTTTAATTTGTTTTTGATTTTCAATATAAAGTTTGTTGCTGAATTTCATGGTGTTATCAATGTTATTTTTTGAACTTTTTTGTATTTTTCAATGTTGAGGTTGTTGTTGAATTTGTTAGTGTAATCAATGTTATTTTTTGAACTTTTTTGTATTTTTCAATGCTGTGATTTTTGTTGAATTTGTTGGTGTTATCAATGTATTTTCGAACTTTTTCTCTTCTTTTAAAATTTGAGGTTGTTGTTGAATTTCTAGGTGATTTTCAATGTTGAGGTTGTTGTTGAATTTGTTGGTGTATTTCAATGTTGAGGTTGTTGTTGAATTTCTTGGTGTTATCAATGTTTTTTTGAACTTTTTCTCTTCTTTTAAAAGTTGAGGTTGTTGTTGAATTTGTTCGTGCTTTTCAATGTTGAGGATGTTGTTGAATTTGTTGGTGTTTTTCAATATTGAGGTTGTTGTTGAACTTGTTGGTGTTTTTCAATATTGAGTTTGTTGCTGAATTTGTTGGTGTTTTTCAATATTGAGGTTGTTGTTGAATTTGTTGGAGTTTTTCAATGTTGAGGTTGTTGTTGAATTTGTTGGTGATTTTCAATATGGAGGCTGTTGTTGAATTTGTTAGTGGTTTCAATGTTATTTTTAGAAATTTTTTGTAGTTTCAATGTTGTGCTTGTTGTTGAATTTGTTGGTATTTTTCAATGTTGCGGTTGTTGTTGAATTTTTTGGTGTTTTTCATTGTTGAGGCTGTTGGTGTTTTTCAGTGTTCAGGTTGTTGTTGAATTTGTTGGTGTATTTTATTTTTCAGGTTGTTGTTGAATTCTTTGGTGTTATCAATGTTATTTTTTGAACTTTTTTGTGTTTTTCAATGTTGAGGTTATTTTTGAATTTGTTGGTGTTTTTCATTGTTGAGGTTGTTGTTGAATTTGTTGCTATTTTTCAATGTTGAGGTTGTTGAATTTGTTGGTGATTTTCAATATTGAGGTTGTTGTTGAATTTGTTGGTGTTCTCACTGTTAATTTTTGAACTTTTATGTATTTTTGAAAGTTGAGATTGTTGTTGAATTTGTTGGTGTTTTTCATTGTTGAGGTTGTTGTTGAATTTGTTGGTGATTTTCAATGTTGAGGTTCTTGAATTTGTTGGTGATTTTCAAAGTTGAGGTTGTTCATGAACTTGTTGGTGTCTTTCAATATTGAGGTTGCTGTTGAATTTGTTGGTGTTTTTCAATGTTGAGGTTGTTGTTGAATTTCTTGATGATATCGATGTTTTTTTTGAACTTTTTCTCTTCTTTTAAAAGTTGAGTTTGTTGTTGACTTTGTTGGTGTTTTTCAACGTTGAGCTTGTTGAATTTTTTGGTTTTTTTCAACGTTGAGGTTGATGTTGAATTTGTTGGTGTTTTTCAATGTTGAGGTTGTTGTTGAATTTGTTGGTCTTATCAATGTTATTTTTTGAACTAATTTGTTTTTTTCAATGTTGAGATTGTTTTTGAATTCTTGTGGTTATCAATGTTATTTTTGAACTTTTTCTCTTTTAAATCCAAAGGTTGTTGTTGAATTTGTTGGTGTTTTTCAATGTTGAGTTTCTTGTTGAATTGATTGTTGATTTTCAATATTGAGATTGTTGTTGAATTTGTTGGTGTTATCAATTTTTTTTTGAACTTTTATGTAGTTTTGAATGTTGAGGTTGTTGTTGAATTTGTTGCTGTTATCAATGTTAGTTTTTGAACTTTTTTGTATTTTTCAATGTTGCGATTGTTGATGAATTGTTTGGTGTTTTTCATTGTTGAGGTTGTTGAAGTTGTTGGTGTTTTTCAATGTTGATGTTGTTGTTGAATTTGCTGGTGTTATCAATGTTTTTTGTTGAACTTGTTTGTATTTTTAAAAGTTAATGTTGTTGTTGAATTTGTTGGTGCTTTTCAATGTTGAGGTTGTTCAATTAGTTGGTGCTTTTCAACATTGAGGTTGTTGTTGAATTTGTTGGTTTTATCAATGTTCTTTTTTGAACTTTTTTGTTCTTTTAAATGTTGAGGTTGTTGTTGAATTTGTTGGTGATTTTCAATATTGTGGTTGTTGTTGAATTTGTTGGCGTTTTTCAATGTTGAGATTCTTGTTGAATTTGTTGGCTTTTTCAATGTTGACGTTGTTGTTGAATTTGTTGTTGATTTTCAATGTTGAGGTTGTTGTTTAATTTGTTTTTGATTTTCAATATAAAGTTTGTTGCTGAATTTCATGGTGTTATCAATGTTATTTTTTGAACTTTTTTGTATTTTTCAATGTTGAGGTTGTTGTTGAATTTTTTGGTGTCATCAATGTTATTTTTTGAACTTTTTTGTATTTTTCAATGCTGAGATTGTTGTTGAATTTTTTGGTGTTATCAATGTATTTTCAAAATTTTCTCTTCTTTTAAAAGTTGAGATTACTGTTGAATTTGTTGGTGTTTTTCAATTTTGAACTTGTTGTTAAATTTGTTGGTGTTTTTCATTTTTGAGGTTGTTCAATTTGTTGGTGATTTTCAATATTGAGGTTATTGTTGAATTTGTTGGTTTTATCAATGTTCTTTTTTGAACTTATTCTCTTCTTTTAAAATTTGAGGTTGTTGTTGAATTTGTTGGTGTTTTTCAATGTTGAGTTGTTGTTGAATTTGTTGGTGATTTTCAATATTGATGTTGTTGAATTTGTTGGTGATTTTCAATATTGATGTTGTTGAATTTGGTGGTGTTTTTCAATGTTGAGGTTGTTGTTGAATTTGTTGGTGTTTTTCAATATTGAGGTTGTTGTTGAATTTGTTGGTTTTATCAATGTTCTTTTTTGAACTTTTTCTCTTCTTTTAAAATTTGAGGTTGTTGTTGAATTTGTTGGTGTTTTTCAATGTTGAGGTTGTTGTTGAATTTGTTGGTGATTTTCAATGTTGAGGTAGTTGTTGAATTTGTTGGCGTTTTTCATTGTTGAGATTCTTGTTGAATTTGTTGGTGTTTTTCAATGTTGAGGTTGTTGTTGAATTTCTTGGTGTTATCAATGTTTTTTTGAACTTTTTCTCTTCTTTTCAAAGTTTTGTTTGTTGCTGAATTTTTTGGTGTTTTTCAATGTTGAGATTGTTGTTGAATTTGTTGGCTTTTTCAATGTTGACGTTGTTGTTGAATTTGTTGGTGATTTTCAATGTTGAGGTTGTTGTTTAATTTGTTTTTGATTTTCAATATAAAGTTTGTTGCTGAATTTCATGGTGTTATCAATGTTATTTTTTGAACTATTTTGTATTTTTCAATGCTGAGAATGTTGTTGAATTTGTGGGTGTTATCAATGTATTTTCAAAATTTTCTCTTCTTTTATAAGTTAAGGTTACTTTTGAATTTGTTGGTGTTTTTCAATTTTGAACTTGTTGTTAAATTTGTTGGTGTTTTTCATTTTTGAGGTTGTTCAATTTGTTGGTGATTTTCAATATTGAGGTTGTTGTTGAATTTGTTGGTTTTATCAATGTTCCTTTTTGAACTTTTTCTCTTCTTTTAAAATTTGAGGTTGTTGTTGAATTTGTTGGTGTTTTTCAATGTTGAGGTTGTTGTTGAATTTGTTGGTGTTATCAATGTTTTTTTGAACTTTTTCTCTTCTTTTAAAAGTTGAGGTTGTTGTTGAATTTGTTGGTGCTTTTCAATGTTGAGGTCGTTGTTGAATTTGTTGGCGTTTTTCAATGTTGAGGTTGTTGTTGAATTTGTTGGTGATTTTCAATATTGATGTTGTTGAATTTGTTGTTGATTTTCAATGTTGAGATTGCTGTTGAATTAGTTGGTATTTTTCAGTGTTGCGGTTGTTGTTGAATTTTTTGGTGTTTTTCATTGTTGAGGTTGTTGGTGTTTTTCAATGTTCAGGTTGTTGTTGAATTTGTTGGTGTATTTTATTTTTCAGGTTGTTGTTGAATTTGTTGGTGTTATCAATGTTTTTTGGTGATCTTGTTTGTATTTTTAAAAGTTAAGGTTGTTATTGAATTTGTTGGTGTTTTTCAATGTTGAGGTTGTTCAATTTGTTGGTGATTTTCAACATTAAAGTTGTTGTTGAATTTGATGGTTATATCAATGTTCTTTTTTGAACTTTTATATACATTTAAATGTTGATGTTGTTGGTGAATTTGTTGGAGTTTTTCAATGTTGAGGTTGTTGTTGAATTTGTTGGTGATTTTCAATATATAGGCTGTTGTTGAATTTGTTGGCGTTTTTCAATGTTAAAGATTCTTGTTGAATTTGTTGCTGATTTTCAATGTTGAGGTTGTTGTTGAAATTGTTGGTCTCTTTCTATATTGAGGTTGTTGTTGAATTTGTTGGTGTTTTTCAATGTTGAGGTTGTTGAATTTGTTTGTGATTTTCAATGTTGAGGTTGTTGTTGAACTTGTTGGTGTCTTTCAATATTGAGGTTGTTGTTGAATTTGTTGGTGTTATCAATGTTTTTTTTGAACTTTTTCTCTTCTTTTAAAAGTTGAGTTTCTTGTTGAATTTGTTGGTGGTTTTGAATGTTAAGCTTGTTGTTGAGTTTGTTCGTTTTTTCCATCTTGACATTGTTGTTGAATTTGTTGGTGATTTTCAATGTTGAGGTTGTTGTTGAATTTGTATTTGATTTTCAATATTGAGTTTCATGCTGAATTTTTTCGTGTTATCAATTTTATTTTTTGAAATTTTTTGTATTTTTCAATGTTGAGCTTATTGTTCAATTTGTTGGAGCGATCAATGTTTTTTTGAACTTTATCTCTTCTTTTAAAAGTTGAGGTTATTGTTCAATTTGTTGGTATTTTTCAATGTTGAGCTTGTTGAATTTGCTGGTTTTATTCAATGTTGTGGTTGTTGTTGAATTTGTTGGTGTTTTTCATTTTTGAGGTTGGTCTTGAATTTTTTGGCGTTTTTCATTGTTGAGGTTGTTGAAGTTGTTGGTGTTTTTCATTTTTGAGGTTGTTGTTGAATTTGTTGGTGTTTTTCAATGTTGAAGTTGTTCAATTTGTTGGTGATTTTCAATATTGAGGTTGTTGTTGAATTTGTTGGTTTTATCAATGTTCTATTTCGTATTTTTTCTCTTCTTTTAAAAGCTGAGGTTGTTGTTGAATTTGTTGGTGTTTTTCAATGTTGAGCTTGTTGTTGAATTTGATGGTGTTATCAATTTTATTATTTGAACTTTTTTGTATTTTTCAATGTTGAGATTGTTGTTGAATTTGTTGGTGTTTTTCAATGATGAGGTTGTTGTTGAATTTGTTGGTGTTATCAACGTTTTTTGTTGAACTTGTTTGTATTTTTAAAAGTTAAGGTTTTTGTTCAAATTGTTGGTGTATTTCAATATTGATGTTGTTCAATTGTAGGTGATTTTCAACATTGAGGTTGTTGTTGAATTTGTTGGTGTTATCAATGTTATTTTTTGAACTTATTTGTATTATTGAATGTTGAGATTCTTGATGAATTTGTTGCTGATTTTCAATGTTGAGGTTGTTGTTGAAATTGATGGTGTTATTCAATATTGTGGTTGTTGTTGAATTTGTTGGTGATTTTCAATATTGATGTTGTTGAATTTGTTGGTGATTTTCAATGTTGAAGTTGTTGTTGAATTTGATGGTGTTTTTCAATATTGAGGTTGTTGTTGAATTTGTTGGTGTTTTTCAATGTTGAGGTTGTTGTTGAACATGTTGGTGTTTTTCAATGTTGAGGTTGTTTTTGAATTTGTTGGTGTTAGCAATGTTCTTTTTTGAACTTTTTCTCTTCTTTTAAAATTTGAGATTGTTGTTAAACTTGTTGGTGTTTTTCAATGTTGAGGTTGTTGTTGAATTTGTTGGTGTTATCAATGTTTTTTTGAACTTTTTCTCTTCTTTTCAATGTTGAGGTTGTTGTTGAATTTGTTGGGGATTTTCAATATTGAGTTTGTTCTTGAATTTGTTGGCGTTTTTCAATGTTGAGGTTGTTGTTGAATTTGTTGGTGATTTTCAATATTGATGTTGTTGAATTTGTTGGTGATTTTCAATGTTGAAGTTGTTGTTGAATTTGTTGGTGTTTTTCAATATTGAGGTTGTTGTTGAATTTGTTGGTGTTTTTCAATGTTGAGGTTGTTGTTGAATTTGTTGGTGTTATCAATGTTTTTTTGAACTTTTTCTCTTCTTTTAAGTGTTGAGGTTGTTGTTGAACTTGTTGGTGTTTTTCAATGTTGAGGTTGTTGTTGAATTTGTTGGTGTTATCAATGTTTTTTTGAACTTTTTCTCTTCTTTTAAATGTTGAGGTTGTTGTTGAATTTGTTCGTGCTTTTCAATGTTGAGGTTGTTGTTGAATTTGTTGGGGATTTTCAATATTGAGTTTGTTCTTGAATTTGTTGGCGTTTTTCATTGTTGAGGTTGTTGTTGAATTTGTTGGTGATTTTCAATATTGATGTTGTTGAATTTGTTGGTGATTTTCAATGTTGAGGTTGTTGTTGAATTTGTTGGTGTTTTTCAATCTGGAGGTTGTTGTTGAATTTGTTGGTGTTTTTCAATGTTGAGGTTGTTGTTGAATTTGTTGGTGCTTTCAATGTTTTTTTTGAACTTTATCCCTTATTTTAAAAGTTGAGGTTGTTGTTGAATTTCTTGGTGTTTTTAGATGTTGAGCCTGTTGTTGAATTTGTAGGTATTTTCAATGTTGTGGTTGTTGTTGAATTTGTTGATGTATTTTATTTTTCAGGTTGTTGTTGAATTTGTTCGTGTTATCAACGTTTTTTGTTGAACTTGTTTGTATTTTTAAAAGTTAAGGTTGTTAATGAATTTGTTGTTGTTTTTCAATGTTGAGGTTGTTCAATTTGTTGGTGATTTTCAACATTAAAGTTGTTGTTGAATTTGATGGTTTTATCAATGTTCTTTTTTGAACTTTTATGTACTTTTAAATGTTGATGTTGTTGGTGAATTTGTTGGAGTTTTTCAATGTTGAGGTTGCTGTTGAATTTGTTGGTGATATTCAATATTGAGGCTGTTGTTGAATTTGTTGGTGTTATCAATGTTATTTTTTGAAATTATTTGCAGTTTTCAATGTTGAGCTTGTTCTTGAATTTGTTGGTATTTTTCAATGTTGTGGTTGTTGTTGAATTTTTTGGTGTTTTTCATTGTTGAGGTTGTTGGTGTTTTTCAATGTTCAGGTTGTTGTTGAATTTGTTCGTGTTATCAATGTTTTTTGTTGAACTTGTTTGTATTTTTAAAAGTTAATTTTGTTAATGAATTTGTTGTTGTTTTTCAATGTTGAGGTTGTTCAATTTGTTGGTGAATTTCAACATTAAAGTTGTTGTTGAATTTGATGGTTGTATCAATGTTCTTTTTTGAACTTTTATGTGCTTTTAAATGTTGATGTTGTTGGTGAATTTGTTGGTGTTTTTCAATGTTGAGGTTGTTGTTGAACTTGTTGGTGTTTTTCAATGTTGAGGTTGTTTTTGAATTTGTTGGTGTTATCAATGTTTTTTTTAAACTTTTTCTCTTCTTTTAAAAGTTGAGGTTGTTCTTGAATTTCTTGGTGTTTTTAAATGTTGAGCCTGTTGTTGAATTTGTAGGTTTTGTCAATGTTGAGGTTGTTCAATTTGTTGGTGATTTTCAATATTGTGGTTGTTGTTAAATTTTTAGGTTTTATCAATGTTCTTTTTTGAACTTTTTCTCTTCTTTTAAAATTTGAGGTTGTTGTTGAACTTGTTGGTGTTTTTCAATGTTGAGGTTGTTGTTGAATTTGTTGGTGTTATCAATGTTTTTTTGAACTTTTTCTCTTCTTTTAAATGTTGAGGTTGTTGTTGAATTAGTTGGTGCTTTTCAATGTTGAGGTTGTTGTTGAATTTGTTGGTGATTATCAATATTGATGTTGTTGAATTTGTTGGTGATTTTCAATGTTGAGGTTGTTGTTGAATTTGTTGGTGTTTTTCAATGTTGAGGTTGTTGTTGAATTTGTTGGTGTTTTTCAATGTTAAGGTTGTTGTTGAAATTGTTGGTGTTATCAATTTTTTTTTGAACATTTTCTCTTCTTTTAAAACTTGAGGTTCTTGTTGAATTTGTTGGTGGCTTTGAATGTTAAGCTTGTTGTTGAATTAGTTGGTTTTTTCCATCGTGACGTTGTTGTTGAATTTGTATTTGATTTTCAGTATTGAGTTTGATGCTGAATTTGTTCGTGTTATCAATGTTATTTTTTGTAATTTTTTGTATTTTTCAATGTTGAGCTTGTTGTTGAATTTGTTGGAGCGATTAATGTTATTTTTTGAACTTTTTTGTAATTTTCTATCTTGAGGTTGTTGTTGAATTTGTTGGTGTTATCAATGTTTTTTTGAACATTTTCTCATCTTTTAAAAGTTGAGGTTATTGTTGAATTTGTTGGTATTTTTCAATGTTGCGGTTGTTGAATTTTTTGGTGTTTTTCATTGTTGAGGTTGTTGAAGTTGTTGGTGTTTTTCAATGTTGAGGTTGTTGTTGAATTTGTTTTTGTTTTTCATTTTTGAGGTTGTTGTTGAATTTGTTGGTGTTTTTCAATGTTGAGGAAGTTAAATTCGTTGCTGATTTTCAATATTGAGGTTGTTGTTGAATTTGTTGTTTTTATCAATGTTCTATTTGGTACTTTTTCTCTTCTTTTAAAAGTTGAGGATGTTGTTGAATTTGTTGGTGTTTTTCAATGTTAAGCTTGTTGTTGAATTTGCTGGTTTTATTCAATGTTGTGGTTGTTGTTGAATTTGTTGCTGATTTTCAATAGCGAGTTTGTTGTTGAATTTGATGGTGTTATCAATGTTATTATTTGAACTTTTTTGTATTTTTCAATGTTGAGATTGTTGTTGAATTTGATGGTGTTTTTCAATGTTGAGCCATTGTTGAATTTGTAGGTTTTTTTCAATGTTGAGGTTGTTGTTGAATTTGTTGGTGCCTTTCAATGTTGAGCTTGTTGTTGTATTTGTTGTTGATTTTCAATATTGAGTTTGTTGTTGAATTTGTTGGTATTTTTCAATGTTGCGGTTGTTGTTGAATTTTTTGGTATTTTTCATTGTTGAGGTTGTTGGTGTTTTTCAATGTTGCGTTTTTTGTTGAATTTGTTGGTGTATTTCATTTTTAAGGTTGTTGCTCAATTTGTTGCTGTTTTTCAACATTGATGTTGTTCAATTTGTTTGTGATATCCAACATTGAGGTTTTGTTGAATTTGTTGTTTTTATCAATGTTCTTTTTTGATCTTTTTTGTTCTTTTAAATGTTGATGCTGTTGGTGAAATTGTTGGAGTTTTTCATTGTTGACGTTGTTGTTGAATTTGTTGGTGTTATCAATGTTATTTTTTGAACTTATTTGTATTTTTGAATGTTGAGATTCTTGTTGAATTTGCTGCTGATTTTCAATGTTGTGGTTGTTGTTGAACTTGTTGGTGTCTTTCAATATTCTGGTTGTTGTTGAATTTGTTGGTGATTTTCAATATTGATGTTGTTGAATTTGTTGGTGATTTTCAATGCTGAGTTTGTTGTTGAATTTGTTGGTGTTTTTCAATATTGATGTTGTTTTTGAATTTGTTGTTCATTTTCAATTCTGAGGTTGTTATTGAATTTGTTGTTATTTTTCAAAATTGAGGTTGTTGTTGAATTTGTTGGTGTTTTTCAATGTTGAGGTTGTTGTTGAATTTGTTGGTGTTTTTCAATATTGAGGTTGTTGTTGAATTTGTTGGTGTTTTTAAATGTTGAGCCTGTTGTTGAATTTGTAGGTTTTTTCACTGTTGAGGTTGTTGTTGAATTTGTTGATGTATTTAATTTTTCAGGTTGTTGTTGAATTTGTTGGTGTTATCAATGTTTTTTGTTGAACTTGTTTGTATTTTTAAAAGTTAAGGTTGTTAATGAATTTGTTGTTGTTTTTCAGTGTTGAGGTTGTTCAATTTGTTGGTTATTTTCAACAGTAAAGTTGTTGTTAAATTTGATGGTTTTATCAATGTTCTTTTTTGAACTTTTATGTACTTTTAAATGTTGATGTTGCTGGTGAATTTGTTGGAGTTTTTCAATGTTGAGGTTGTTGTTGAATTTGTTGGTGATTTTCAATATTGAGGCTGTTGTTGAATTTGTTGGCGTTTTTCAATGTTAAAGATTCTTGTTGAATTTGTTGCTGATTTTCAATGTTGAGGTTGTTGTTGAAATTGTTGGTGTCTTTCAATATTGAGGTTGTTGTTGAATTTGTAGGTGTTTTTCAATGTTGAGGTTGTTGTTGAATTTGTTGGTGATTTTCAATGTTGAGGTTGTTGATGAACTTGTTGTCTTTCAATATTGAGGTTGTTGTTGAATTTGTTGGTGTTTTTCATTGTTGACGTTGTTGTTGAATTTGTTGGTGTTATCAATGTTATTTTTTGAACTTATTTGTATTTTTGAATGTTGAGATTCTTGTTGAATTTGCTGCTGATTTTCAATGTTGTGGTTGTTGTTGAACTTGTTGGTGTCTTTCAATATTCTGGTTGTTGTTGAATTTGTTGGTGATTTTCAATATTGATGTTGTTGAATTTGTTGGTGATTTTCAATGTTGAGTTTGTTGTTGAATTTGTTGGTGTTTTTCAATATTGATGTTGTTTTTGAATTTGTTGTTCATTTTCAATTCTGAGGTTGTTATTGAATTTGTTGTTATTTTTCAAAATTGAGGTTGTTGTTGAATTTGTTGGTGTTTTTCAATGTTGAGGTTGTTGTTGATTTTGTTGGTGTTTTTCAATATTGAGGTTGTTGTTGAATTTGTTGGTGTTATCAATGCTTTTTTTGAACTTTTTCTCTTCTTTTAAATGTTGACGTTGTTGTTGAATTTCTTGGTGTTTTTAAATGTTGAGCCTGTTGTTGAATTTGTAGGTTTTTTCACTGTTGATGTTGTTGTTGAATTTGTTGATGTATTTAATTTTTCAGGTTGTTGTTGAATTTGTTGGTGTTATCAATGTTTTTTGTTGAACTTGTTTGTATTTTTAAAAGTTAAGGTTGTTAATGAATTTGTTGTTGTTTTTCAGTGTTGAGGTTGTTCAATTTGTTGGTTATTTTCAACATTAAAGTTGTTGTTAAATTTGATGGTTTTATCAATGTTCTTTTTTGAACTTTTATGTACTTTTAAATGTTGATGTTGCTGGTGAATTTGTTGGAGTTTTTCAATGTTGAGGTTGTTGTTGAATTTGTTGGTGATTTTCAATATTGAGGCTGTTGTTGAATTTGTTGGCGTTTTTCAATGTTAAAGATTCTTGTTGAATTTGTTGCTGATTTTCAATGTTGAGGTTGTTGTTGAAATTGTTGGTGTCTTTCAATATTGAGGTTGTTGTTGAATTTGTAGGTGTTTTTCAATGTTGAGGTTGTTGTTGAATTTATTGGTGATTTTCAATGTTGAGGTTGTTGTTGAACTTGTTGTCTTTCAATATTGAGGTTGTTGTTGAATTTGTTGTTGTTTTTCAATGTTAAGGTTGTTGTTGAATTTGTTGGTGTTATCAATGTTATTTTTTGAACTTATTTGTATTTTTCAATGATGAGATTCTTGTTGAATTTGTTGCTGATTTTCAACGTTGAGGTTGTTGTTGAACTTGTTGGTGTTTTTCAATATTGTGGTTGTTGTTGAATTTTTTGTTGTTTTTCAATATCGAGGTTGTTGTTGAATTTGTTGCTGATTTTCAATGTTGACGTTGTGTTTGAATTTGTTGGTGTTTTTCAATGTTGTGGTTGTTGTTGAATTTTTTGGTGTTTTTCATTGTTGAGGTTATTGGTATTTTTCAATGTTCAGGTTGTTGTTGAATTTGTTTGTGTTATCAATGTTTTTTGTTGAACTTGTTTGTATTTTTAAAAGTTAAGGTTGTTAATGAATTTGTTGTTGTTTTTCAATGTTGAGGTTGCTCAATTTGTTGGTGAATTTCAACATTAAACTTGTTTTTGAATTTGATGGTTTTATCAATGTTCTTTTTTGAACTTTTATGTACTTTTAAATGTTGATGTTGTTGGTGAATTTGTTGGAGTTTTTCAATGTTGAGTTTGTTGTTGAATTTGTTGGTGATTTTCAATATTGAGGCTGTTGTTGAATTTCTTGGTGTTATCAATGTTATTTTTTGAAATTTTTAGTAGATTTCAATGTTGAGCTTGTTGTTGAATTTGTTAGTATTTTTCAATGTTGCGGTTGTTGTTGAATTTTTTGGTGTTTTACATTGTTGAGGTTGTTGGTGTTTTTCAATGTTCAGCTTGTTGTTGAATTTGTTGGTGTATTTTATTTTTCAGGTTGTTGTTGAATTTGTTGGTGTTATCAATGTTTTTTGGTGATCTTGTTTGTATTTTTAAAAGTTAAGGTTGTTGTTGAATTTGTTGGTGTTTTTCAATGTTGAGGTTGTTCAATTTGTTGGTGATTTTCAACAATAAAGTTGTTGTTGAATTTGTTGGTTTTTTTCAATGTTCTTTTTTGAACTTTTATGTACTTTTAAATGTTGATGTTGTTGGTTAATTTGTTGGAGTTTTTCAATGTTGAGGTTGTTGTTGAAATTGTGGCTGATTTTCAATGTTGAGGTTGTTGTTGAACTTGTTGGTGTCTTTCAATATTGAGGTTGTTTTTGAATTTTTTGGCGTTTTTCAATGTTGAGGATGTTGTTGAATTTGTTGGTGTTTTTCACTGTTGAGCCTGTTTTTGAATTTGTAGGTTATTCCAACGTTGAGTTTGTTGTTCAATTTGTTGGTGCTTTACAATGTTGAGGTTGTTGTTGTATTTGTTGTTGATTTTCAAAATTGAGTTTGTTGTTGAATTTGTTGGTGTTATCAATGTTAGTTTTTGAAATTTTTTGTAGTTTTGAATGTTGAGCTTGTTGTTGAATTTGTTGGTAATTTTCAATGTTGCGGTTGTTTTTGAATTTTCTGGTTCTTTCATTGTTGAAGTTTTTGGTGTTTTTCAATGTTGAGGTTGTTGTTGAATTTGTTGATGTATTTCATTTTTCAGGTTGTTGTTGAATTTGTTCGTGTTATCAATGTTTTTTGTTGAACTTGTTTGTATTTTTAAAAGTTAAGGTTGTTAATGAATTTGTTGTTCTTTTTCAATGTTGAGGTTGTTCAAATTGTTGGTGATTTTCAACATCAAAGTCATTGTTGAATTTGATAGTTTTATCAATGTTCTTTTTTGAACTTTTATGTACTTTTAAATGTTGATGTTGTTGGTGAATTTGTTGGAGTTTTTCAATGTTGAGGTTGTTGTTGAATTTGTTGGTGATTTTCAATATTGAGGCTGTTGTTGACTTTGTTGGCGTTTTTCAATGTTAAATGATTCTTTTTGAATTTGTTGCTGATTTTCAATGTTGAGGTTGTTGTTGAAATTGTTGGTGTCTTTCAATATTGAGGTGGTTGTTGAATTTGTTGGTGTTTTTCAATGTTGAGGTTGTTGTTGAATTTGTTGGTGATTTTCAATGTTGAGGTTGTTGAATTTGTTTGTGATTTTCAATGTTGAGGTTGTTGTTGAACTTGTTGCTGTCTTTCAATTTTGAGGTTGTTGTTGAATTTGTTGGTGTTTTTCAATGTTAATGTTGTTGTTGAAATTGTTGGTGTTATCAATGTTTTTTTTGAACTTTTTCTCTTCTTTTAAAATTTGAGTTTCTTGTTGAATTTTTTGGTGGTTTTGAATGTTAAGCTTGTTGTTGAATATGTTGGTTTTTTCCATCTTGACGTTGTTCTTGAATTTGTTGGTGATTTTCAATGTTGAGGTTGTTGTTGAATTTGTATTTGATTTTCAATATTGAGTTTGATGCTGAATTTGTTCATGTTATCAATGTTATTTTTTGTAATTTTTTGTATTTTTCAATGTTGAGCTTGTTGTTGAATTTGTTGGAGCGATCAATGTTATTTTTTGAACTTTTTTGTATTTTTCTATCTTGAGGTTGTTGTTGAATTTGTTGGTGTTATCAATGTTGCGGTTGTTGAATTTGATGGCGTTTTTCATTGTTGAGGTTGGTGAAGTTGTTGGTGTTTTTCAATGTTGAGGTTGTTGTTGAATTTGTTGGTGTTTTTCATTTTTGAGGTTGTTGATGAATTTGTGGTGTTTTTCAATGTTGAGGTTGCTCAATTTGTTGCTGATTTTCAATATTGAGGTTGTTGTTGAATTTGTTGGTTTTATCAATGTTAAGCTTGTTGTTGAATTTGCTGGTTTTATTCAATGTTGTGGTTGTTGTTGAATTTGTTGTTGATTTTCAATAGCGAGTTTGTTGTTGAATTTGATGGTGTTATCAATGTTTTTTTGAACTTTTTCTATTCTTTTAAAAGTTGAGGTTATTGTTGAATTTGTTGGTATTTTTCAATGTTGCGGTTGTTGAATTTGTTGGCGTTTTTCATTGTTGAGGTTGGTGAAGTTGTTGGTGTTTTTCAATGTTGAGGTTGTTGTTGAATTTGTTGGTGTTTTTCATTTTTGAGGTTGTTGATGAATTTGTTGGTGTTTTTCAATGTTGAGGTTGTTCAATTTGTTGCTGATTTTCAATATTGAGGTTGTTGTTGAATTTGTCGGTTTTATCAATGTTAAGCTTGTTGTTGAATTTGCTGGTTTTATTCAATGTTGTGGTTGTTGTTGAATTTGTTGTTGATTTTCAATAGCGAGTTTGTTGTTAAATTTGATGGTTTTATCAATGTTCTTTTTTGAACTTTTATGTACTTTTAAATGTTGATGTTGCTGGTGAATTTGTTGTAGTTTTTCAATGCTGAGGTTGTTGTTGAATTTGTTGGTGATTTTCAATATTGAGGCTGTTGTTGAATTTGTTGGCGTTTTTCAATGTTAAAGATTCTTGTTGAATTTGTTGCTGATTTTCAATGTTGAGGTTGTTGTTGAAATTGTTGGTGTCTTTCAATATTGAGGTTGTTGTTGAATTTGTAGGTGTTTTTCAATGTTGAGGTTGTTGTTGAATTTGTTGGTGATTTTCAATGTTGAGGTTGTTGTTGAACTTGTTGTCTTTCAATATTGAGGTTGTTGTTGAATTTGTTGTTGTTTTTCAATGTTAAGGTTGTTGTTGAATTTGTTGGTGTTATCAATGTTATTTTTTGAACTTATTTGTATTTTTCAATGATGAGATTCTTGTTGAATTTGTTGCTGATTTTCAACGTTGAGGTTGTTGTTGAACTTGTTGGTGTTTTTCAATATTGTGGTTGTTGTTGAATTTTTTGTTGTTTTTCAATATCGAGGTTGTTGTTGAATTTGTTGCTGATTTTCAATGTTGACGTTGTGTTTGAATTTGTTGGTGTTTTTCAATGTTGTGGTTGTTGTTGAATTTTTTGGTGTTTTTCATTGTTGAGGTTATTGGTATTTTTCAATGTTCAGGTTGTTGTTGAATTTGTTTGTGTTATCAATGTTTTTTGTTGAACTTGTTTGTATTTTTAAAAGTTAAGGTTGTTAATGAATTTGTTGTTGTTTTTCAATGTTGAGGTTGCTCAATTTGTTGGTGAATTTCAACATTAAACTTGTTTTTGAATTTGATGGTTGTATCAATGTTCTTTTTTGAACTTTTATGTACTTTTAAATGTTGATGTTGTTGGTGAATTTGTTGGAGTTTTTCAATGTTGAGTTTGTTGTTGAATTTGTTGGTGATTTTCAATATTGAGGCTGTTGTTGAATTTCTTGGTGTTATCAATGTTATTTTTTGAAATTTTTAGTAGATTTCAATGTTGAGCTTGTTGTTGAATTTGTTAGTATTTTTCAATGTTGCGGTTGTTGTTGAATTTTTTGGTGTTTTACATTGTTGAGGTTGTAGGTGTTTTTCAATGTTCAGCTTGTTGTTGAATTTGTTGGTGTATTTTATTTTTCAGGTTGTTGTTGAATTTGTTGGTGTTATCAATGTTTTTTGGTGATCTTGTTTGTATTTTTAAAAGTTAAGGTTGTTGTTGAATTTGTTGGTGTTTTTCAATGTTGAGGTTGTTCAATTTGTTGGTGATTTTCAACAATAAAGTTGTTGTTGAATTTGTTGGTTTTTTTCAATGTTCTTTTTTGAACTTTTATGTACTTTTAAATGTTGATGTTGTTGGTTAATTTGTTGGAGTTTTTCAATGTTGAGGTTGTTGTTGAAATTGTGGCTGATTTTCAATGTTGAGGTTGTTGTTGAACTTGTTGGTGTCTTTCAATATTGAGGTTGTTTTTGAATTTTTTGGCGTTTTTCAATGTTGAGGATGTTGTTGAATTTGTTGGTGTTTTTCACTGTTGAGCCTGTTTTTGAATTTGTAGGTTATTCCAACGTTGAGTTTGTTGTTCAATTTGTTGGTGCTTTACAATGTTGAGGTTGTTGTTGTATTTGTTGTTGATTTTCAAAATTGAGTTTGTTGTTGAATTTGTTGGTAATTTTCAATGTTGAGGTTGTTGTTGAATTTGTTGATGTATTTCATTTTTCAGGTTGTTGTTGAATTTGTTCGTGTTATCAATGTTTTTTGTTGAACTTGTTTGTATTTTTAAAAGTTAAGGTTGTTAATGAATTTGTTGTTCTTTTTCAATGTTGAGGTTGTTCAAATTGTTGGTGATTTTCAACATCAAAGTCATTGTTGAATTTGATAGTTTTATCAATGTTCTTTTTTGAACTTTTATGTACTTTTAAATGTTGATGTTGTTGGTGAATTTGTTGGAGTTTTTCAATGTTGAGGTTGTTGTTGAATTTGTTGGTGATTTTCAATATTGAGGCTGTTGTTGACTTTGTTGGCGTTTTTCAATGTTAAATGATTCTTTTTGAATTTGTTGCTGATTTTCAATGTTGAGGTTGTTGTTGGAATTGTTGGTGTCCTTCAATATTGAGGTGGTTGTTGAATTTGTTGGTGTTTTTCAATGCTGAGGTTGTTGTTGAATTTGTTGGTGATTTTCAATGTTGAGGTTGTTGAATTTGTTTGTGATTTTCAATGTTGAGGTTGTTGTTGAACTTGTTGCTGTCTTTCAATTTTGAGGTTGTTGTTGAATTTGTTGGTGTTTTACAATGTTAATGTTGTTGTTGAAATTGTTGGTGTTATCAATGTTTTTTTTGAACTTTTTCTCTTCTTTTAAAATTTGAGGTTCTTGTTGAATTTTTTGGTGGTTTTGAATGTTAAGCTTGTTGTTGAATATGTTGGTTTTTTCCATCTTGACGTTGTTCTTGAATTTGTTGGTGATTTTCAATGTTGAGGTTGTTGTTGAATTTGTATTTGATTTTCAATATTGAGTTTGATGCTGAATTTGTTCATGTTATCAATGTTATTTTTTGTAATTTTTTGTATTTTTCAATGTTGAGCTTGTTGTTGAATTTGTTGGAGCGATCAATGTTATTTTTTGAACTTTTTTGTATTTTTCTATCTTGAGGTTGTTGTTGAATTTGTTGGTGTTATCAATGTTGCGGTTGTTGAATTTGATGGCGTTTTTCATTGTTGAGGTTGGTGAAGTTGTTGGTGTTTTTCAATGTTGAGGTTGTTGTTGAATTTGTTGGTGTTTTTCATTTTTGAGGTTGTTGATGAATTTGTGGTGTTTTTCAATGTTGAGGTTGCTCAATTTGTTGCTGATTTTCAATATTGAGGTTGTTGTTGAATTTGTTGGTTTTATCAATGTTAAGCTTGTTGTTGAATTTGCTGGTTTTATTCAATGTTGTGGTTGTTGTTGAATTTGTTGTTGATTTTCAATAGCGAGTTTGTTGTTGAATTTGACGGTGTTATCAATGTTTTTTTGAACTTTTTCTATTCTTTTAAAAGTTGAGGTTATTGTTGAATTTGTTGGTATTTTTCAATGTTGCGGTTGTTGAATTTGTTGGCGTTTTTCATTGTTGAGGTTGGTGAAGTTGTTGGTGTTTTTAAATGTTGAGGTTGTTGTTGAATTTGTTGGTGTTTTTCATTTTTGAGGTTGTTGATGAATTTGTTGGTGTTTTTCAATGTTGAGGTTGTTCAATTTGTTGCTGATTTTCAATATTGAGGTTGTTGTTGAATTTGTCGGTTTTATCAATGTTAAGCTTGTTGTTGAATTTGCTGGTTTTATTCAATGTTGTGGTTGTTGTTGAATTTGTTGTTGATTTTCAATAGCGAGTTTGTTGTTGAATTTGATGGTGTTATCAATGTTATTATTTGAACTTTTTTGTATTTTTCAATGTTGAGATTGTTGTTGAATTTGTTGGTGTTTGTCAATGTTGAGCCATTTTTGAATTTGTAGGTTTTTTTCAATGTTGAAGTTGTTGTTGAATTTGTTGGTGCCTTTCAATGTTGAGCTTGTTGTTGCATTTGTTGTTGATTTTCAATATTGAGTTTGTTGTTGAATTTGTTGGTATTTTTCAATGTTGCGGTTGTTGTTGAATTTTTTGGTGTTTTTCATTGTTGAGGTTGTTGGTGTTTTTCAATGTTGCGGTTTTTGTTGACTTTGTTGGTGTATTTCATTTTTGATGTTGTTATTGAATTTGTTGCTGTTATCAATGTTTTTTGTTGAACTTGTTTGTATTTTTAAAAGTTAAGGTTGTTGTTCAATTTTTTGCTGTTTTTCAACATTGATGTTGTTCAATTTGTTGGTGATTTTCAACATTGAGGTTGTTGTTGAATTTGTTGGTTTTATCAATGTTCTTTTTTGATCTTTTATGTTCTTTTAAATGTTGATGTTGTTGGTGAAATTGTTGGAGTTTTTCATTGTTGAAGTTGTTGTTGAATTTTTGGTGTTATCAATGTTATTTTTTGAACTTAATTGTATTTTTGAATGTTGAGATTCTTGCTGAATTTGTTGCTGATTTTCAATGTTGAGGTTGTTGTTGAACTTGTTGGTGTCTTTCAATATTGTGGTTGTTGTTGAATTTGTTGGTGATTTTCTATATTGATGTTGTTGAATTTGTTGGTGATTTTCAATGTTGAGTTTGTTGTTGAATTTGTTGGTGTTTTTCAATATTGAGGTTGTTGTTGAATTTGTTGGTGTTTTTCAATGTTGAGGTTGTTGTTGAATTTGTTGGTGTTATCAATGTTTTTTTTGAACTTTTTATCTTCTTTTAAAAGTTGAGGTTGTTGTTGAATTTCTTGGTGTTTTTAAATGTTGAAACTGTTGTTGAATTTGTAGGTTTTTTCAATGTTGAGGTTGATCAATTTGTTTTCAATATTGTGGTTGTTGTTAAATTTGTTGGCGTTTTTTAATGTAGAGGTTGTTGTTGAATTTATTGGTGCTATCAACGTTTTTTTGAACTTTTTCTCTTCTTTTAAAAGTTGAGGTTGTTGTTGAATTTGTTGGTGCTTTTCAATGTTGAGGTTGTTGTTGAATTTGTTGGTGTTTTTCAATATTGAGGTTGTTGTTGAATTTGTTGGCGTTTTTCAATGTTGAGGTTGTTGTTGAATTTGTTGGTGTTTTTCAATATTAAGTTGTTGTTGAATTTGTTGGTGTTTTTCAATGTTGAGGTTGTTGTTGAATCTGTTGGTGTTATCAATGTTTTTTTTGAACTTTTTCTCTTCTTTTAAAAGTTGAGGTTGTTGTTGAATTTCTTGGTGTTTCTAAATGTTGAGCCTATTGTTGAATTTGTAGGTTTTTTCAATGTTGAGGTTGTTGTTGAATTTGTTGATGTATTTCTTTTTTCAGGTTGTTGTTGAATTTGTTTGTGTTATCAATGTTTTTTGTTGAACTTGTTTGTATTTTTAAAAGTTAAGGTTGCTAATGAATTTGTTGTTGTTTTTCAATGTTGAGTTTGTTCAATTTGTTGGTAATTTTCAACAGTAAAGTTGTTGTTAAATTTGATGGTTTTATCAATGTTGTTTTTTGAACTTTTATGTACTTTTAAATGTTGATGTTGCTGGTGAATTCGTTGGAGTTTTTCAATGTTGAGGTTGCTGTTGAATTTGTTGGTGATATTAAATATTGAGGCTGTTGTTGAATTTGTTGGTGTTATCAATGTTATTTTTTGAAATTTTTTGCAGTTTTCAATGTTGAGCTTGTTGTTGAATTTGTTGGTATTTTTCAATGTTGCGGTTGTTGTTGAATTTTTTGGTGTTTTTCATTGTTGAATTTGTTGGTGTTTTTCAGTGTTCAGGTTGTTGTTGAATTTGTTCGTGTTATCAATGTTTTTTGTTGAACTTGCTTGTATTTTTAAAAGTTAAGGTTGTTAATGAATTTGTTGTTGTTTTTCATTGTTGGGGTTGTTCAATTTGTTGGTGAATTTCAACATTAAATTTGTTGTTGAATTTGATGGTTTTATCAATGTTCTTTTTTGAAATTTTATGTACTTTTAAAAGTTGACGTTGTTGGTGAATTTGTTGCTGATTTTCAATGTTGAGGTTGTTGTTGAGCTTGTTGGTGTTATTCAATATTGTGGTTGTTGTGGAATTTTTTGTTGTTTTTCAATATTGAGGTTGTTGTTGAATTTGTTGCTGATTTTCAATGTTGACGTTATTGTTGAATTTGTTGGTGTTTTTCATGGTTGAGGTTGTTGTTGAATTTGTTGGTGATTTTCAATGTTGACGTTGCTGTTGAATTTGTTGGTGTTTTTCATGGTTGAGGTTGTTGTTGAATTTGTTGGTGGTTTTCAATGTTGAGGTCGTTGTTGAATTTGTTGATGATTTTCAATGTTGAGGTCGTTGTTGAATTTGTTGGTGTTTTTCATGGTTGAGATTCTTGTTGAATTTGTTGGTGTTTTTCAACGTTGAGGTTGTTGTTGAATTTGTTGGTGATATTCAATGTTTAGGTTGTTGAATTTTTTGGTATTTTACATTGTTGATGTTGTTGCTGAATTTACTGCTGTTTTTCAATGTTGAGGTTGTTCAATTTGTTGGTGATTAGCTATATTGAGGTTGTTGCTGAATTTGTTGCTATTACCAATGTTAATTTTTGATATTTTTTTGTTTTTTGAAAGTTGAATTTGATGGTGTTTTTCAATGTTGAGGTTGTTGTTGAATTTGTTGGTGTTTTTCATGCTTGAGGTTGTTGTTGAATTTGTTGGTGATTTTCAATTTTGAGGTTGTTGAATTTGTTGGTGATTTTCAATTTTGAGTTTGTTGTTGAAATTGTTGGCGTCTTTCAATATTGTGGTTGTTGTTGAATTTGTTTGTGGATTTCAATGTCGAGATTTTTGTTGAATTTGTTGCTGATTTTCAATGTTGAGGTCGTTGTTGAACTTGTTTGTGTCTTTCAATATTGAGGTTGTTGTTGAATTTGTTGGTATTTTTCAATGTTGAGTTTCTTGTTTAATTTGTTGCTGTTTTTCAGAGTTGAGGTTGTTGTTGAAATTTTATGTGCTTTTCAATCTTATGGTTGTTGTTGAATTTGTTGGTGTTATCAATGTTTTTTTTGAACTTTTTCTCTTATTTTAAAAGTTGAGGTTGTCGTTGAATTTGGTGGTGTATTTCAATGTTGAGCTTTTTGTTGAATTTGTTGGTTTTTTCAATATTGAGTTTGTTGGTGAATTTGTTGGTGTTATCAATATTTTTTTTGAACTTTTTCTCTTCTTTTAAAAGTTGAGGTTGTTGTTGAATTTGTTGGTGTTTTTCAATGTTGAGGCTGTTGTTGAATTTGTTGGTATTTTTCAATGTTGAGGTTGTTGTTTAATTTGTTGTTATTTTTCATTGTTGATGTTGTTGCTGAATTTGCTGCTGTTTTTCAATGTGGATTTTGTTGAATTTGTTGGTGATTTTCAATGTTGAGGTTGTAGAATTTGTTGGTGTCTTTCAATATTGAGGTTGTTGTTGAATTTGTTGTTGTTTTTCAATGTTGAGGTTGTTGTTGAATTTCTTGGTGACTTTCAATATTGAGGTTGTCGAACTTGTTTGTCATTTTCAATGTTGAGGTTGTCGTTGAATTTTATGGTGTTTTACAATGTTGAGGTTGTTGTTGAATTTGTTGGTGTCATCAATTTTTATTTTGAAATTTTTCTCTTCCTTTAAAAGTTCAGGATGTTGTTGAATTTGTTGGTGTTTTTCAATGTTGAGTTTCTTGTTGAATTATTTGTTGATTTTCAATATTGAGTTTGTTGTTGAATTTGTTGGTGTTATCAATGTTATTTTTTGAACCTTTCTGTAGTTTTCAATGTTGAGGTTGCTGTTGAATTTGTTGGTGTTATCAATGTTATTTTTTGAACTTTTTTCTGTTTTTCAATGTTGAGATTGTTGATGAATTTTTTGGTGTTTTTCATTGTTGAGATTGTTGTTGAATTTGTTGGTGTTATCAATGCTTTTTGTTGAACTTGTTTGTCTTTTTAAAAGTTAAGGTTGTTGTTGAATTTGTTGGGGCTTTTCAATGTTGAGGTTGTTCAATATGTTGGTGATTTTCAACATTGTGGTTGTTGATGAATTTGCTGGTGATTCTCAATGTTGAGGTTGTTGCTGAATTTTTTTGGTGTTAATCAGTGTTGAGGTTGTTGTTGAATTTGTTGGTGTTATTCATTGTTGAGGTTGTTGTTGAATTTGTTGCTGTTTTTCAATGTTGAGGTAGTTGAATTTGTTGGTGATTTTCAATATTGAGGTTGTTGTTGAATTTGTTGTTGTTTTCAATGTTAATTTTTGAACTTTTTTTGTATTTTTGAAAGTTGAGATTGTTGTTGAATTTGTTGGTGTTTTTCAGTGTTGATGTTTTTGTTGAATTTGTTGGTGTTTTTCATTGTTGAGGTTGTTGTTGAAGTTGTTGGTGATTTTCAATGTTGAGGTTCTTGAATTTGTTGGTGATTTTCAAAGTTGAGGTTGTTCTTGAACTTGTTGGTGTCTTTCAATATTGAGGTTGTTGTTTAATTTGTTGGTGTTTTTCAATGTTGAGCTTGTTGTTGAATTTTTTGGTTTTTTTCAACGTTGAGGTTGTTGTTGAATTTGTTGTGTTTTTCAATGTTGAGGTTCTTGTTGAATTTGTTGGTCTTATCAATGTTATTTTTTGAACTAATTTGTATTTTTCATTGTTGAGATTGTTTTTGAATTCTTGTTGTTATCAATGTTTTTTTTGAACTTTTTCTCTTTTAAAACCAAAGGTTGTTGTTGAATTTGTTGGTGTTTTTCAATGTTGAGTTTCTTGGTGAATTAATTGTTGATTTTCAATATTGAGATTGTTGTTGAATTTGTTGGTGTTATCAATGTATTTTGTTGAACTTGTTTGTATTTTTAAAAGTTAATGTTGTTGTTGAATTTGTTGGTGATTTTCAATATTGTGGTTGTTGTTGAATTTGTTGGCGTTTTTCAATGTTGAGATTCTTGTTGAATTTGTTGGTGTTTTTCAATGTTGAGGTTGTTGTTGAATTTCTTGGTGTTAGCAATGTTTTTTATGAACTTTTTCTCTTTTTTTCAAAGTTTTGTTTGTTGCTGAATTTGTTGGTGTTTTTCAACGTTGAGATTGTTGTTGAATTTGTTGGCTTTTTCAATGTTGACGTTGTTGTTGAATTTGTTGGTGATTTTCAATGTTGAGGTTGTTGTTTAATTTGTTTTTGATTTTCTATATAAAGTTTGTTGCTGAATTTCATGGTGTTATCAATGTTATTTTCTGAACTTTTTTGTATTTTTCAATGTTGAGGTTGCTGTTGAATTTTTTGGTGTAATCAATGTTGTTTTTTGAACTTTTTTGTATTTTTCAATGCTGAGATTGATGTTGAATTTGTTTTTGACTTTCAATATTGAGTTTGTTGCTGAATTTGTTGGTGTTATCAATATTTTTTTTGAACTTTTTCTCCTCTTTTAAAAGTTGAGGTTGTTGTTGAATTTGTTGGTGTTTTTCAATGTTGAGGCTGTTGTTGAATTTTTTGGTATTTTTCAATGTTGAGGTTGTTGTTTAATTTGTTGGTATTTTTCATTGTTGATGTTGTTGCTGAATTTGCTGCTGTTTTTCAATGTTGAGGTTGTTGTTGAATTTCTTGGTGTTTACCAATGTTGAGGTTGTTGTTGAATTTCTTGGTGTTTTTCATTGTTGTGTTTGTTGTTGAATTTGTTGGTGATATTCAATGTTTAGGTTGTTGAATTTTTTGGTATTTTACATTGTTGATGTTGTTGCTGAATTTACTGCTGTTTTTCAATGTTGAGGTTGCTCAATTTGTTGGTGATTTGCAATATTGAAGTTGTTGCTGAATTTGTTCGTATTATCAATGTTAATTTTTGATCTTTTTTGGTTTTTTGAAAGTTGAGATTGTTGTTGAATTTGATGGTGTTTTTCAATGTTGAGGTTGTTGTTGAATTTGTTGGTGTATTTCATGCTTGAGGTTGTTGTTGAATTTGTTGGTGATTTTCAATGTTGAGGTTGTTGAATTTGTTGGTGATTTTCAATGTTGAGGTTGTTGTTGAACTTGTTGGTGTCTTTCAATATTGTGGTTGTTGTTGAATTTGTTTGTGTTTTTCATTGTTGAGATTTTTGTTGAATTTGTTGCTGATTTTCAATGTTGAGGTCGTTGTTGAACTTGTTGGTGTCTTTCAATATTGAGGTCGTTGTTGAATTTGTTGGTATTTTTCAATGTTGAGGTTCTTGTTTAATTTGTTGCTGTTTTTCAGAGTTGAGGTTGTTGTTGAATTTTTTGGTGCTTTTCAATCTTGTGGTTTTTGTTGAATTTGTTGGTGTTATCAATGTTTTTTTTTAACTTTTTCTCTTCTTTTAAAAGTTGAGTTTGTCGTTGAATTTGGTGGTGTATTTCAATGTTGAGCTTGTTGTTGAATTTGTTGGTTTTTTCAATATTGAGGTTGTTGTTGAATTTGTTGGTGATCTTCAATGTTGAGGTTGTTGTTGAATTTGTTTTTGATTTTCAATATTGAGTTTGTTGCTGAATTTGTTGGTGTTATCAATATTTTTTTTGAACTTTTTCTCTTCTTTTAAAAGTTGAGGTTGTTGTTGAATTTGTTGGTGTTTTTCAATGTTGAGGCTGTTGTTTGAATTTGTTGGTGATTTTCAATATTGAGGTTGTTGTTGAATTTGTTGGTGTTATCAATGTTATTTTTTGAACTTATTTGTATTTTTCAATGTTGAGGTTGTTGTTGAATTTGTTGGTATTTTTCAATGCTGAGATTGTTGTTGAATTTGTTGGTATTTTTCATTGTTGATGTTGTTGCTGAATTTGCTGCTGTTTTTCAATGTTGAGGTTGTTGAAATTGTTGGTGATTTTCAATATTGAGGTTGTTTTTTATTGAATTTTCTGGTGTTGTCAATGTTAATTTTAGAACTTTTTTAGTATTTTTGAAAGTTTTGCTTGTTGTTGAATTTGTTGGTGTTTCTCAATGTTGAGGTTGTTGTTGAATTTGTTGGTGTTTTACATTGTTGAGGTTTTTGTTGACTTTGTTGGTGGTATTCAATGTTGAGGTTGCTGAATTTGCTGGTGATTTTCAATGTTGCGTTTGTTGTTGAATTTGTTGGCGTTTTTCAATGTTGAGATAGTTGTTGAATTTGTTGCTGATTTTCAATGTTGAGGTCGTGTTGAACTTATTGGTGTCTTTCAATATTGAGGTTGTTGTTGATTTTGTTGGTGTTTTTCAATTTTGAGGTTGTTGTTGAATTTGTTGATGATTTTCAGTATTGAGGTTGTTGTTGAATTTGTTGGTGTTATCATTTAATTTTTTGAACTTTTTTGTATTTTTCAATGTTGAGGTTGTTTTTGTATTAGTTGGTATTTTTCAATGTTGAGGTCGTTGTTGAATTTGTTGGTTCTTTTCAACGTTGGGGTTGTTGTTCAATTTGTTGGTGTTATCAATTTTTTTTTGAACTTTTTCTCTTCTTTTAAAAGTTGAGGTTGTTGTGGAATTTGTTGGTGTCTTTTAATGTTGAGTTTGTTGTTGAATTTCTTGGTGTTATCAATGTTTTTTAGAACTTTTTCTCTTCTTTTAAAAGTTGAGGTTCTTTTTGAATTTGTTGGTGTTTTTCAATGTTGAGTTTCTGGTTGAATTTGTAGGTTTTTTGCAATGTTGAAGTTGCTGTTGAATTTGTTGTTGTTTTTCAATGTTGAGGTTGTTGTTGAATTTGTTGCTGATTTTGAATATTGAGTTTGTTGTCGAATTTGTTGGTGTTACCAATGTTATTTTTAGAACTTTTTTGTATAGGTCAATGTAATGGTTGTTGTTGAATTTGTTGGTGTTTTTCAATGTTGAGGTTGTTCAATTTGTTGGTGATTTTCAATATTGAGGTTGTTGTTGAATTTGTTAGTTTTATCAATGGTCCTTTTTGAAATTTTTTGTACTTTTTAAAGTTGAGGTTGTTGTTGAATTTGTTAGTGTTTTACAATGTTCAGTTTGTTCAATTTGTTGGTGATTTTCAACATTGAGGTTGTTGTTTAATTTGTTAGTCTCATCAATGTTCTTTTTTGAACTTTTTTGTACTTTTAAAAGTAGAGGTTGTTGTTGAATTTGGTGGTGTTTTTCAATGTTGAGGTTGATGTTGAATTTGTTGTTGATTTTCAATGTTGTTTTTGTTCTTGAATTTGTTGGTGTTTTTCAATGTTGAGATTGTTGTTGAATTTGTTGCTGATTTTCAATGTTGAAGTATTTGTTGAACTTGTTGGAGTCTTTCAATATTGAGGTTGTTGTTGAATTTGTTGGTGATTTTCAATATTGAGGTTGTTGTTGAATTTGTTGGTGTTATCAATGTTATTTTTTGAACTTTTTTGTATTTTTCAATGTTGAGGTTGTTGTTGAATTTTTTAGTATTTTTCAATGTTGATGTTGTTGTTGAATTTGTTGGTGTTTTTCATTGTTGAGGTTGTTTTTGAAGTAGTTGCTGTTTTCAATGTTGAGGTTGTTTTTGAATTTGTAGGTGTTTTTCATTGTTGAAGTTTTTGTTGAATTTGTTGGTGTTATCAATGTTTTTTCTTGAACTTTTATGTATTTTTAAAAGTTAAGTTTGCTGGTGAATTTGTTGGTCTTTTTCAATGCTAAGGTTGTTGTTGAATTTGTTGGTGATTTTGACTGTTGAGGTTGTTGGATTTGATGGTGTTTTTCAATGTTGTGGTTGTTGAATTTGTTGATGTTTTTCAATGTTGACGTTGTTGTTGAATTTGTAGGTCATTTTCAAAGTTGAGGTTGTTGATGGATTTGTTGTTGATTTTCAATATTGAGTTTGTTGTTGAATATGTTGGTGTTATCAACGTTATTTTTTGAACTTTTTTCTATTTTTAAATGTTGAGGTTGTTGTTGAATTTGTTGGTGTTATCAATGTTTTCTTAAACTTTTTATCTTCTTTTAATAGTAGAGGTTCTTGTTGAATTTGTTGGTTTTTTTCAATGTTGCGGTTGTCTTTGAATTTTCGGGTGTTTTTCATTGTTGAGCTTTTTGAAGTTGTTGGTGTTTTTCAATGTTGAGGTTGTTGCTGAATTTGTTTGTGTTATCTATGTTTTTTTTGAACTATTTGTATTTTTAAAAGCTAAGGTTGTTGTTGAATTTGTTGGTGTTATCATTGTTTTTTTGAACTTTTTATCTTCTTATAAAAGTTGAGTTTCTTGTTGAATTTGTTAGTTTTTTTCAATATTGTGGTTGTTGTTGAATTTGTTGGTGTTTTTCAATGTTGCGGCTGTTTTTCAATTTGTTGGTGATTTTCAATATTGACGTTTTTGTAGAAAATGTTGGTGTTATCAATGTTATTTTTTGAACTTACTTGTATTTTTAAATGTTGAGGTTGTTGATGAATTTGTTGGTATTTTTCAATGTTGAGGTTGTTGTTTAATTTGTTGGTATTTTTCATTGTTGATGTTGTTGCTGAATTTGCTGCTGTTTTTCAATGTTGAGGTTGTTGAATTTTTTAGTGATTTTCAATATTGAGGTTGTTGTTGTATTTGTTGGTGTTATCAATGTTATTTTTTGTAGTTTTCAATGCTGAGCTTGTTGTTGAATTTTTTGGTGTTTTTCATTGTTGAGGTTGTTGGTATTTTTCAATGTTCAGGTTGTTGTTGAATTTGTTGGTGTATTTTATTTTTCAGGTTGTTGTTGAATTTGTTGGTGTTATCAATGTTTTTTGGTGATCTTGTTTGTATTTTTAAAAGTTAAGGTTGTTCTTGAATTTGTTGGTGTTTTTCAATGTTGAGGTTGTTCAATTTGTTGGTGATTTGCAACAATAAAGTTGTTTTTGAATTTGTTGGTTTTATCAATGTTCTTTTTTGAACTTTTATGTACTTTTAAATGTTGATGTTGTTGGTTAATTTGTTGGAGTTTTTCAATGTTGAGGTTATTGTTGAATTTGTTGCTGATTTTCAATGTTGAGGTTGTTGTTGAACTTGTTGGTGTCTTTCAATATTGAGGTTGTTGTTGAATTTTTTGGCGTTTTTCAATGTTGAGGTTGTTGTTGAATTTGTTGGTGTTTTTCACTGTTGAACCTGTTGTTGATTTTGTAGGTTTTTGCAATGTTGAGTTTGTTGTTGAATTTGTTGGTGCTTTACAATGTTGAGGTTGTTGTTGTATTTGTTGTTGATTTTCAAAATTGAGTTTGCTGTTGAATTTGTTGGTGTTATCAATGTTATATTTTGAAATTTTTTGTAGTTTTGAATGTTGAGCTTGTTGTTGAATTAGTTGCTATTTTTCAATGTTGCGGTTGTTTTTGAATTTTTTGGTGTTTTTCATTGTTGAGGTTCTTGGTCTTTTTCAATGTTGAGGTTGTTGTTGAATTTGTTGATGTATTTCATTTTTCAGGTTGTTGTTGAATTTGTTCGTGTTATCAATGTTTTTTGTTGAACTTGTTTGTATTTTTAAAGTTAAGGTTGTTAATGAATTTGTTGTTGTTTTTCAATGTTGATGTCGTTCAATTTGTTGGTGATTTTCAACATTAAAGTTGTTGTTGAATTCGATGGTTTTATCAATGTTCTTTTTTGAACTTTTATGTACTTTTAAATGTTGATGTTGTTGGTGAATTTGTTGGAGTTTTTCAATGTTGAGGTTGTTGTTGAATTTGTTGGTGATTTTCAATATTGTGGCTGCTGTTGAATTTGTTGGCGTTTTTTCAATGTTAAAGATTCTTGTTGAATTTGTTGCTGATTTTCAATGTTGAGGCTGTTGTTGAAATTGCTGGTGTCTTTCAATACTGATGTTGTTGTTGAATTTGTTGGTGTTTTTCAATGTTGAGGTTGTTGTTGAATTTGTTGGTGATTTTCAATGTTGAGGTTATTGAATTTGTTGGTGATTTTCAATGTTCAGGTTGTTGTTGAACTTGTTGGTGTCTTTCAATATTGAGGTTGTTGTTGAATTTGTTGGTGTTATCAATGCTATTTTTTGAACTTTTTTGTATTTTTCAATGTTGAGGTTGTTGTTGAATTTGTTAGTATTTTTCAATGTTGATATTGTTGTTGAATTTGTTAGTGTTTTTCATTGTTGAGGTTGTTTTTGAATTTGTAGGTGTTTTTCATTGTTGAAGTTTTTGTTGAATTTGTTGGTGTTATCAATGTTTTTTGTTGAACTTTAATGTATTTTTAAAAGTTAAGTTTGCTGGTGAATTTGTTGGTCTTTTTAAATGTTGAGGTTGTTGTTGGATTTTTTGGTGATTTTCATTGTTGAGGTTGTTGTTGAATTTGTTGGTGATTTTGACTGTTGAGGTTGTTGGATTTGATGGTGTTTTTCAAAGTTGAGGTTGTTGAATTTGTTGGTGTTTTTCAATGTTGAGGTTGTTGATGAATTTGTTGTTGATTTTCAATATTGAGTTTGTTGTTGAATTTGTTGGTGTTATCAACGTTATTTTTTGAAATTTTTAGTATTTTTCAATGTTGAGGTTTTTGTTGAATTTGTTGGTGTTATCAATGTTTTTTGAACTTTTTATCTTCTTTTAAAAGTAGAGGTTCTTCTTGAATTTGTTAGTTTTTTTCAATGTAGCGGTTGTTTTTCAATTTTCTGGTGTTTTTCATTGATGAGCTTTTTGAAGTTGTTGGTGTTTTTCAATGTTGAGGTTGTTGCTGAATTTGTTTGTGTTATCTATGTTTTTGTTGAACTTGTTGTATTTTTAAAAGCTAAGGTTGTTGCTGAATTTGTTTTTGTTACCATTGTTTTTTTGAACTTTTTATCTTCTTTTAAAAGTTGAGTTTCTTGTTGAATTTGTTAGTTTTTTTCAATGTTGAGGTTGTTGATGAATTTGTTGGTGTTATCAATGTTATTTTTTGAACTTATTAGTATTTTTAAATGTTGAGGTTGTTGATGAATTTGTTGGTATTTTTCAATGTTGAGGTTGTTGTTTAATTTGTTGGTATTTTTCATTGTTGATGTTGTTGCTGAATTTGCTGCTGTTTTTCAATGTTGATGTTGTTGAATTTGTTGGTGATTTTCAATATTGACGTTGTTGTTGAATTTGTTGGTGTTATCAATGTTAATTTTTGAACTTTTTGTATTTTTGAAAGTTGGGATTGTTGTTGAATTTGTTAGTGTTTTTCAATGTTGAGGTTGTTGTTGAATTTGTTGGTTTTTTTTATTGTTTAGATTGTTGTTGAATTTGTTGGTGATATTCAATGTTGAGGTTTGTTCAATTTTTTGGTATTTTAAATTGTTGATGTTGTCGCTGAATTTACTGCTATTGTTCAATGTTGAGGTTGTTCAATTTGTTGGTGATTTGCAATATTGAGGTTGTTGTTGAATTTGTTGGTATTATCAATGTTAATATTTGATCTTTTTGTATTTTTGAAAGTTGAGATTGCTGTTGAATTTGATGGTGTCTATCAATGTTGAGGTTGCTTTTGAATTTGTTGGTGTTTTTCAATGTTGAGGTTGTTGTTGAAATTGTTGGTGATTTTCAATGTTGAGGTTGTTGAATTTGTTGGTGATTTTCAATGTTGAGGTTGTTGTTGAACTTGTTGGTGTCTTTCAAAATTGAGGTTGTTGTTGAATTTGTTGGTGTTTTTCAACGTTGAGGTTGTTGTTGAATTTTTTGGTGATTTTCAGTATTGAGGTTGTTGTTGAATTTGTTGGTGCTTTTCAATGTTGTGGTTGTTGTTGAATTTGTTGGTGTTATCAATGTTTTATTTGAACTTTTTCTCTTATTTTAAAAGTTGAGGTTGTCGTTGAATTTGTTTGTGTATTTGAATGTTGAGCTTGTTGTTCAATTTGTTGATTTCTTCAATGTTGAGGTTGTTGTTGAATATGTTGGTGATTTTCAATGTTGAGGTTGTTGTTGAATTTGTTTTTGATTTTCAATATTGAGTTTGTTGCAGAATTTGTTGGTGTTATCAATGTTATTTTTTGAACTTATTTGTAATTTTCAATGTTGAGGTTGTTGTTGAATTTGTTGGTATTTTTCAATGCTGAGATTGTTGTTGAATTTGTTGGTATTTTTCATTGTTGATTTTGTTGCTGAATTTGCTGCTGTTTTTCAATGTTGAGGTTGTTGAATATGTTGGTGATGTTCAATATTGAGTTTATTTTTTATTGAATTTGCTGTTGTTGTCAATGTTTATTTTAGAACTGTTTTGTACTTTTGAAAGTTTTGATTGTTGTTGAATTTGTTGGTGTTTCTCAATGTTGAGGTTGTTGTTGAATTTGTTGGTGATATTCAATGTTGAGGTTGTTGAATTTGTTGCTGATTTTCAATGTTGAGGTCGTTGTTGAACTTGTTATGTCATTCAATGTTGAGGTTGTTGTTGATTTTGTTGCTGTTTTTCAATTTTGAGGTTGTTGTTGAATTTGGTGTTTATTTTCAGTATTGAGGTTGTTGTTGAATTTGTTGGTGTTATGACTGTTATTTTTTGAACTTTTTTGTATTTTTCAATGTTGAGGTTGTTGTTGAATTTGTTGGTGCTTTTCAACGTTGAGGTTGCTGTTGAATTTGTTGGTGTTATCAATGTTTTTTTTGAACTTTTTCTCTTCTTTTAAAAGTTGAAGTTGTTGTTGAATTTGTTGGTGTTTTTCAATGTTGAGATTGTTGTTGTATTTGTTGTTGATTTTCAATTATGAGTTTGTTGTTGAATTTGTTGGTGCTATCAATGTTTTTTTTGAACTTTTTCTCTTCTTTTAAAAGTTGAGGTTGTTGTTGAATTTGTTGGTATTTTTCAATGTTGCTGTTGTTGTTGTTGAATTTTTTGGTGTTTTTCAATGTTGAGGTTGTTGGTGTTTTTCAATATTGAGGTTGTTGTTGAACTTGGAGTATTTTATTTTTGAGGTTGTTGTTGAAATTGTTGGTGTTATCAATGTTTTTTGTTGAACTTGTTCGTATTTTTAAAGGTTAAGTTTGTTGTTGAATTTGTTGGTGTTTTTCAATGTTGAGGTTGTTGTTGAATTTGTTGGTGTTTTTCATTGTTGAGGTTTTTGTTGAATTTGTTCTTGTTATCAATATCTTTTGTTGAACTTGTTTGTATTTTTAAATGTTAAGATTGTTGTTGAATTTGTTGGTGTTTTTCAATGTTGAGGTTGCTGTTGAATTTTTTGGTTTTTTTCCTTGTTGAGGTTGTTGTTGAATTTGTTGGTGATTTTCAATGTTGACGATTTTGAATTTGTTGGTGTTTTTCAATGTTGAGGTTGCTGAATTTGTTGGTGTTTTTCAATGTTGAGGTTGTTGTTGAATTTGTTGGTGATTTTCAATGTTGAGGTTGTTGTTGAATTTGTTAGTGATTTTCAATATTGATGTTGTTGAAAATGTTGGTGATTATCAAAGTTGAGGTTGTTGTTGAATTTGTTGCTGTCTGTCAATATTGAGGTTGTTGTTGAATTTGTTGGTGTTTTTCAATGTTGAGGTTGTTGTTGAATTTGTTGTTGATTTTCAATATTGAGTTTGTTGTCCAATTTGTAGGTGCTGTCAATGTTATTTTTTGAACTTTTTTGTATTTTTCAATGTAGGGGTTGTTGTTAAATTTGTTGGTGTTTTTCAATGTTGAGGTTGTTCAATTTGTTGTTGATTTTCAACATTGAGGTTGTTGTTTAATTTGTTAGTCTTATCAATGTTCTTTTTTGAACTTTTTTGTACTTTTAAAAGTTGAGGTTGTTGTTGAATTTGTTGGTGTTTTTCAATGTTGAGGTTGATGTTGAATTTGTTGTTGATTTTCAAAATTGTTTTTGTTCTTGAATTTGTTGGCGTTTTTCAATGTTGAGATTGTTGTTGAATTTGTTGCTGATTTTCAATGTTGAGGTATTTGTTGAACCTGTTGGAGTATTTCAATATTGAGGTTGTTGTTCAATTTGTTGGTGTTTTTGACTTTTGAGGTTGTTGTTGAATTTGTTGGTGATTTTCAATATTGAAGTTGTTGTTGAATTTGTTGGTGTTATCAATGTTATTTTTTTAACTTTTTTGTATTTTTCAATGTTGAGGTTGCTGTTGAATTTGTTGGTATTTTTCAATGTTGACGTTGTTGTTGAATTTGTTGGTGTTTTTCATTGTTGAGGTTGTTTTTGAATTTGTTGCTGTTTTCAATGTTGAGGTTGTTTTTGAATTTGTAGGTGTTTTTCATTGTTGAGGTTTTTGTTGAATTTGTTGGTGTTATCAATGTTTTTTGTTGAAATTTTATGTATTTTTAAAAGTTAAGTTTGTTGGTGAATTTGTTGGTGTTTTTCAATTTGAGGTTGTTGTTGAATTTTTTGGTGCTTTTCATTGTTGAGGTTGTTGTTGAATTTGTTGGTGATTTTGACTGTTGAGGTTGTTGGATTTGATGGTGTTTTTCAATGTTGACGTTGTTGTTGAATTTGTAGGTGATTTTCAATGTTGAGGTTGTTGATGAATTTGTTTTTGATTTTTAATATTGAGTTTGTTGTTGAATTTGTTGGTGTTATCAACGTTATTTTTTGAACTTTTTAGTATTTTTCAATGTTGAGGTTGTTGTTGAATTTGTTGGTTTTATCAATGTTATTTTTTTGAACTTCTTTCTATTTTTCAATGTTGAGGTTGCTGTTGAATTTGTTGGTGTTATTAATGTTTATTTGAACTTTTTATCTTTATTTAAAAGTTGAGGTTCTTGTTGAATTTGTTAGTTTTTTTCAATGCTGCGGTTGTTTTTGAATTTTCTGGTGTTTTTCATTGTTGAAGTTTTTGAAGTTGTTCATGTTTTTCAATGTTGAGGTTGTTGCTGAATTTGTTTGTGTTATCAATGTTTTTGTTGAACTTGTTGTATTTTTAAAAGTTAAGGTTGTTGTTGAATTTGTTGGTGTCTTTCAATGTTGAGGTTGCTCAATTTGTTGGTGATTTCAATATTGAGGTTGTTGTTGAATTTGATGGTTTTATCAATGTTCTTTTTTGTACTTTTTCTCTTCTTTTAAAAGTTGAGGTTGTTGTTAAATTTGTTGGTTTTTTTCAACGTTGAAGTTGTTGGTGAATTTGTTGGTGTTTTTCAATGTTGAGGATGTTGTTGAGTTTGTAGTTGATTTTCAATATTGAGTTTGTTGATGAATTTGATGGTGTTATCAATGTTATTTTTTTAAACATTTTTGTATATTTCAATGTCTAGGTTGTTTTTGAATCTGATGGTGTTTTCAATGTTATTTTTTGAACTGTCTTGTATTTTTCAATGTTGAGGTTGTTGTTGAATTTGTTGGTTTGAACTTTTTCTCTTCTTTTAAAAGTTGAGGTTCAGGTTGCATATGTTGTTGTTTTTCAATGTTGAGCTTCATGTTGAATTTTTAGGTTTTTATCAATGTTGAGGTTTATTGTTGAATTTGTTGCTGTTTTTCAATGTTGAGGTTGTTGTTGAATTAGTTGGTGTTATCAATGTTATTTTTTGAACTTTATGTAGTTTTCAATGTTGAGATTGTTGTTCAATTTTTGGTGTTATCAATGTTTTTTTAATAATTTTTTCTATTTTAAAACTTGAGGTTGTTGTTGAATTTGTAGGTATTTTTCAAAGTTGCAGTTGTTGTTGAATATTATGGTGTTTTTCATTGTTGAGGCTGTTGAAGTTGTTGCTGTTTATTAATGTTGAGGTTGTCGTTGAATTTGTTGGTGTTTTTCAATGTTGAGCTTGTTCAATTTGATTGGTGATTTTCAACATTGAGGTTGTTGTTGAATTTGTTGGTTTTATCAATGTTCTTTTTTGAACTTTTTTGTACTTTTAAATGTTGAGGTTGTTGAATTTCTGGAGTTTTTCAATGTTGAGGTTGTTGTTGAATTTGTTGGTGATTTTCAATATTGAGGCTGTTGTTGAATTTGTTGGCGTTATTCAATGTAGAGATTCTTGTTGAATTCGTTGCTGATTTTCAATGTTGAGGTTGTTGCTGAATTGTTGGTGTCTTTCCATATTTTGGTTGTTGTTGAATTTGTTGGTGTTTTTCAATGTTGATTTTGTTGTTGAATTTGTTGGTGTTATCAATGTTATTTTTTGTACTTTTTTGTATTTTTCAATGTTGAGGTTGTTGATGAATTAGTTGGTATTTTTCAATGTTGTGGTTGTTGTTGAATTTGTTGGTGTTTTTCATTGTTGAGATTGTTGTTGAATCTGTTGCTGTTTTTCAATGTTGAGTTTGTTGTTGAATTTTTTCGTGATTTTTAATGTTGAGGTTGTTGTTGAATTTGTAGGTATTTTTCAAAGTTGCAGTTGTTGTTGAATATTATAGTGTTTTTCATTGTTGAGGTTGTTGAAGTTGTTGTTGTTTATTAATGTTGAGGTTGTTGTTGAATTTGCTGGCGTTTTTCAATGTTGAGGTTGTTCAATTTGTTGGTGATTTTCAACATTGAGGTTGTTGTTGAATTTGTTGGCTTTATCAATGGTCTTTTTTGAACTTTTTTGTACTTTTAAATGTTGAGGTTGTTGTTGAATTTCTGGAGTTTTTCAATGTTGTGGTTGTTGTTGAATTTGTTGGTGATTTTCAATATTGAGGCTGTTGTTGAATTTGTTGGCGTTATTCAATATTGAGATTCTTGTTGAATCTGTTGCTGTTTTTCAATGTTGAGTTTGTTGTTGAATTTTTTCGTGATTTTTAATATTGAGGTTGTTGTTGAATTTTTTGGTGTTATCAATGTTATTTTTTGAATTTTTTTCTATTTTTCAATGTTGAGGTTGTTGTTGAATTTGTTGGTCTTTTTCAATGTTGAGGTTGTTGTTGAATTTGTTGGTGTTTTTCAACATTGAGCTTGTTGAATTTGTTGGTTTTTTCAATGTTGAGGTTGTTGTTGAATTTGTTGGTGGTTTTCAATGTTGAGGTTGTCGAATTTGTTGGTGATTTTCAATGTTGAGGTTGTTGTTGAACTTGTTGGTGTTTTTCAATGTTGAGGTTGTTCAATTTGTTGGTGATTTTCAATATTGAGGTTATTGTTGAATTTGTTGGATTTATCAATGTTCTTTTTTGAACTTTTTCTCATCTTTTAAAAGTTGAGGTTGTTGTTCAATTTGTTGGTATTTTTCAATGCTGAGCGTGTTGCTGAATTTGCTGTTTTTTTTCAATGTTGACGTTGTTGTTGAAATTGTTGCTGATTTTCAATATCGAGTTTGCTGTTGAATTTGATGGTGTTATCAATGTTATTTTTAGAACTTTTTTGTATTTTTCAATGTTCAGGTTGTTGTTGAATTTGTTGGAGTTATCAACGTTATTTTTCGAACTTTTTTGTGTTTTTATAGTTGAGCTTGTTGTTGAACTGGTTGATGATTTTCAACATTGAAGTTGTTGAATTTGTTGCTGATTTTCAATGTTGAGGTTCCAGTTGAATTTGTTGGTGTTATCAACGTATTTTTTGAACTTTTTCTCTTCTTTTAAAAGTTGAGGTTGTTGTTGAATTTGGTGGTGCTTTTCAATGTTGAGGTTTTTGTTGAATTTGTTGGTCTTTTTCAATATTGAGGTTGTTGTTGAATTTGTTGGCGTATTTCAATGATGACGTTGTTGTTGAATTTGTTGGAGTTATCAGTGTTATTTTTTGAACTTTTTTGTATTTTTCATTGTTGAGATTCTTGTTGAATTTGTTGGCGTTTTTCAACGTTGAGTTTGTTGTTGAATTTGTTGGTGATTTTCAATATTGAAGTTGTTGAATTTGTTGGTGATTTTCAATGTTGAGGTTGTTGTTGAATTTGTTGGTGTCATTCAATATTGAGGTTGTTTATGAACTTGTTGGTGTTTTTCAATGTTGAGTTTGTTGTTGAATTTGTTGGTGAATTTCAATATTGACATTGTTGTTGAATTTGTTGGTGTTATAAATGTTTTTTTTGAACTTTTTCTCTTCTTTTAACAGTTGAGGTTGTTGTTGAATTTGTTGGTACTTTTCAATTTTGATGTCGTTGTTGAATTTGTTGGGGTTATCAATGTTATTTTTTGAAATTTTATGTAGTTTTCAATGTTGAGGTTGTTGTTGAATTTGTTGATGTTATCAATCATATTTTTTGAACATTTTAGTACTTTTCAATGTTGAGGTTGTTGTTGAATTTGTTGGTGTTATCAATGATTTTTTTGAACTTTTTATCTTCTTTTAAAAGTTGAGGTTGTTGTTGAATTTGTTGGTGTTTTTCAATGTTGAGATGGTTGTTCAATTACTGGAGTTTTTCAATGTTGAGGTTGTTGTTGAACTTGTTGGTGATTTTCAATGTTGAGGTTGTGGTTGAATTTGTTGGCGTTTTTCAATGTTATTTTTTGAACTTTTATGTAGTTTTCAATGTTGAGGTTGTTGTTGAATTTGTTGGTGTTATCAATGTTAGTTGTTGAACTTTGTTTTATTTTTCAATATTGAGATTGTTGTTGAATTTCTGGAGTTTCTCAACGTTGAGGATGTTGTTGAATTTGTTGGTGATTTTCAATTTAGAGTTTGTTGTTGAATTTATTGGTGTTATCAATGTTATTTTTTGTACTTTGTAGTATTTTTCAATGTTGAAGTTGTTGTTGAATTTGTTGGTATTTTTCAATGTTGTTGTTGTTGTTGAATTTGTTGGTGTTTTTCATTGTTGAGGTTGTTGTTGAATTAGTTGCTGTTTTTTAAATGTTGAGTTTGTGTTGAATTTGTTTTTGATTTTCAATATTGAGGTTGTTGTTGAATTTGTTGGTGTTAACAATGTTATTTTTTGAACTTTTTTCTATTTTTGAAAGTTGAGATTATTGTTGAATTTGTTGGTGTTTTTCAATGTTGAGGTTGTTGTTGAATTTGTTGGTGTTTTTCATTGTTGAGGTTGTTGTTGAATTTGTTGGTGATTTTCAATGTTGATGTTGGTGAATTTGTTGGTGATTTTCACTGTTTAGGTTGATGTTGAACTTGTTGGTGTCTTTCAATATTGCGGTTGTTGTTGATTTTGTTGGTGGTTTTCAATGTTGAGGTTGTTGTTGAATTTGTTGGTGTTATCAATGTTTTTTTTGAACTTTATCTCTTCTTTTAAAAGTTGAGGTTGTTGAAATTGTTGGCGTTTTTCAATGTTGAGCTTGTTGTTGAATTTGTTGGTTTTTTCAATATTGAATTTGTTGCTGAATTTATTGGTGTTATCAATGTTATTTTTTGAACTGCTTTGTATTTTTCAATGTTGAGGTTGTTGCGGAGTTTGTTGCTTTTATCAATGTTATTTTTTGATCTTTTTTGTATTTTTCATAGTTGAGGTTGTTGTTGAATTTGTTGGTGTTATCAATGTTTTTTTTTAACTTTTTCTCTTACTTTCAAAGTTGAGGTTGTCGTTGAATTTGTTCGTATTTTTCAATGTTGTGGTTGTTGAATTTTTTGGCTTTTTTCATTGTTGATTTTGTTGAAGTTGTTGGTGTTTTTCAATGTTGTGGTTGTTGATGAATTTGTTAGTGTTTTTCATTGTTGAAGTTGTTCAATTTGTTAGTGATTTTCAATATTGAGGTTGTTGTTGCATTTGTTGGTTTTATCAATGTTCTTTTTTGAACTTTTGCTCTTCTTTTAAAAGTTGAGGTTGTTGTTCAATTTGTTGGTGTTTTTCAAAGTTGAGCTTGTTGCTGAATTTCAAGGTTTTTTTCAATGTTGACGTTGTTGTTGAATTTGTTGTTGATTTTCAATATCGAGTTTGTTGTTGAATTCATTATCAATGTTATTTTTTGAACTTTTTTGTATTTTTCAATAATCAGGTTGTTGTTGAATTTGTTGGTGTTATCAATGATATTTTTCGAACGTTTTTGTATTTTTCATTGTTGAGGTTGTTGTTGAATTTGTTGGTGATTTTCAATATTGAATTTATTGAATTTGTTGGTGATTTTCAATGTTTAGGTTGTTGTTGAATTTGTTGGTGTTATCAATGTTTTTTTTTAACCTTTTCTCTTCTTTTAAAAGTTGAGGTTTTTGTTGAATTTGTTGTTGATTTTCAATATTGAGTTTGTTGTTAAATTTGTTGGTGGTATCAATGTTATTTTATAAAATTTTTTGTAGTTTTCAAAGTTGAGCATGTTGTTTGAATTTGTTGGTATTTTTCAATGTTGCGGTTGTAGTTGAATTTTTTGGCGTTTTTCATTGTTGAGGTTGTTGAAGTTGTTGGTGTTATTCAATGTTGGGGTTGTTGTTGAATTTGTTGGTGTTTTTCATTGTTGAGGATGATTTTGAATTTGTTGGTGTTAGCAATGTTTTTTGTTGAACTTGTTTGTATTTTTAAAAGTTAAGGTTGTTGTTGAATTTGTTGGTGTTTTTCAATGGTGAGGTTGTTCTATTTGTTGGTGATTTTCAATATTGAGCTTGTTGTTGAATTTGTTGGTTTTATCAATGTTCTTATTAGATCTTTTTTGTACTTTAAAATGTTGAGGATGTTGTTGAATTTGTTGCCGTTTTTCAATGTTGAGGTTGTTGTTGAATTTGTTGCTGATTTTCAATGTTCTGGTTGTTGAATTTGTTGGTGTTATTCAATGTTGAGGTTGTTGTTGAATTTATTGGTGTTTTTCATTGTTGAGGTTGTTCTTGAATTTGTTGGTAATTTTTAATTTTGAGGTTGTTGTTGAATTTGTCAGTGTTATTCATTGTTGAGGTTGTAGTTGAATTTGTTGGTGTTTTTCCATGTTGAGGTTGTTGTTGACTTTGTTGCTGTTTTCAATGTTATTTTTTGAACATTTATTGTATTTTTGAAAGTTGAGATTGTTGTTGAATTTGTTGGTGTTTTTCAATGTTGAGGTTGTTGTTGAATTTATTGGTGTTTTTCAATGGTGAGGTTGTTGTTGAATTTGTTGGTGTTTTTCAATGTTGATTTTGTTGAAATTGTTGGTGATTTTCAATATTGAGGTTGTTGTTGAATTTGTTGCTGTAATCAATGTTATTATTTGACCTTTTTTGTATTTTTGAAAGTTTAGATTGTTGTTGAATTTGTTGGTTTTTTTCACTGTTGAGGTTGTTTTTGAATTTGTTGGTGTTTTTCAATGTTGAGGTTGTTGTTAAATTTGTTGGTGTTTTTCAATGTTGAGCTTGTTGTTGAATTAGTTGGTTTTTTCAATGTTGAGGTTGTTGTTAATTTGTTGGTGATTTTCAATATTGAGGTTGTTGTTGAATTTGTTGTTGATTTTCAATATTGAGATTGTTGATGATATTCTTGGTGTTATCAATGATATTTTTTGAACTTTTTTGTAGTTTTCAATGTTGATGTTGTTGAATTTGTTGATGTTATCACTGTTATTTTTTGAACTTTATTGTATTTTTCAATGTTGAGGTTGTTGTTGAATTTTTTGGTGCTTTTCATTGTTGAGGTTGTTGAATTTGTTGGTGTTTTTCATTGTTGAGGTTGTTGTTGAATTTGTTGGTGTTATCAATGTTTTTTTGCTAAACTTGTTTTTATTTTTAAAAGGTAATGTTGTTGTTGAATTTGATGGTGTTTTTCAATGTTGAGGTTGTTTAATTTGTTGGTGATTTTCAATATTTAGGTTGTTGTTGAATTTGTTGGTTTTATCAATGTTCTTTTTTGAACTTTTTTGTACTTTTAAACGTTGAGGTTGTTGTTGAAATTCATGGTGTTTTTCAATGTTGAGGTTGTTGTTGAATTTGTTGGCGTTTTTCAATGTTGAGATTGTTGAATTTGTTGCTGATTTTCAATGTTGAGTTCGTTGTTGAACTTGTTGGTGTTTTTCAATGTTGAGGTTGTTGTTGAATTAGTTGGTGATTTTTAATATTGAGGTTATTGTTGAATTTGTTGGTGTTATCAATGCTTTTTTTGAACTTTTTTGTATTTTTCAATGCTGAGGTTGTTGTTGAATTTGTTGGTATTTTTCAATGTTGAAGTTGTTGTTGAATTTGTTGATGTTTTTCATTGTTGAGGATGTTGTTGAATTTGATGCTGTTTTTCAAAATTGAGGTTGTTGTTGAATTTGTTGGTGTTTTTCATTGTTGAGGTTGTTGTTGAATTTATTGGTGTTTTTCATTGTTGAGGTTGATGTTGAATTTGTTGGTATTTTTGAATGTTGAGGTTGTTGTTGAATTTGTTTGTGTTTTTCATTGTTGAGGTTTTCGTTGAATTTGTTGGTGTTTTTCATTGTTGAGGTTGATGTTGAATTTGTTGGTATTTTTGAATGTTGAGGTTGTTGTTGAATTTGTTTGTGTTTTTCATTGTTGAGGTTTTCGTTGAATTTGTTGGTGTTTTTCATTGTTGAGGTTGATGTTGAATTTGTTGGTATTTTTGAATGTTGAGGTTGTTGTTGAATTTGTTTGTGTTTTTCATTGTTGAGGTTTTCGTTGAATTTGTTGTTGGTTTTCAATGTTGAGGTTGTTGTTGACATTGTTGCTGTTATCAATGTTATTTTTTGAACATTTTTTGTATTTTTGAAAGTTGAGCTTGTTGTTGAATTTCTTGGTGTTTTTCAATGCCGAGGTTGTTGTTGAATTTAATCTTGTTTTTCAATGTTGAGGATGATGTTGATTTTATTGGTGTTTTCCTATGTTGATTTTGTTGAAGTTGTTGGTGTTTTTCAATGTTGAGGTTGTTGTTGATTTTGTTGGTGTTTTTCATTGTTGAGGTTGTTGTTAAATTTGTTGCTGTTTTTCTGTGTTAAGGTTGTTCAATTTGTTGTTGATTTTCAATATTGGGGTTGTTGTTGAATTTATTGGTTTTGTCAATGTTCTTTTTTGAACTTTTTTGTACTTTTAAATGTTGAGGTTGTTGTTGAAATTGTTGGTTTCTTTCAATATTGAGGATGTTGTTGAATTTGTTGCTGTTATTCAATATTGAGGTTGTTGCTGCATTTGTTGGTGTTTTTCATTGTTGAGGTTTTTGTTGAATTTGTTGGTGTTATCAATGTTTTTTGTTGAACTTGTTGGTATTTTTACAAGTTAAGGTTGTTGTTGAACTGTTTGTGTTTTTCAATGTTGAGGTTGTTGTTGAATTTGTCGTTGTTTTTCAATGTTGAGGTTGTTCTTGAATTTATTGGTGTTGTTCATTGTTGAGGCTGATGTTGAATTTATTGGTATTTTTGAATGTTGAAGTTGTTGTTGATTTTGTTGGTGTTTTTCATTGTTGAGGATGTTGTTGAATTTGTTGGTGTTATCAATGTTTTTTGTTGAACTTGTTTGTATTTTTAAAAGTTACAGTTGTTGTTGAATTTGTTGGTGTTTTTCAATGTTGAGGTTGTTGTTGAATTTATTGGTGTTTTTCATTGTTGATGTTTTTGTTGAATTTGTTGGTGTTATCAATGTTTTTTGTTGAATTTGTTGGTATTTTTAAAAGTTAAGGTTGATGTTGAATTTGTTGGTGTTTTTCAATGCTGAGGTTGTTGTTGAATTTGTTGGTGTTTTTCATTGTTGAGGTTGTTGTTGAATTTGTTGGTGTTTTTCTGTGTTAAGGTTGTTTAATTTGTTGGTGATTTTCAATATTGTGGTTGTTGTTGAATTTGTTGGTTTTATCAATGCTTTTTTTGAACATTTTTATATTTTTCAATGCTGAGGTTGTTGTTGAATTTGTTGCTTTTTTTCTATGTTGAGGTTGATGTTAAATTTGTTGGTATTTTTCAATGTTGAGGTTGATGTTGAATTTGTTGGTGTTTTTCAATGCTGAGGTTGTTGTTGAATTTGTTGGTGTTTTTCATTGTTGAGGATGTTGTGGAATTTGTTGGTGTTATCAATGTTTTTTGTTGAACTTGTTTGTATTTTTGAAAGTTACAGTTGTTGTTGAATTTGTTGGTGTTTTTCAATGTTGAGGTTGTTGTTGAATTTGTTGGTGTTTTTAATTGTTGAAGTTGTTGTTGAATTTGTTGGTGTTATCAATGTTTTTTGTTGAACTTGTTTGTATTTTTAAAAGATACAGTTGTTGTTGAATTTGTTGGTGTTTTTCAATGTTGAGGTTGTTGTTGAATTTATTGGTGTTTTTCATTGTTGATGTTTTTGTTGAATTTGTTGGTGTTATCAATGTTTTCTGTTGAACTTGTTGGTATTTTTAAAAGTTAAGGTTGATGTTGAATTTGTTGGTGTTTTTCAATGCTGGGGTTGTTGTCGAATTTAATCGTGTTTTTTAATGTTGAGGATGATGTTGATTTTATTGGTGTTTTTCTATGTTGATTTTGTTGAAGTTGTTTGAGTTTTTCAATGTTGAGGTTGTTGTTGATTTTGTTGGTGTTTTTCATTGTTGAGGTTGTTGTTGAATTTGTTGGTGTTTTTCTGTGTTAAGGTTGTTGAATTTGTTGGTGATTTTCAATATTGTGGTTGTTGTTGAATTTGTTGGTTTTATCAATGCTTTTTTTGAACATTTTTGTATTTTTCAATGCTGAGGTTGTTGTTGAATTTTTTGGTTTTTTTCAATGTTGAGGTTGATGTTAAATTTGTTGGTATTTTTCAATGTTGAGGTTGATGTTGAATTTGTTGGTGTTTTTCAATGCTGAGGTTGTTGTTGAATTTGTTGGTATTATCAATGTTTCTTGTTGAACTTGTTGGTATTTTTAAAGGCTAAGGTTGTTGTTGAATTTGTTGGTGTTTTTCAATGTTGATGTTGTTGTTGAATTTATTGCTGTTTTTCATTGTTGAGGTTGTTGTTGAAATTGTTGCTGTTATCAATGTTATTTTTTGAACATTTATTGTATTATTGAAAGTTGAGCTTGTTGTTGAATTTGTTGGTTTTTTTCAGTGTTGAGGTTGATGTTAAATTTGTTGTTATTTTTCAATGTTGAGGTTGATGTTGAATTTGTTGGTGTTTTTCAATGCTGAGGTTGTTGTTGAATTTGTTGGTGTTTTTCATTGTTGAGGATGTTGTTGAATTTGTTGGTGTTATCAATGTTTTTTGTTGAACTTGTTTGTATTTTTAAAAGTTACAGTTGTTGTTGAATTTGTTGGTGTTTTTCAATGTTGAGGTTGTTGTTGAATTTGTTGGTGTTTTTCATTGTTGAGGATGTTGTTGAATTTGTTGGTGTTATCAATGTTTTTTGTTGAACTTGTTTGTATTTTTAAAAGATACAGTTGTTGTTGAATTTGTTGGTGTTTTTCAATGTTGAGGTTGTTGAATTTATTGGTGTTTTTCATTGTTGATGTTTTTGTTGAATTTGTTGGTGTTATCAATGTTTTTTGTTGAACTTGTTGGTATTTTTAAAAGTTAAGGTTGATGTTGAATTTGTTGGTGTTTTTCAATGCTGAGGTTGTTGTTGAATTTAATCGTGTTTTTTAATGTTGAGGATGATGTTGATTTTATTGGTGTTTTTCTATGTTGATTTTGTTGAAGTTGTTTGAGTTTTTCAATGTTGAGGTTGTTGTTGATTTTGTTGGTGTTTTTCATTGTTGAGGTTGTTGTTGAATTTGTTGGTGTTTTTCTGTGTTAAGGTTGTTCAATTTGTTGGTGATTTTCAATATTGTGGTTGTTGTTGAATTTATTGGTTTTATCAATGCTTTTTTTAAACATTTTTGTATTTTTCAATGCTGAGGTTGTTGTTGAATTTGTTGGTTTTTTTTCAATGTTGAGGTTGATGTTAAATTTGTTGGTATTTTTCAATGTTGAGGTTGATGTTGAATTTGTTGGTGTTTTTCAATGCTGAGGTTGTTGTTGAATTTGTTGGTATTATCAATGTTTTTTGTTGAACTTGTTGGTATTTTTAAAAGCTAAGGTTGTTGTTGAATTTGTTGGTGTTTTTCAATGTTGATGTTGTTGTTGAATTTATTGCTGTTTTTCATTGTTGAGGCTGTTGTTGAAATTGTTGCTGTTATCAATGTTATTTTTTGAACATTTATTGTATTTTTGAAAGTTGAGCTTGTTGTTGAATTTGTTGGTTTTTTTCAATGTTGAGGTTCTTGTTATATTTTTTGGTGTTTTTCAATGCTGAGGTAGTTGTTGAATTTAATGGTGTTTTTCTATGTTGATTTTGTTGAATTTGTTGGTGATTTCCAACGTTGAGGTTGCTGTTGAATTTGTTGTTGATTTTCAATATTGAGATAGTTGATGAATTTGTTGGTGTTATCAATGATATTTTTTGAACTTTTTTGTAGTTTTCAATGTTGATGTTGTTGTTGAATTTATTGGTGTTTTTCATTGTTGAGGTTGTTGAATTTGTTGGTGTTTTTCATTGTTGAGGTTGTTGTTGAATTTGTTGGTGTTATCAATGTTTTTGTTGAACAAGTTTTTATTTTCATAAGTTAAGGTTGTTGTTGAATTTGTTGGTGTTTTTCAATGTTGAGGTTGTTGAATTTGTTGGTGTTTTTCAATGTTGCGGTTGTTGTTGAATTTATTGGTGTTTTTCATTGTTGAGGTTGTTGAATTTGTTGCTGTTTTTCAGTGTTGAGGTTGTTGTTGAATTTGTTGGTGTTATCAATGTTTTTTGTTGAACTTATTTTTATTTTTATAAGTTAAGGTTGTTGTAGAATTTGATGGTGTTTTTCAATGTTGAGGTTGTTCAATTTGTTGGTGATTTTCAATATTTCGGTTGTTGTTGAATTTGTTGGTTTTATCAATGTTCTTTTTTGAACTTTTTTGTACTTTTAAATGTTGAGGTTGTTGTTGAAATTCATGGTGTTTTTCAACGTTGAGGTTGTTGTTGAATTTGTTGGCGTTTTTCAATGTTGAGATTGTTGAATTTGTTGCTGATTTTCAATGTTGAGGTCGTTGTTGAACTTGTTGGTGTTTCTCCATGTTGAGGTTGTTGTTGAATTAGTTGGTAATTTTTAATATTGAGGTTATTGTTGAATTTGTTGGTGTTATCAATGCTTTTTTTGAACTTTTTTGTATTTTTCAATGCTGAGGTTGTTGTTGAATTTGTTGGTATTTTTCAATGTTGAGGTTGTTGTTGAATTTGTTGTTGTTTTTCATTGTTGAGGATGTTGTTGAATTTGATGCTGTTTTTCAATATTGAGGTTTTTGTTGAATTTGTTGTTGTTTTTCATTGTTGAGTTTTTTGTTGAATTTGTTGGTGTTATGAATGTTTTTTGTTGAAATTGTTTGTATTTTTAAAAGTTAAGGTTGTTGTTGAATTGTTGGTGTTCTTCAATGTTGAGGTTGTTGTTGAATTTGTCGTTGTTTTTCAATGTTGAGGTTGTTGTTGTTGAATTTATTGGTGTTTTTCATTGTTGATGTTGATGTTGAATTTATTGGTATTTTTGAATGTTGAGGTTGTTGTTGAATTTGTTGGTGTTTTTTATTGTTGAGGATGTTGTTGAATTTGTTGCTGTTTTTCAATATCGAGGTTGTTGTTGAATTTGTTTGTGCTTTTCATTGTTGAGGTTTTTGTTGAATTTGTTGGTGTTATCAATGTTTTTTGTTGAACTTGTTTGTATTTTTAAAAGTTACAGTTGTTGTTGAATTTGTTGGTGTTTTTCAATGTTGAGGTTGTTGTTGAATTTATTGTTGTTCTTCATTGTTGAGGTTTTCGTTGAATTTGTTATTGTTTTTCAGTGTTGACGTTTTTGTTGACATTGTTGCTGTTATCAAAGTTATTTTTTGAACATTTATTGTACTTTTGTAAGTTGAGCTTGTTGTTGAATGAGTTGGTTTTTTCAATGTTGAGGTTGTTGTTGAATTTGTTGGTGTTTTTCAATGCTGAGGTTGTTGTTGAATTTGTTGGTGTTTTTCATTGTTGCGCTTTTTGTTGAATTTGTTGGTGTTTTCATTGTTGCACTTTTTGTTGAATTTGTTGGTGCTTTTCAATGTTGACATTGTTGTTAAATTTGTTGGTGTTATCAATGTTATTTTTTGAACATTTATTGTATTTTTGAAAGTTGAGCTTGCTGTTGAATTTTTGGTTTTTTTCAATGTTGAGGTTGTTGTTGATTTTGTTGGTGTTTTTCAATGTTGAGGTTGTTGTTGAATTTGTTGGTGTTTTTCAATGTTGAGGTTGTTGTTGATTTTGTTGGTGTTTTTCATTGTTGAGGTTGTTTTTGAATTTATTGGTGTTATCAACGTTTTTTGTTGAACTTGTTTGTATTTTCAATAGTTAAGGTTTTTGTGGAATTTGTTGGTGTTTTGCAATGTTGAGCTTGTTCAATTTGTTGGTGCTGCACAATGTTGAGGTTGTTGTTGAACTTGTTGGTTTTATCAATGTTCTTTTTTGAACTTTTTCTCTTCTTTGAAAAGTTGAGGTTGTTGTTGAATTTGTTGGTGTTTTTCAATGTTGAGGTTGTTGTTCAATTTGTTGGTGTTATCAATGTTCTATTTTGATCTTTTTCTCTTCTTTTAAAAGTTGAGGTTGTTGTTGAAATTGTTGGTGTTCTTCAAAGTTGAGGTTGTTGTTGAATTTGTTGCTTGTTTTCATTGTTGCGCTTTTTGTTGAATTTGTTGGTGCTTTTCAATGTTTAGGTTGTTGTTGAATTTGTTGGTGTTAACAATGTTATTTTAAACTTTTTCTCTTCCTTTAAAAGTAGAGGTTGATGTTGAATTTGTTGGTTTTTTTCAATGTTGAGCTTGTTGTTGAATTTGATGGTTTTTTTCAATGTTGAGGTTGTTGTTGAATTTGTTGGTGATTTTCAATATTGGGGTTGTTGTTGAATTTATTGGTTTTGTCAATGTTCTTTTTTGAACTTTTTTGTACTTTTAAATGTTGAGGTTGTTGTTGAAATTGTTGGTTTCTTTCAATGTTGAGGATGTTGTTGAATTTGTTGCTGTTATTCAATATTGAGGTTGTTGCTGAATTTGTTGGTGTTTTTCATTGTTGAGGTTTTTAGTTGAATTTGTTGGTGTTATCAATGTTTTTTGTTGAACTTGTTGGTATTTTTACAAGTTAAGGTTGTTGTTGAACTGTTTGTGTTTTTCAATGTTGAGGTTGTTGTTGAATTTGTTGTTGTTTTTCAATGTTGAGGTTGTTCTTGAATTTATTGGTGTTGTTCATTGTTGAGGTTGATGTTGAATTTATTGGTATTTTTGAATGTTGAGGTTGTTGTTGAATTTGTTGGTGTTTTTCATTGTTGAGGATGTTGTTTAATCTGTTGGTGTTATCAATGTTTTTTGTTGAACTTGTTTGTATTTTTAAAAGATACAGTTGTTGTTGAATTTGTTGGTGTTTTTCAATGTTGAGCTTGTTGTTGAATTTATTGGTGTTTTTCATTGTTGATGTTTTTGTTGAATTTGTTGGTGTTATCAATGTTTTTTGTTGAACTTGTTGGTATTTTTAAAAGTTAAGGTTGATGTTGAATTTGTTGTTGTTTTTCAATGCTGAGGTTGTTGTTGAATTTAATCGTGTTTTTTAATGTTGAGGATGATGTTGATTTTATTGGTGTTTTTCTATGTTGATTTTGTTGAAGTTGTTTGAGTTTTTCAATGTTGAGGTTGTTGTTGATTTTGTTGGTGTTTATCATTGTTGAGGTTGTTGTTGAATTTGTTGGTGTTTTTCTGTGTTAATGTTGTTCAATTTGTTGGTGATTTTCAATATTGTGGTTGTTGTTGAATTTGTTGGTTTTATCAATGCTTTTTTTGAACATTTTTGTATTTTTCAATGTTGAGGTCGTTATTTGAACTTGTTGGTGTTTTTCAATGTTGAGGTTGTTGTTGAATTTGTTGGTGATTTTCAATGTTGAGGTTGTTGTTGAATTTGTTGGTGTTTTTCATTGTTGAGGTTGTTGTTGAATTTGTTGGTGATTTCATTGTTGAGGTTGTTGTTGAATTTGTTGGTGTTTTTCAATGTTGAGGTTGTTGTTGAATTTGTTGGTGTTATCAACGTTTTTTGTTGAACTTGTTTGTATTTTTAATAGTTAAGGTTGTTGTAGTATTTGTTGGTGTTTTGCACTGTTGAGCTTGTTCATTTTGTTGGTGATTTTCAATGTTGAGGTTGTTGTTGAACTTGTTGGTTTTATCAATGTTCTCTTTTGAACTTTTTCTCTCCTTTGAAAAGTTGAGGTTGTTGTTGAATTTGTTGGTGTTTTTCAATGTTGAGGTTGTTGTTGAATTTGTTGGTGTTATCAATGTTCTTTTTTGATTATTTCTCTTCTTTTAAAAGTTGAGGTTGTTGTTGAATTTGTTGGTGTTTTTCAATGTTGTTGTTGTTGTTGAATTTGTTGGTTTTGTCAATGTTGAGGTTATTATATTTGTTGGTGATTTTCAATATTGTGGTTGTTGTGGAATTTTTTGGTGTTATGCATTGTTGAGGTTGTTGAATTTTTTGGTGTTTTTCATTGTTGATGTTGTTGTTGAATTTGTTGGTGTTTTTCAATGTTGCGGTTGTTGTTGAATTTTTTGGTGTTTTTCATTGTTGGGGTTGTTGTTGAATTTGTTGGTAATTTTCAATGTTGAGGTTGTTCTTGAATTTGTTGGTGTTATGAATGTTATTTTTTGAACATTTATTGTATTTTTGAATTTTGAAATTGTTGTTGAATTTGTTGGTTTATTTCAATCCTGAGGTTGTTGTTCAATTTGTTGGTGTTTTTCATTGTTGATGTTGATGTTGAATTTGTTTGTGTTATCAATGTTATTTTTTGAACTTTTATTGTATTTTTGAAAGTTGAGCTTGTTGTTGAATTTGTTACTTTTTTTCAATGCTGAGGTTGTTGAATTTGTTGGTGTTTTTCAATGTTGAGGTTGTTGTTGAATTTATTGGAGTTTTTCAATGTTGATTTTGTTGAATTTGTCGGTGATTTTCAATGTTGAGGATGTTCTTGAATTTGTTGGTGTTATGAATGTTATTTTTTGAACTTTTTTGTATTTTTGAAAGTTGCGATTGTTGTTGAATTTTCAATGTTGAGGTTGTTGTTGAATTTGTTGGTGATTTTCAATGTTGAGGTTGTTGTTGAATTTGTTGTTGATTTTCAATATTGAGTTTGTTGTTGAATTTATTGGTGTTATCAATGTTATTTTTTGAACATTTATTGTATTTTTGAAAGTTGAGCTTGTTGTTGAATTTGTTGGTTTTTTTCAATGCTGAGGTTGTTGAATTTGTTGGTGTTTTTCAATGTTGAGGTTGTTGTTGAATTTAATGGCTTTTTTTAATGTTGAGGTTGTTGTTGAATTTATTGGAGTTTTTCAATGTTGATTTTGTTGAATTTGTCGGTGATTTTCAATGTTGAGGATGTTCTTGAATTTGTTGGTGTTATGAATGTTATTTTTTGAACTTTTTTGTATTTTTGAAAGTTGCGATTGTTGTTGAATTTTCAATGTTGAGGTTGTTGTTGAATTTGTTGGTGATTTTCAATGTTGAGGTTGTTGTTGAATTTGTTGTTGATTTTCAATATTGAGTTTGTTGTTGAATTTATTGGTGTTATCAATGTTATTTTTTGACCATTTATTGTATTTTTGAAAGTTGAGCTTGTTGTTGAATTTGTTGGTTTTTTTCAATGCTGAGGTTGTTTAATTTGTTGGTGTTTTTCAATGTTGAGGTTGTTGTTGAATTTAATGGCTTTTTTTAATGTTGAGGTTGTTGTTAAATTTATTGGTGTTTTTCAATGTTGATTTTGTTGAATTTGTTGGTGATTTTCAATGTTTTGGGTGTTCTTGAATTTGTTGGTGTTATGAATGTTATTTTTTGAACATTTATTGTATTTTTGAAAGTTGAGCTTGTGGTTGAATTTGTTGGTTTTTTTCAATGCTGAGGTTGTTGAATTTGTTGGTGTTTTTCAATGTTGAGGTTGTTGTTGAATTTAATGGCTTTTTTTAATGTTGAGGTTGTTGTTGAATTTATTGGTGTTTTTCAATGTTGATTTTGTTGAATTTGTTGGTGATTTTCAATGTTGAGGATGTTCTTGAATTTGTTGGTGTTATGAGTGTTATTTTTTGAACTTTTTTGTATTATTGAAAGTTGTGATTGTTGTTGAATTTGTTGGTTTATTTCAATCCTGAGGTTGTTGTTGAATTTGTTGGTGTTTTTCATTGTTGATGTTGTTGTTGAATTTGTTGGTGTTATCAATGTTATTTTTTGAACATTTATTGTATTTTTGAAAGGTGAGCTTGTTGTTGAATTTGTTAGTTTTTTTCAAGGCTGAGGTTGTTGAATTTGTTGGTGTTTTTCAATGTTGCGGTTGTTGTTGAATTTTTTGGTGTTTTTCATTGTTGGGATTGTTGTTGAATTTGTTGGTAATTTTCAATGTTGAGGTTGTTCTTGAATTTGTTGGTGTTATGAATGTTATTTTTTGAACATTTATTGTATTTTTGAAATTTGAAATTGTTGTTGAATTTGTTGGTTTATTTCAATCCTGAGGTTGTTTTTGAATTTGTTGGTGTTTTTCATTGTTGATGTTGTTGAATTTGTTGGCGTTATCAATGTTATTTTTTGAACTTTTATTGTATTTTTGAAAGTTGAGCTTGTTGTTGAATTTGTTACTTTTTTTCAATGCTGAGGTTGTTGAATTTGTTGGTGTTTTTCAATGTTGAGGTTGTTGTTGAATTTAATGGCTTTTTTTAATGTTAAGGTTGTTGTTGAATTTATTGGAGTTTTTCAACGTTGATTTTGTTGAATTTGTTGGTGATTTTCAATGTTGAAGATGTTCTTGAATTTGTTGGTGTTAAGAATGTTATTTTTTGAACTTTTTTGTATTTTTGAAAGTTGCGATTGTTGTTGAATTTTCAATGTTGAGGTTGTTGTTGAAATTGTTGGTGATTTTCAATGTTGAGGTTGTTGTTGAATTTATTGTTGATTTTCAATATTGAGTTTGTTGTTGAATTTATTGGTGTTATCAATGTTATTTTTTGAACTTTTTTGTATTTTTCAATGTTAAGGTTGTTGTTGAATTTGTTGGTTTTATCAATGTTGTGGTTGTTCAATTTGTTGGTGATTTTCAATATTGAGGTTGTTGTTGAATTTGTTGTTGTTTTTCAATGTTGAGGTTGTTGTTGAATTTGTTGGTGATTTTCATTGTTGAGGTTGTTGTTGCATTTGGTGGTGTTATTCAATGTTGAGGTTGTTGTTGAAATTGTTGCTGTTATCAAGGTTATTTTTTGAACATTTATTGTATTTTTGAAAGTTGAGATTGTTGTTGAATTTGTTGGTTTATTTCAATGCTGAGGTTGTTGTTGAATTTGTTGGTTTATTTCAATGCTGAGGTTGTTGTTGAATTTGTTGGTTTATTTCAATCCTGAGGTTGTTGTTGAATTTGTTGGTGTTTTTCATTGTTGAGGTTGTTGTTGATTTTGTTGGTGTTTTTCATTGTTGAGGTTGTTGTTAAATTTGTTGCTGTTTTTCTGTGTTAAGGTTGTTCAATTTGTTGTTGATTTTCAATATTGGGGTTGTTGTTGAATTTATTGGTTTTGTCAATGTTCTTTTTTGAACTTTTTTGTACTTTTAAATGTTGAGGTTGTTGTTGAAATTGTTGGTTTCTTTCAATGTTGAGGATGTTGTTGAATTTGTTGCTGTTATTCAATATTGAGGTTGTTGCTGAATTTGTTGGTGTTTTTCATTGTTGAGGTTTTTAGTTGAATTTGTTGGTGTTATCAATGTTTTTTGTTGAACTTGTTGGTATTTTTACAAGTTAAGGTTGTTGTTGAACTGTTTGTGTTTTTCAATGTTGAGGTTGTTGTTGAATTTGTCGTTGTTTTTCAATGTTGAGGTTGTTCTTGAATTTATTGGTGTTGTTCATTGTTGAGGTTGATGTTGAATTTATTGGTATTTTTGAATGTTGAGGTTGTTGTTGAATTTGTTGGTGTTTTTCATTGTTGAGGATGTTGTTGAATTTGTTGGTGTTATCAATATTTTTTGTTGAACTTGTTTGTATTTTTAAAAGTTACAGTTGTTGTTGAATTTGTTGGTGTTTTTCAATGTTGAGGTTGTTGTTGAATTTATTGGTGTTTTTCATTGTTGATGTTTTTGTTGAATTTGTTGGTGTTATCAATGTTTTTTGTTGAACTTGTTGGTATTTTTAAAAGTTAAGGTTGATGTTGAATTTGTTGGTGTTTTTCAATGCTGAGGTTGTTGTCGAATTTAATCGTGTTTTTTAATGTTGAGGATGATGTTGATTTTATTGGTGTTTTTCTATGTTGATTTTGTTGAAGTTGTTTGAGTTTTTCAATGTTGAGGTTGTTGTTGATTTTGTTGGTGTTTTTCATTGTTGAGGTTGTTGTTGAATTTGTTGGTGTTTTTCTGTGTTAAGGTTGTTCAATTTGTTGGTGATTTTCAATATTGTGGTTATTGTTGAATTTGTTGATTTTATCAAAGCTTTTTTTGAACATTTTTGTATTTTTCAATGCTGAGGTTGTTGTTGAATTTGTTGGTTTTTTTCAATGTTGAGGTTGATGTTAAATTTGTTGGTTTTTTTCAATGTTGAGGTTGATGTTAAATTTGTTGGTATTTTTCAATGTTGAGGTTGATGTTGAATTTGTTGGTGTTTTTCAATGCTGAGGTTGTTGTTGAATTTGTTGGTATTATCAATGTTTTTTGTTGAACTTGTTGGTATTTTTAAAAGTTAAGGTTGTTGTTGAATTTGTTGGTGTTTTTCAATGTTGATGTCGTTGTTGAATTTATTGCTGTTTTTCATTGTTGAGGTTGTTGTTGAAATTGTTGCTGTTATCAATGTTATTTTTTGAACATTTATTGTATTTTTGAAAGTTGAGCTTGTTGTTGAATTTGTTGTTTTTTTTCAATGTTGAGGTTCTTGTTATATTTTTTGGTGTTTTTCAATGCTGAGGTAGTTGTTGAATTTAATGGTGTTTTTCTATGTTGATTTTGTTGAATTTGTGGGTGATTTCCAATGTTGAGGTTGCTGTTGAATTTGTTGTTGATTTTCAATATTGAGATAGTTGATGAATTTGTTGGTGTTATCAATGATATTTTTTGAACTTTTTTGTAGTTTTCAATGTTGATGTTGTTGTTGAATTTATTGGTGTTTTTCATTGTTGAGGTTGTTGAATTTGTTGGTGTTTTTCATTGCTGAGGTTGTTGTTGAATTTGTTGGTGTTATCAATGTTTTTGTTGAACAAGTTTTTATTTTTATAAGTTAAGGTTGTTGTTGAATTTGTTGGTGTTTTTCAATGTTGAGGTTGTTGAATTTGTTGCTGTATTTCAGTGTTGAGGTTGTTGTTGAATTTGTTGGTGTTATCAATGTTTTTTGTTGAACTTATTTTTATTTATATAAGTTAAGGTTGTTGTTGAATTTGTTGGTGTTTTTCAATGTTGAGGTTGTTCAATTTGTTGGTGGTTTTCAATATTTAAGTTGTTGTTGAATTTGTTGGTTTTATCAATGTTCTTTTTCGAACTTTTTTGTACTTTTAAATGTTGAGGTTGTTGTTGAAATTCATGGTGTTTTTCAACGTTGAGGTTGTTGTTGAATTTGTTGGCGTTTTTCAATGTTGAGATTGTTGAATTTGTTGCTGATTTTCAATGTTGAGGTCGTTGTTGAACTTGTTGGTGTTTTTCAATGTTGAGGTTGTTGTTGAATTAGTTGGTAATTTTTAGCATTGAGGTTATTGTTGAATTTGTTGGTGTTATCAATGCTTTTTTTGAACTTTTTTGTATTTTTCAATGCTGAGGTTGTTGTTGAATTTGTTGGTATTTTTCAATGTTGAGGTTGATGTTGAATTTGTTGGTGTTTTTCAATGTTGTGGATGTTGTTGAATTTGTTGCCGTTATTCAATATTGAGGTTGTTGCTGAATTTGTTGGTGTTTTTCATTGTTGATGTTTTTGTTGAATTTGTTGGTGTTATCAATGTTTTTTGTTGAACTTGTTGGTATTTTTATAAGTTAAGGTTGATGTTGAATTTGTTGGTGTTTTTCAATGCTGAGGTTGTTGTTGAATTTAATCGTGTTTTTTAATGTTGAGGATGATGTTGATTTTATTGGTGTTTTTCTATGTTGATTTTGTTGAAGTTGTTTGAGTTTTTCAATGTTGAGGTTGTTGAATTTGTTGGTGTTTTTCATTGTTGAGGTTGTTGTTAAATTTGTTGGTGTTATCAATGTTTTTGTTGAACAAGTTTTTATTTTTATAAGTTAAGGTTGTTGTTGAATTTGTTGGTGTTTTTCAATGTTGAGGTTGTTGAATTTGTTGCTGTATTTCAGTGTTGAGGTTGTTGTTGAATTTGTTGGTGTTATCAATGTTTTTTGTTGAACTTATTTTTATTTTTATAAGTTAAGGTTGTTGTTGAATTTGTTGGTGTTTTTCAATGTTGAGGTTGTTCAATTTGTTGGTGGTTTTCAATATTTAAGTTGTTGTTGAATTTGTTGGTTTTATCAATGTTCTTTTTCGAACTTTTTTGTACTTTTAAATGTTGAGGTTGTTGTTGAAATTCATGGTGTTTTTCAACGTTGAGGTTGTTGTTGAATTTGTTGGCGTTTTTCAATGTTGAGATTGTTGAATTTGTTGCTGATTTTCAATGTTGAGGTCGTTGTTGAACTTGTTGGTGTTTTTCAATGTTGAGGTTGTTGTTGAATTAGTTGGTAATTTTTAACATTGAGGTTATTGTTGAATTTGTTGGTGTTATCAATGTTTTTTTTGAACTTTTTTGTATTTTTCAATGCTGAGGTTGTTGTTGAATTTGTTGGTATTTTTCAATGTTGAGGTTGATGTTGAATTTGTTGGTGTTTTTCAATGTTGTGGATGTTGTTGAATTTGTTGCCGTTATTCAATATTGAGGTTGTTGCTGAATTTGTTGGTGTTTTTCATTGTTGATGTTTTTGTTGAATTTGTTGGTGTTATCAATGTTTTTTGTTGAACTTGTTGGTATTTTTATAAGTTAAGGTTGATGTTGAATTTGTTGGTGTTTTTCAATGCTGAGGTTGTTGTTGAATTTAATCGTGTTTTTTAATGTTGAGGATGATGTTGATTTTATTGGTGTTTTTCTATGTTGATTTTGTTGAAGTTGTTTGAGTTTTTCAATGTTGAGGTTGTTGAATTTGTTGGTGTTTTTCATTGTTGAGGTTGTTGTTAAATTTGTTGGTGTTATCAATGTTTTTGTTGAACAAGTTTTTATTTTTATAAGTTAAGGTTGTTGTTGAATTTGTTGGTGTTTTTCAATGTTGAGGTTGTTGAATTTGTTGCTGTATTTCAGTGTTGAGGTTGTTGTTGAATTTGTTGGCGTTATCAATGTTTTTTGTTGAACTTATTTTTATTTTTATAAGTTAAGGTTGTTGTTGAATTTGTTGGTGTTTTTCAATGTTGAGGTTGTTCAATTTGTTGGTGGTTTTCAATATTTAAGTTGTTGTTGAATTTGTTGGTTTTATCAATGTTCTTTTTCGAACTTTTTTGTACTTTTAAATGTTGAGGTTGTTGTTGAAATTCATGGTGTTTTTCAACGTTGAGGTTGTTGTTGAATTTGTTGGCTTTTTTCAATGTTGAGATTGTTGAATTTGTTGCTGATTTTCAATGTTGAGGTCGTTGTTGAACTTGTTGGTGTTTTTCAATGTTGAGGTTGTTGTTGAATTAGTTGGTAATTTTTAACATTGAGGTTATTGTTGAATTTGTTGGTGTTATCAATGCTTTTTTTGAACTTTTTTGTATTTTTCAATGCTGAGGTTGTTGTTGAATTTGTTGGTATTTTTCAATGTTGAGGTTGATGTTGAATTTGTTGGTGTTTTTCAATGTTGTGGATGTTGTTGAATTTGTTGCCGTTATTCAATATTGAGGTTGTTGCTGAATTTGTTGGTGTTTTTCATTGTTGATGTTTTTGTTGAATTTGTTGGTGTTATCAATGTTTTTTGTTGAACTTGTTGGTATTTTTATAAGTTAAGGTTGATGTTGAATTTGTTGGTGTTTTTCAATGCTGAGGTTGTTGTTGAATTTAATCGTGTTTTTTAATGTTGAGGATGATGTTGATTTTATTGGTGTTTTTCTATGTTGATTTTGTTGAAGTTGTTTGAGTTTTTCAATGTTGAGGTTGTTGAATTTGTTGGTGTTTTTCATTGTTGAGGTTGTTGTTAAATTTGTTGGTGTTATCAATGTTTTTGTTGAACAAGTTTTTATTTTTATAAGTTAAGGTTGTTGTTGAATTTGTTGGTGTTTTTCAATGTTGAGGTTGTTGAATTTGTTGCTGTATTTCAGTGTTGAGGTTGTTGTTGAATTTGTTGGCGTTATCAATGTTTTTTGTTGAACTTATTTTTATTTTTATAAGTTAAGGTTGTTGTTGAATTTGTTGGTGTTTTTCAATGTTGAGGTTGTTCAATTTGTTGGTGGTTTTCAATATTTAAGTTGTTGTTGAATTTGTTGGTTTTATCAATGTTCTTTTTCGAACTTTTTTGTACTTTTAAATGTTGAGGTTGTTGTTGAAATTCATGGTGTTTTTCAACGTTGAGGTTGTTGTTGAATTTGTTGGCTTTTTTCAATGTTGAGATTGTTGAATTTGTTGCTGATTTTCAATGTTGAGGTCGTTGTTGAACTTGTTGGTGTTTTTCAATGTTGAGGTTGTTGTTGAATTAGTTGGTAATTTTTAACATTGAGGTTATTGTTGAATTTGTTGGTGTTATCAATGCTTTTTTTGAACTTTTTTGTATTTTTCAATGCTGAGGTTGTTGTTGAATTTGTTGGTATTTTTCAATGTTGAGGTTGATGTTGAATTTGTTGGTGTTTTTCAATGTTGTGGATGTTGTTGAATTTGTTGCCGTTATTCAATATTGAGGTTGTTGCTGAATTTGTTGGTGTTTTTCATTGTTGATGTTTTTGTTGAATTTGTTGGTGTTATCAATGTTTTTTGTTGAACTTGTTGGTATTTTTATAAGTTAAGGTTGATGTTGAATTTGTTGGTGTTTTTCAATGCTGAGGTTGTTGTTGAATTTAATCGTGTTTTTTAATGTTGAGGATGATGTTGATTTTATTGGTGTTTTTCTATGTTGATTTTGTTGAAGTTGTTTGAGTTTTTCAATGTTGAGGTTGTTGTTGATTTTGTTGGTGTTTTTCATTGTTGAGGTTGTTGTTGAATTTGTTGGTGTTTTTCTGTGTTAAGGTTATTCAATTTGTTGGTGATTTTCAATATTGTTGTTGTTGTTGAATTTGTTGGTTTTATCAATGCTTTTTTTGAACATTTTTGTATTTTTCAATGCTGAGGTTGTTGTTGAATTTGTTGCTTTTTTTCAATGTTGAGGTTGATGTTGAATGTGTTGGTATTTTTCAATGTTGAGGTTGATGTTGAATTTGTTGGTGTTTTTCAATGCTGAGGTTGTTGTTGAATTTGTTGGTATTATCAATGTTTTTTGTTGAACTTGTTGGTATTTTTAAAAGTTAATTCTGTTGTTGAATTTGTTGGTGTTTTTCATTGTTGAGGTTGTTGTTGAAATTGTTGCTTTTATCAATGTTATTTTTTGAACATTTATTGTATTTTTGAAAGTTGAGCTTGTTGTTGAATTTGTTGTTTTTTTTCAATGTTGAGGTTCTTGTTATATTTTTTGGTGTTTTTCAATGCTGAAGTAGTTGTTGAATTTAATGGTGTTTTTCTATGTTGATTTTGTTGAATTTGTGTGTGATTTTCAATGTTGAGGTTGTTGTTGAATTTGTTGTAGATTTTCAATATTGAGATAGTTGATGAATTTGTTGGTTTTATCAATGATATTTTTTGAACTTTTTTGTAGTTTTCAATGTTGATGTTGTTGTTGAATTTATTGGTGTTTTTCATTGCTGAGGTTGTTGAATTTGTTGGTGCTTTTCATTGTTGAGGTTGTTGTTGAATTTGTTGGTGTTATCAATGTTTTTTGTTGAACTTATTTTTATTTTTATAATTTAAGGTTGTTGTTGAATTTGTTGGTGTTTTTCAATGTTGAGGTTGTTCAATTTGTTGGTGGTTTTCAATATTTAAGTTGTTGTTGAATTTGTTGGTTTTATCAATGTTCTTTTTCGAACTTTTTTGTACTTTTAAATGTTGAGGTTGTTGTTGAAATTCATGGTGTTTTTCAATGTTGAGATTGTTGTTGAACCTTTTGGTGTTTTTCAATGTTGAGGTTGTTGTTGAATTAGTTGGTAATTTTTAATATTGAGGTTATTGTTGAATTTGTTGGTGTTATCAATGCTTTTTTTGAACTTTTTTGTATTTTTCAATGCTGAGGTTGTTGTTGAATTTGTTGGTATTTTTCAATGTTGAGTTTGATGTTGAATTTGTTGGTGTTTTTCAATGCTGAGGTTGTTGTTGAATTTAATCGTGTTTTTTAATGTTGAGGATGATGTTGATTTTATTGGTGTTTTTCTATGTTGATTTTGTTGATGTTGTTTGAGTTTTTCAATGTTGAGGTTGTTGTTGATTTTGTTGGTGTTTTTCATTGTCGAGGTTGTTGTTGAATTTGTTGGTGTTTTTCTGTGTTAAGGTTATTCAATTTGTTGGTGATTTTCAATATTGTTGTTGTTGTTGAATTTGTTGGTTTTATCAATGCTTTTTTTGAACATTTTTGTATTTTTCAATGCTGAGGTTGTTGTTGAATTTGTTGCTTTTTTTCAATGTTGAGGTTGATGTTGAATGTGTTGGTATTTTTCAATGTTGAGGTTGATGTTGAATTTGTTGGTGTTTTTCAATGCTGAGGTTGTTGTTGAATTTGTTGGTATTATCAATGTTTTTTGTTGAACTTGTTGGTATTTTTAAAAGTTAATTTTGTTGTTGAATTTGTTGGTGTTTTTCAATGTTGATGTTGTTGTTGAATTTATTGCTGTTTTTCATTGTTGAGGTTGTTGTTGAAATTGTTGCTGTTATCAATGTTATTTATTGAACATTTATTGTATTTTTGAAAGTTGAGCTTGTTGTTGAATTTGTTGTTTTTTTTTAATGTTGAGGTTCTTGTTATATTTTTTGGTGTTTTTCAATGCTGAGGTAGTTGTTGAATTTAATGGTGTTTTTCTATGTTGATTTTGTTGAATTTGTGGGTGATTTTCAATGTTGAGGTTGTTGTTGAATTTGTTGTAGATTTTCAATATTGAGATAGTTGATGAATTTGTTGGTTTTATCAATGATATTTTTTGAACCTTTTTGTAGTTTTCAATGTTGATGTTGTTGTTGAATTTGTTGGTGTTTTTCATTGTTGAGGTTGTTGTGGAATTTGTTGCTGTTATCAATGTTATTTTTTGAACATTTATTGTATTTTTGAAAGTTGAGCTTGTTGTTGAATTTGTTGTTTTTTTTCAATGTTGAGGTTCTTGTTATATTTTTTTGGTGTTTTTCAATGCTGAGGTAGTTGTTGAATTTAATGGTGTTTTTCTTTGTTGATTTTGTTGAATTTGTGGGTGATTTCCAATGTTGAGGTTGCTGTTGAATTTGTTGTTGATTTTCAATATTGAGATAGTTGATGAATTTGTTGGTGTTATCAATGATATTTTTTGAACTTTTTTGTAGTTTTCAATGTTGATGTTGTTGTTGAATTTATTGGTGTTTTTCATTGTTGAGGTTGTTGAATTTGTTGGTGTTTTTCATTGTTGAGGTTGTTGTTGAATTTGTTGGTGTTATCAATGTTTTTGTTGAACAAGTTTTTATTTTTATAAGTTAAGGTTGTTGTTGAATTTGTTGGTGTTTTTCAGTGTTGAGGTTGTTGAATTTGTTGCTGTTTTTCAGTGTTGAGGTTGTTGTTGAATTTGTTGGTGTTATCAATGTTTTTTGTTGAACTTGTCTTTATTTTTATAAGTTAAGGTTGTTGTAGAATTTGTTGGTGTTTTTCAATGTTGCGGTTGTTGTTGAATTTATTGGTGTTTTTTATTGTTGAGGTTGTTGAATTTGTTGCTGTTTTTCAGTGTTGAGGTTGTTTATTGAATTTGTTGGTGTTATCAATGTTTTTTGTTGAACTTATTTTTATTTTTATAAGTTAAGGTTCTTGTTGAATTTGATGGTGTTTTTCAATGTTGAGGTTGTTCAATTTGTTGGTGATTTTCAATATTTAGGTTGTTGTTGAATTTGTTGGTTTTATCAATGTTCTTTTTCGAACTTTTTTGTTCTTTTAAATGTTGAGGTTGTTGTTGAAATTCATGGTGTTTTTCAACGTTGAGGTTGTTGTTGAATTTGTTGGGGTTTTTCAATGTTGAGATTGTTGAATTTGTTGCTGATTTTCAATGTTGAGGTCGTTGTTGAAGTTGTTGGTCTTTCTCCATGTTGAGGTTGTTGTTGAATTAGTTGGTAATTTTTAATATTGAGGTTATTGTTGAATTTGTTGGTGTTATCAATGCTTTTTTTGAACTTTTTTGTATTTTTCAATGCTGAGGTTGTTGTTGAATTTGTTGGTATTTTTCAATGTTGAGGTTTTTGTTGAATTTGTTGTTGTTTTTCATTGTTGAGGTTTTTGTTGTATTTGTTGGTGTTATGAATGTTTTTTGTTGAAATTGTTTGTATTTTTAAAAGTTAAGGTTGTTGTTGAATTGTTGGTGTTTTTCAATGTTGAGGTTGTTGTTGAATTTGTCGTTGTTTTTCAATGTTGAGGTTGTTGTTGAATTTATTGGTGTTTTTCATTGTTGAGGTTGATGTTGAATTTATTGGTATTTTTGAATGTTGAGGTTGTTGTTGTATTTGTTGGTGTTTTTCATTGTTGAGGATGTTGTTGAAGTTGTTGCTGTTTTTCAATATCGAGGTTGTTGTTGAATTTGTTGGTGCTTTTCATTGTTGAGGTTTTTGTTGAATTTGTTGGTGTTATCAATGTTTTCTGTTGAACTTGTTTGTATTTTTAAAAGTTACAGTTGTTGTTGAATTTGTTGGTGTTTTTCAATGTTGAGGTTGTTGTTGAATTTATTGTTGTTCTTCATTGTTGAGGTTTTCGTTGAATTTGTTATTGTTTTTCAGTGTTGACGTTGTTGTTGACATTGTTGCTGTTATCAAAGTTATTTTTTGAACATTTATTGTACTTTTGAAAGTTGAGCTTGTTGTTGAATTAGTTGGTTTTTTCAATGTTGAGGTTGTTGTTGAATTTGTTGGTGTTTTTCAATGCTGAGGTTGTTGTTGAATTTGTTGGTGTTTTTCATTGTTGCGTTTTTTGTTGAATTTGTTGGTGTTTTTCATTGTTGCACTTTTTGTTGAATTTGTTGGTGCTTTTCAATGTTGACATTGTTGTTGAATTTGTTGGTGTTATCAATGTTATTTTTTGAACATTTATTGTATTTTTGAAAGTTGAGCTTGCTGTTGAATTTTTGGTTTTTTTCAATGTTGAGGTTGTTGTTGAATTTGTTGGTGTTTTTCAATGTTGAGGTTGTTGTTGAATTTGTTGGTGTTTTTCAATGTTGAGGTTGTTGTTGATTTTGTTGGTGTTTTTCATTGTTGAGGTTGTTTTTGAATTTATTGGTGTTATCAACGTTTTTTGTTGAACTTGTTTGTATTTTTAATAGTTAAGGTTTTTGTGGAATTTGTTGGTGTTTTGCAATGTTGAGCTTGTTCAATTTGTTGGTGCTGCACAATGTTGAGGTTGTTGTTGAACTTGTTGGTTTTATCAATGTTCATTTTTGAACTTTTTCTCTTCTTTGAAAAGTTGAGGTTGTTGTTGAATTTTTTGGTGTTTTTCAACGTTGAGGTTGTTGTTCAATTTGTTGGTGTTATCAATGTTCTATTTTGATCTTTTTCTCTTCTTTTAAAAGTTGAGGTTGTTGTTGAAATTGTTGGTGTTCTTCAAAGTTGAGGTTGTTGTTGAATTTGTTGCTTATTTTCATTGTTGTGCTTTTTGTTGAATTTGTTGGTGCTTTTCAATGTTTAGGTTGTTGTTGAATTTCTTGGTGTTATCAATGTCTTTTGTTGATTTTGTTTGTATTTAAGGTTGTTGTTGAATTTGTTGGTGTTTTTCAACGTTGAGGATGTTGAATTTGTTGGTGTTTTTCAATGTTGAGGTTTTTGTTGAATTTGTTGGCATTTTTCAATGTTGAGGTTGTTGTTGAATTTGTTGGTGTTTTTCAATATTGAGGTTATTGTTGAATTTGTTGGTGACTTTCAATATTGAGATTGTTGTTTTAATTTGTTGGCGTTATAAATGTTCTTTTTAAAATTTATTTGTATTTTTGGAAGTTGAGCTTGTTGTTGAATTAATTGTTGTTTTTCAATGTTGAGGTTGTTGTTGAATTTGTTCATGATTTTCAATGTTGAGGTTTTTCTTGAATTTTCTTGTTTTTAATTGTTGAGGTTATTGTTAAATTTGTTGATGTTTTTCAATGTTGAGTTTGTTGTTGAATATCTTGTTGTTATCCATGTTATTTTTTGAACTTTTTTGTATTTTAGCAAGTTTTGCTTGTTGTTGAATTTGTCAGTTTTTTTCAATGTTGAGGTTGTTGTTGAATTTATTGGTGTTTTTCAATGATGATGTTGTTGAATTTGTTGGTGATTTTCAACATTGAATTTGTTGTTGAATTTGTTGGCGTTATCAATGTTATTTTTTGAACTTTTTGTATTTTTTAATGTTGAGGTTGTTGTTGAATTTGTTGGTATTTTTCAATGTTGCGGTTGTTGTTGAATTTTTTGTTTTTTTTCATTGTTGAGGTTGTTGAAGTTGTTGGTGTTTTTTCAATGTTGAGGTTGTTGTTAAATTTGTAGGTGTTTTTTCAATGTTGATGTTGTTGTTGAATTTCTTGGTGTTATCAATGTCCTTTGTTGAACTTGATTGTATTTTTAAAAGTTAAGGTTGTTGTTGAATTTGTAGGTGTTTTTCAATGTTGAGAATGTTGAATTTGTTGGTGATTTTCAATTCTGAGGATGTTGTTGAATTTGTTGGCGTTTTTCAATGTTGAGGTTGTTGTTGAGATTGTTGGTGATTTTCAAGGTTGACGTTGTTGTTGAATTTGTTCGTGTTTTTCAATGTTGACGTTGTTGTTGAATTTGTTGGTGTTTTTCATTGTTGAGGTTGTTGTTGAATTTGGTGGTGTTATCAATGTTTTTTGTTGAACTTGTTTGTATTTTTAAAAGTTAAGGTTGTTGTTGAATTTGTTGGTGTTTTTCAATGTTGAGGTTCTTGAATTTGTTGGTGATATTCAAAGTTGAGGTTCTTGCTGAATGTATTGGTGTTATCAATGTTTATTTTGTTGAACTTTTTTGTAGATTTATAATTTGTGGTTCTTGCTGAATTTTTTATTGTTTTTTCAAACTTGATGTTGTAGTTGAATTTGTTGGTGATTTTCAGTGTTGAGGTTGCTGAATTTGTTGGTGTTTTTCAATGTTGATGTTGTTGTTGAATTTGTTAGTGTTTTACATTGTTGAGGTTGATGAAGTTGTTGGTGTTTTTTCAATGTTGAGGTTGTTGTTAAATTTGTCGGTGTTTTTCAATGTTGACGTTGTTGTTGAATTTCTTGGTGTTTTTCAATGTCGAGGATGTTGTTCAATTTGTTGGTGTAATCAAAGTTCTTTTTTGAACTTTTTTATACTTTTAAAGGTTGAGGTTGTTTTTGAATTTGTTGGTATATTTCAATGTTGCGATTGTTGTTGAATTTTTAGGTGTTTTTCAATGTTGAGGTTGTTGTTGAATTTGTTGGTGTTTTTGAATGTTGAGTTTGTTGTTGAAGTTGCTGGAGTTATCAAAGTTTTTTGTTGAATAAATTTGTATTTTTAAATGTTAAGGTTGTTGTTGAAATTGTTCCTGTTTTTCAATGTTGACGTTGTTGAATTTGTTGGTGATTTCAATATTGAGGTTGTTGTTGAATTTGTTGGTGTTTTTCAATGTTGAGTTTTTTTTCAATTTTTTGGTTTTTTTCATTGTTGATTTGCTGTTAAATTTGTTGGTGTTTTTATATGTAGTGGTTGTTGTTGAATTTGTTGGTGACTTTCAATATTGAGGTTGTTGTTGAATTTGTTGGTGTTATCAATGTTCTTTTTTAAACTTTTTTGCATTTTTGAAAGTTGAGCTTGTTGTTGAATTTGTTGGTGTTTTTCAATTGTGAGCTTGTTGTTTAATTTGTTGGTGTTTTTCAATGTTGAGGTGGTTGTTGAATTTTTTCGTGTTTTTAAATGTTGAGGTTTTTGTTGAATTTTTTGTTGTTTTTAATTGTAGATGTTGTTGTTAAATTTGTTGGTGATTTTCAATGTTGAGGTTGTTGTTGTATTTTTTGGTGTTATCCATGTTATTTTTTGAACTTTTTTGTATTTTTGAAAGTTGAGCTTGTTGTTTAATTTGTTGGTGTTTTTCAATGTTGAGGTTTTTGTTGCATTTGTAGGTGTTTTTCAATGTTGAGGTTGTTGTTGAATTTGTTGATGTTTTTCAATGTTGAGTTTGTTGTTGAATTTGTTGGTATTATAAAAGTTTATTGTTGAATTAACTTGTATTTTTAAAAGTTAAGGTTGTTGTTGAATTTGTTGGTGTTTTTCAATGTTGAGGTTGTTGAATTTGTTGGTGATTTTCAATATTGATGTTGTTGTTGAATTTGTTGGTGTTATGAATGTAATTTTTTGAACTTTATAGTACTGCAAATGGTTGAGGATGTCGTTGAATTTGTTGGTGTTTTTCAATGTTGAGTTTTTTGGTAATTTTTTTGGTGTTTTTCATTGGTGCGGTTGTTGTTAAATTTGTTGGTGTTTTTCAATGTTGTTGTTGTTGAAATTGTTGGTGATTTTCAATATTGAGGTTGTTGCTTAATTTGTTGGTGTTTTTCAATGTTGAGGTTGCTGTTGAATTTTTTGGTGATTTTCAATATTGAGTTTGTTGTTGAATTTGTTGGCGTTATCAATGTTATTTTTGAACTTTTTGTATTTTTGAAAGTTGAGCTTGTTGTTGAATTTGTTGGTGTTTTTCAACTGTGAGCTTGTTGTTTAATTTGTTGGTGTTTTTCAATGTTGAGGTGGTTGTTGAATTTTTTCGTGTTTTTAAATGTTGAGGTTTTTGTTGAATTTTTTGTTGTTTTTAATTGTAGATGTTGTTGTTAAATTTGTTGGTGATTTTCAATGTTGAGGTTGTTGTTGTATTTTTTGGTGTTATCCATGTTATTTTTTGAACTTTTTTGTATTTTTGAAAGTTGAGCTTGTTGTTTAATTTGTTGGTGTTTTTCAATGTTGAGGTGGTTGTTGAATTTGTTTGTGTTTTTCAATGTTGAGGTTTTTGCTGAATTTGTAGGTGTTTTTCAATGTTGAGTTTTTTGGTAATTTTTTTGGTGTTTTTCATTGGTGCGGTTGTTGTTAAATTTGTTGGTGTTTTTCAATGTTTTGGTTGTTGTTGAAATTGTTGGTGATTTTCAATATTGAGGTTGTTGCTTAATTTGTTGGTGTTTTTCAATGTTGAGGTTGCTGTTGAATTTTTTGGTGATTTTCAATACTGAGTTTGTTGTTGAATTTGTTGGTGTTATCAATGTTATTTTTGAACTTTTTGTATTTTTCAAATTTGAAGTTGTAGTTGAATTTGTTGGTGTTTTTCAAGGTTGAGGTTGTTGTTGCATTTGTTGGTGTTATTCAATGTTGAGGTTGTGGTCGAATTTGTGGATATTTTTCAATGTTGAGGTTGTTGTTGAATATATTGTTGTTTTTCAATGTTGAGGTTGTTGTTGAATTTGTTCGTGATTTTCAATGTTGAGGTTTTTCTTGAATTTTATTGTTTTTAATTGTTGAGGCTCTTGTTAAATTTGTTGTTGTTTTTCAATGTTGAGGTTGTTGTTGAATTTGTTGGTGTTACCCATGTTATTTTTTGAACTTTTTTATATTTTAGAAAGTTGTGCTTGTTGTTGAATTTGTCAGTTTTATTCAATGTTGAGTTTTTTGTTGAATTTATTGGAGTTTTTCAATGTTGATGTTGTTGAATTTGTTGGTGATTTTCAATATTTAATTTGTTGTGCAATTTGTTGGCGTTATCAATGTTATTTTTTGAACTTTTTTGTATTTTTTAATGTTGAGATTGTTGTTGAATTTCTTGGTATTTTTCAATGTTGCGGTTGTTGTTGAATTTTTAGTTTTTTTCATTGTTGAGGTTGTTGAAGTTGTTGGTGTTTTTTCAATGTTGAGGTTGTTGTTAAATTTGTCGGTGTTTTTCAATGTTGAGGTTGTAGTTGAATTTTTTGGTGTTTTTCATTGTTGAGGTTGTTGTTGAATTTGTTGGTGTTATCAATGTTTTTATTGAACTTGTTTGTATTTTTAAAAGTTAAGGTTGTTGTTGAATTTGTATGTGATTTTCAATGTTGAGGATGTTGAATTTGTTGGTGATTTTCAATTCTGAGGATGTTGTTCAATTTGTTGGTGTTATTAAAGTTCTTTCTTGAACTTTTTTGTACTTTTAAAGGTTGAGGATGTTCTTGAATTTGTTGATATTTTTCAATGTTGCGGTTGTTGTTGAATTTTTAGGTGTTTTTCAAAGTTGAGGTTGTTGTTGAATTTGTAGGTGTTTTTCAATGTTGAGGTTGTTGTTGAATTTGTTGGTGTTATCAAAGTTTTTTGTTGAATTAATTTGTATTTTTAAAAGTTAAGGTTGTCCTTGAATTCGCTGCTGTTTTTCAATGTTGAGGTTGTTGAATTTGTTGGTGATTTTCAATATCGAGGTTGTTGTTGAATTTTCTGGTGTTATCAGTGTTATTTTTTGAACTTTTTTGTGCTTTTAAAGATTGAGGTTATTGTTGAATTTGTTGGTGTTTTTCAATGTTGAGTTTTTTGTTAAATTTTTTCGTGTTTTTCATTGTTGACGTTGTTGTTAAATTTGTTGGTGTTTTTAAATGTTGTGGTTGTTGTTGAATTTGTTGTGAATATTCAATATTGAGGTTGTTGTTGAATTTGTTGTTGTTATCCATGTAATTTTAAGAACTTTTTTGTATTTTTGAAATTTGAGCTTGATGTTAAATATGTTGGTTTTTTCAATGTTGAGTTTGTTGTTGAACTTATTGGTGTTTTTCATTGTTGAGGTTGTTCAAGTTGTTGGTGTTTTTCTCTGTTGAGGTTATTGTTGAATTTGTAGGTGTTTTTCAATGTTAAGGTTGTTGTTGAATTTGTTGGTGTTTTTCAATGTTGAGGTTGTAGAATTTGTTTTTGATTTTCAATATTGAGTTTGTTGTTGAATTTGATGGCGTTATCAATGTTATTTTTTGAATTTTTTGTATTTTTCAAAGTTGAAGTTGTTCTTGAATTTGTTGGTGTATTTCAATGTGGATGTTGTGGTTGATTTTGTTGGTGTTATCAATGTTATTTTTTGAACTTTTTTGTATTTTTGAAAGTTGAGGTTGTAGTTGAATTTGTTGGTTTTATCAATGGTTATATTGTTGAACTTTTTTGTCGTATAAAAGTTGAGGTTGTTGTTGAAACTGTTGGTGTTTTTCAATGTTGTGGTGTTGTTGAATTTGTTGGTGTTCTTCATTGGTGAGGTTTTTGTTGAATTTTTTGGTCTATTCATTGTTGAGGTTGTTGTTAAATTTGTTGGTGTTTTTCAATTTTGAGGTTGTTGTTGAATTGGATAGTGTCATCAATGTTTATTTTGTTGAACTTGTTTGTATTTTTAAAAGTTGTTTGTTGTTGAATTTTTTGTTGTTTTTCAAAGTTTAGGTCGTTGAATTTGTTGGTGATGTTCAATATTAAGCTTACTGTTGAATTTGTTGGAGTCACAAATGGTTTTTTTTAAAACTTTTTTGTGTTATTCAAAGTTTAAGTTGTTGCGAATTTGTTGGTGATATTCAGTGTTGAGGTTGTTGAATTTGTTGGTGATTTTCAATATTGAGGATGTTGTTGAATTTTTTGGCGTTTTTCAATGTTGAGGTTGTTGTTGAGATTGTTGGTGATTTTCAATGTTGACGTTGTTGTTGAAATTGTTGGTGTTTTTCAATGTTGACGTTGTTGTAGAATTTGTTGGTGTTTTTCAATGTTGAGGTTGTTGAATTTGTTGGTTATATTCAAAGTTGAGGTTCTTGCTGAATGTATTGGTGTTATCAATGTTTATTTTGTTGAACTTTTTTGTAGATTTATAATTTGAGGTTCTTGCTGAATTTTTTATTGTTTTTTCAAATTTGATGTAGTTGAATTTGTTGGTGATTTTCAGTGTTGAGATTGCTGAATTTGTTGGTGTTTTTCAATGTTGATGTTGTTGTTGAATTTGTTAGTGTTTTAAATTGTTGAGGTTGATGAAGTTGTCGGTGTTTTTGAATGTAGAGTTTGTTGTTGAAGTTGTTGGTGTTATCAAAGTTTTTTGTTGAATAAATTTGTATTTTTAAATGTTAAGGTTGTTGTTGAATTTGTTGGTGTTTTTCAATGTTGACGTTGTTGAATTTGTTGGTGATTTTCAATATTGAGGTTGTTGTTGAATTTGTTGGTGTTTTTCAATTGTGAGCATGTTGTTTAATTTGTTGGTGTTTTTCAATGTTGAGGTGGTTGTTGAATTTGTTCGTGTATTTAAATGTTGAGGTTTTTTTTGAATTTTTTGTTGTTTTTAATTGTAGAGGTTGTTGTTAAATTTGTTGGTGATTTTCAATGTTGAGGTTGTTGTTGAATTTTTTAGTGTTATCCATGTTATTTTTTGAACTTTTTTGTATTTTTGAATGTTGAGCTTCTTATATAATTTTTGGTGTTTTTCAATGTTGAGTTTATTGTTGAATTTATTGGTATTTTTCAATGTTGATGTTGTTGAATTTGTTGGTGATTTTCAATATTGAGTTTGTTGTTGATTTGTTGGCGTTCTCAATGTTATTTTTTGAACCTTATTGTATTTTTAAATGTTGAGGTTGTTGTTGAATTTGTTGGAATTTTTCAATATTGCGGTTGTTGTTGAATTTTTTGGTATTTTTCATTGTTGATGTTGTTGAAGTTGTTGGTGTTTTTCAATGTTGAGGTTTTTGTTGAATTTGTAGGTGTTTTTCAATGTTGAGGTTGTTGTTGAATTTGTTGATGTTTTTCAATGTTGAGGTTGTTGTTGAATTTGTTGGTATTATCAAAGTTTATTGATGAATTAATTTGTATTTTTAAAAGTTAAGGTTGTTGTTGAATTTGTTGGTGTTTTTCAATGTTGAGGTTGTTGAATTTGTTGGTGATTTTCAATATTGATGTTGTTGTTGAATTTGTTGTTGTTATGAATGTAATTTTTTGAACTTTATAGTACTGCTCAAGGTTGAGGATGTCGTTGAATTTGTTGGTGCTTTTCAATGTTGAGTTTTTTGGTAATTTTTTTGGTGTTTTTCATTGGTGCGGTTGTTATTAAATTTGTTGGTGTTTTTCAATGTTGTGGTTGTTGTTGAATTTGTTGGTGATTTTCAATATTGAGGTTGTTGCTTAATTTGTTGGTGTTTTTCAATGTTGAGGTTGCTGTTGAATTTTTTGGTGATTTTCAATATTGAGTTTGTTGTTGAATTTGTTGGTGTTATCAATGTTATTTTTGAACTTTTTGTATTTTTCAAATTTGAAGTTGTAGTTGAATTTGTTGGTGTTTTTCAATGTTGAGGTTGTTTTTGCATTTATTGGTGTTATTCAATGTTGAGGTTGTGGTCGAATTTGTGGATAATTTTCAATGTTGAGGTTGTTGTTGAATTTGTTGGTGTTTTCAATGTTGAGGTTGCTGTTGAATTTATTGGTGTTTTTCAATGTTGAGGTTATTGTTGAATTTGTTGGTGTTTTTCGATGTTGATGTTGTTGAATTTGTTGGTGATTTTCAACATTGAGGTTATTAATGTATTTTTGTTGAAGTTGTTTGTGTTTTTAAAAGTTGAGTGTTTTGTTGAATTTGTTGGTGATTTTAATATTGAGGTTGTTGTTGAAGTTGTTGGTGTTATCAATGTTATTATTTGAACTTTTTTGCATTTTTCAATGTTGAGGTTGTTGAATTTGTTGTTATTTTTCAATGTTGCAGTTATTGTTGAATTTTTTGGTGTTTTTCATTGTTGAGGTTGTTGTTGAATTTTTTGGTGTTTTTCATTGTTGAGGTTGTTGTTTAATTTGTTGATGTTTTTCTATGTTGAGGTTGTTGTTGAATGTGTTGGTGTTATCAAGGTTCTTTTTTGAACTTATTTGTACTATTAAAGGTTGAGGTTGTTGTTGAATTTGTTGGTGTTCTTCAATGTTGAGGTTGCTGTTGAATTTGTTGGGGATTTTCAATGTTGAGGTTGCTGTTGAATTTGTTGGTGATTTTCAATATTGAGTTTGTTGTTGAATTTGTTGGTGTTATCAACGTTATTTTTTGAACTTATTTGTATTTTTCAATGTTGAGGTTGTTGTTCAATTGGTTCGTTATTTTCAATGATGCGGTTGTTGTTGAATTTTTTGGTGTTTTACAATCATGAGGTGGTTGTTGAATTTGTTGCTGTTATCAACCTTATCTATTGAACTATTTGTACTATTCAAAGTTGAAGTTGTTGTTGAATTTGTTGGTGTTTTTCAATGTTGAGGTTGTTGTTGAATTTGTTGGTGTTTTTCAATGTTGAGGTTGTTGATGAATTTGTTGGTGTTTTTTCAATGTTGAGGTTGTATTTGAATTTTTTGGTGTTATCAATGTCTTTTGTTGAACTTGATTGTATTTTTAAAAGTTAAGGTTGTTGTTGAATTTGTAGGTTTTTTTCAATTCTGAGGATGTTGAATTTGTTGGTGATTTTCAATTCTGAGGATGTTGTTCAATTTGTTGGTGTTATCAAAGTTCATTCTTGAACTTTTTTGTCCTTTTAAAGGTTGAGGTTGTTGTTGAATTTGTTGGTATTTTTCAATGTTGCGCTTGTTGTTGAATTTTTAGGTGTTTTTCAATGTTGAGGTTGTTGTTGAATTTGTTGGTGTTTTTCAATGTTGAGGTTGTTGGATTTGTTGGTGATTTTCAATATTGAGGTTGTTGTTGAATTTTTTGGTGTCATCAATGTTATTTTTTGAACATTTTGTGCTTTTAAAGATTGAGGTTATTGTTGAATTTGTTGGTGTTTTTCAATGTGTTTTTTGTTAAATTTTTTGGTGTTTTTCATTGTTGACATTGTTGTTAAATTTGTTGGTGTTTTTAAATGTTGTGGTTGTTGTTGAATTTGTTGTGAACATTCAATATTGAGGTTGTTGTTGAATTTGTTTGTGTTATCCATCTAATTTTTTGAACTTTTTTGTATTTATGAAATTTGAGCTTGTTGTTAAATTTGTTGGTTTTTTTTCAATGTTGAGTTTGTTGTTGAATTTATTGTTGTTTTTCATTGTTGAGGTTTTTCAAGTTGTTGGTGTTTTTCTCCGTTCAGGTTATTGTTGAATTTGTAGGTGTTTTTCAATGTTGAAGTTGTTGTTGAATTTGATGGGGTTTTTCAATGTTGAGGTTCTAGAATTTGTTGGTGATTTTCAATATTGAGTTTGTTGTTGAATTTCTTGGCGTTATCAATGTTATTTTTTGAACTTTTTTGTATTTTTCAAAGTTGAAGTTGTTCTTGAATTTGTTGGTGTTTTTCAATGTGGATGTTATGGTTGATTTTGTTGGTGTTATCAATGTTATTTTTTGAACTTTTTTGTATTTTTGAAAGGTGAGGTTGTAGTTGAATTTGATGGTGTTGTCAGTGGTTATATGGTTGAACTTTTTTGTCGTATAAAAGTTGAGGGTGTTGTTGAAACTGTTGGTATTTTTCAATGTTGTGGTTGTTGTTGAATTTGTTGGTGTTTTTCAATGTTGAGGTTGTTGTTGAATTTGATAGTGTCATCAATGTCTATTTTGTTGATCTTGTTTCTATTTTTATAAGTTGTTTGTTGTTGAATTTGTTGGTGTTTTTCAATATTAAGCTTATTGTTGAATTTTTTGGTGATTTTCAATATTAAGCTTATTGTTGAATTTTTTGGTGTCATGAATGGATTTTTAAAAACTTTTTTGTGTTTTTCAAAGTTGAAGTTGTTGCGAATTTGTTGGTGATTTTCAATGTTGAGGTTGTTGAATTTGTTGGTGATTTTCAATATTGAGGATGTTGTTGAATTTGTTGGCGTTTTTCAATGTTGAGGTTGTTGTTGAGATTGTTGGTGTTTTTCATTGTTGAGGTTGTTGTTGAATTTGTTGGTGTTATCAATGTTTTTTGTTGAACTTGTTTGCATTTTTAAAAGTTAAGATTGTTGTTGAATTTTTTGGTGTTTTTCAATGTTGAGGTTTATGAATTTGTTGGTGATATTCAAAGTTGAGGTTCTTGCTGAATGTATTGGTGTTATCAATGTTTATTTTGCTGAACTTTTTTGTAGCTTTAAAATTTGAGGTTCTTGCTGAATTTTTTTATTGTTTTTGCAATTTTGATGTTGCAGTTGAATTTGTTGGTGATTTCCAGTGTTGAGCTGGCTGAATTTGTTGGTGTTTTTCAATGTTGATGTTGTTGTTGAATTTGTTGGTGTTTTACATTGTTGAGTTTGATGAAGTTGTTGGTGTTTCTTCAATGTTGAGGTTGTTGTTAAATTTGTCGGTGTTTTTCAATGATGAGGTTGTTGTAAAATTTGTCGGTGTTTTTCAATGTTAAGGTTGTTGTTGAATTTATTGTTGTTTTTCATTGTTGAGGTTTTTCAAGTTGTTGGTGTTTTTCTCCGTTCAGGTTATTGTTGAATTTGTAGGTGTTTTTCAATGTTGAAGTTGTTGTTGAATTTGTTGGGGTTTTTCAATGTTGAGGTTCTAGAATTTGTTGGTGATTTTCAATATTGAGTTTGTTGTTGAATTTCTTGGCGTTATCAATGTTATTTTTTGAACTTTTTTGTATTTTTCAAAGTTGAAGTTGTTCTTGAATTTGTTGGTGTTTTTCAATGTGGATGTTATGGTTGATTTTGTTGGTGTTATCAATGTTATTTTTTGAACTTTTTTGTCGTATAAAAGTTGAGGGTGTTGTTGAAACTGTTGGTATTTTTCAATGTTGTGGTTGTTGTTGAATTTGTTGGTGTTTTTCATTGGTGAGGTTTTTGTTGAATTTTTTGGTCTTTTCATTGTTGAGGTTGTTGTTAAATTTGTTGGTGTTTTCAATGTTGAGGTTGTTGTTGAATTTGATAGTGTCATCAATGTCTATTTTGTTGATCTTGTTTCTATTTTTATAAGTTGTTTGTTGTTGAATTTGTTGGTGTTTTTCAATATTAAGCTTATTGTTGAATTTTTTGGTGATTTTCAATATTAAGCTTATTGTTGAATTTTTTGGTGTCATGAATGGATTTTTAAAAACTTTTTTGTGTTTTTCAAAGTTGAAGTTGTTGCGAATTTGTTGGTGATTTTCAATGTTGAGGTTGTTGAATTTGTTGGTGATTTTCAATATTGAGGATGTTGTTGAATTTGTTGGCGTTTTTCAATGTTGAGGTTGTTGTTGAGATTGTTGGTGTTTTTCATTGTTGAGGTTGTTGTTGAATTTGTTGGTGTTATCAATGTTTTTTGTTGAACTTGTTTGCATTTTTAAAAGTTAAGATTGTTGTTGAATTTTTTGGTGTTTTTCAATGTTGAGGTTTATGAATTTGTTGGTGATATTCAAAGTTGAGGTTCTTGCTGAATGTATTGGTGTTATCAATGTTTATTTTGCTGAACTTTTTTGTAGCTTTAAAATTTGAGGTTCTTGCTGAATTTTTTTATTGTTTTTGCAATTTTGATGTTGCAGTTGAATTTGTTGGTGATTTCCAGTGTTGAGCTGGCTGAATTTGTTGGTGTTTTTCAATGTTGATGTTGTTGTTGAATTTGTTGGTGTTTTACATTGTTGAGTTTGATGAAGTTGTTGGTGTTTCTTCAATGTTGAGGTTGTTGTTAAATTTGTCTGTGTTTTTCAATGTTGAGGTTGTTGTAAAATTTGTCGGTGTTTTTCAATGTTAAGGTTGTTGTTGAATTTCTTGGTGTTTTTCAATGTTGAGGTTGTTGTTCAAAATGTTGGTGTTATCAAAGTTCTTTTTTGAACTTTTTTATACTTTTAAAGGTTGCGATTGTTTTTGAATTTGTTGGTATATTTCAATATTGCGGTTGTTGTTGAATTTTTAGGTGTTTTTCCATGTTGAGGTTGTTGTTGAATTTGTAGTTGTTTTGCAATGTTGAGGTTGTTGTTGAATTTGTTGGTGATTTTAAATATTGAAGTTGTTGTTGAAGTTGTTGGTGTTATCAATGTTATTATTTGAACTTTTTTGCATTTTTCAATGTTGAGGTTGTTGAATTTGTTGTTATTTTTCAATGTTGTGGTTATTGTTGAATTTTTTGGTGTTTTTCATTGTTGAGGTTGTTGTTTAATTTGTTGATGTTTTTCTATGTTGAGGTTGTTGTTGAATGTGTTGGTGTTTTTCAATGTGAAGGTTGTTGTTGAATTTGTTGGTGTTATCAATGTTCTTTTTTGAACTTATTGGTACTTTTAAAGGTTGAGGTTGTTGTTGAATTTGTTGGCGTTTTTCAATGTTGAGGTTATTGTTGAATGTGTTGCTGATTTTCAAAATTGAGGTTGAATTTGTTGGTGTTATCAATGTTTTTTTTTAACTTTTTTGTACTTTTGAATGTTGAGGTTGTTGTTGAATTGAATTGCATCATCAATGTTTATTTTATAGAACTTGTACTTTTAAAGGTTGAGTTTGTTGTTGAATTTTTTGGTGTTTTTCATTGTTAATGTTGTTGTTAAATTTGTTGATGATTTTCAATATTGAGGTTTTGCTGAATTTGTAGGTGTTTTTCAATGTTGAGGTTGCTGTTGAATTTGTTGGTGATTTTCAATATTGAGGTTTTTCTGAATTTGTAGGTGTTTTTCAATGTTGAGGTTGCTGTTGAATTTGCTGGTGTTTTTCAATATTGATGTTGTAGTTGAATTTGTTGGTGTTTTTCTTTGTTGAGGTTGTTGTTGAATTTGTTGGTGATTTTCAATGTTGTGGTTGTTGTTGAATTTGTTGGTGTTTTTCTTTGTTGAGGTTGTTGTTGAATTTGTTGATCTTATCAATGCCTTTTTTTGTTGAAGTTGGTTGTATTTTTAAAAGTAGAGTTTGTTGTTGAATTTGTTGGTGATTTTCAATAGTGCAGTTGTTGTTGAATTTGTTGGTGATTTTCAATGTTGAGGTTGTTGTTGAATTTATTGGATTGAACAATGTTTTCTGTTGAACTTGTTCGTCTTTTTAAAAGTTAACGTGCTTGTTGAATTTGATGGCGTTATTCAATGTTGAGGTTGTTGTAGAATTTGTTGGTGTTATCAATGTTCTTTTTTGAACTTTTTTGTACTTATAAATGTTGAGATATTTGTTGAATTTGTTGGTGTTTTTCAATGTTGAGGTTGTTGTTGAATTTGTTGGTGATTTTCAATATTGATGGAGTTGTTGAATTTGTTGGCATTTTTCAATATTGAGGATTTTTTGGAACTTTTTGGTGTTTTTCATTGTTGAGGTTGTTGATAAATTTGTTGGTGTTTTTCAATGTTGAGGTTGTTGTTGAATTTGTTGGTGATTTTCAATATTGAGGTTATTGTTCAATTTGTAGTTGTTATCAATGTTTTTTTTTACTTTTTTGTACTTTTAAAAGTTGTGGTTGTTGTTGAATGTGTTGGTGTTTTTCATTGTTGAGGATTTTGTTGAACTTTTGGGTGTTTTTCATTGTTGAGGTTGTTGATAAATTTGTTGGTGTTTTTCAATGTTGAGGTTGTTGTTGAATTTATTGGTGTTTTTCAATCGTGAGGTTGTTGAATTTGTTGGTGATTTTAAGGTTTTTGTTGAACTTGTTTGTATTTTTAAAAGTTAAGGTTGATGTTGAATTCGTTGGTGTTTTTCCATGTTGAGGTTGTTGAATTTGTTGGTAATTTTAAATATTGAGGTTGTTGTTGAAATTGTTGGATTTATAAATATACTTTTTTGAAATTTTTTATACTTTAAAAGTTTGAGGTTGTTGTTCAATTTGTTGGTGATTTTCAACATTGAGGTTGTAGTTGAATTTGTTGGTGTTTTTCAATTTTGAGGTTGTTGTTGAATTTTTAGGATTTATCAATGTTATTTTTAAAACTTTTTTGTATTTTTCAATGTTGAGGTTGTTTTTGAATTTGTTGATATTTTTCAAAGTTGAGGTTGTTGAATTTGTTGGTGATTTTCAATATTGAGGTTGTTGTTGAATTTGTGGGTGTTTTTCAATATTGAGGTTGCTGAATTTGTTGGTGATTTTAAATGTTGAGGTTGTTGTTGAATTGGACAGTGTCATCAATGTTTATTTTGTTGATCTTGTTTGTATTTTTAAAAGATGTGGTTGTTGAATTTATTGGTGTTATCAATGTTTAGATTGTTGAACTTTTCTTACTTTTAAAAGTTGAGGTTGTTGTTTAATTTGTTGGTGTTTTTCAATGTATAAGTTGTTGTTGAATTTGTTGGTGTCATGAATGGTTTTTTTCTTAACTTTTTCATGTTTTTCAAAGTGGAGGTTGTTGCTGGATTTGTTGCTGATATTCAGTGTTGAGGTTGTCTAATTTGTTGGTGATTTTCAATTTTGATGTTGTTGTTGAACTTGTTGGAGTTTTTCAATGTTGAGGTTGCTGTTGAATTTGTTGGTGTTATCAGTGTTATTTTTTGAACTTTTTTATATTTGTCATTGTTGAGGTTGTTGTTGAATTTGTTGGTATTTTTCAATGCCGCGGTTGTTGTTGCGTTTTTTGGTGTTTTTCATTGAAGAGGCTGTTGTTGAATTTTTTCGTGTTTTTCATTGTTCAGATTGTTGTGGAATTTGTTGTCGTTTTTCATTGTTGAGGTTGTTGTTGAATTTGTTGGTGATTTTCAGTGTTGAGGTTGTTGAATTTGTTGGTGATTTTCAATGCTGAGGTTGTTATTGAATTTGTTGCTGTTATCAATGTTATTTATTACACTTTTTTGTATTATTCAATTTTGAGGTTGTTGTTGCATTTTTTGGTGTTTTTCATTGAAGAGGCTGTTGTTGAATTTTTTCGTGTTTTTCATTGTTGAGATTGTTGTTGAATTTGTTGTCGTTTTTCATTGTTGAGGTTGTTGTTGAATTTGTTGGTGATTTTCAGTGTTGAGGTTGTTGAATTTGTTGGTGATTTTCAATGCTGAGGTTGTTATTGAATTTGTTGCTGTTATCAATGTTATTTATTACACTTTTTTGTATTATTCAATTTTGAGGTTGTTGTTGGATTTTTTGGTGTTTTTCATTGTGGAGGTTGTTTTTGAATTTGTTGGTGTTTTTCAATGTTGAGGTTGTTGTTGAATTTGTTTGTGTTTTTCATAGTTGAGGTTGTTGTTGAATTTGCTGGTGTTATCAATGTTTTTTGTTGAACTTGTTTGTATTTTTAATACTTGAGGTTCTGGTTGAATTTGTTGGTGATTTTCAATATTGAGTTTGTGGTTGAATTTGTTGGTGTTATCAATGTTTTTTTTCGTTGAACTTGTGGAAACTTGTGAACTTTGTTTGTTGTTGAATTTGTTGGTGTTTTTCAAAGTTTAGGTCGTTGAATTTGTTGGTGATTTTCAATATTAAGCTAATTGTTGAATTTGTTGGTGTCAGGAATGGTTTTTTTAAAAACTTTTTTGTGTTTTTCAAAGTTGAAGTTGTTGTGAATTTGTTGCTGATATTCATTGTTGAGGTTGTTGAATTTGTTGGTGATTTTCAATATTGAGGATGTTGTTGAATTTGTTGGCGTTTTTCAATGTTGAGATTGTTGTTGAATTTGTTGACGTTTTTCAATATTAAGGTTGATGTTGAATTTGTTGGTGTTATGAATGATTTTTTTCAACTTTTTTGTGTTTTACAAATTTGAGGTTGTTGCGAATTTGTCGGTGATATTCAGCGTTAAGGTTGTTGAATTTGTTGGTGATTTTCAATATTGAGGTTGTTGTTGAATTTGTTGGCGTATTTCAATGTTGAGGTTGTTCTTGAATTTGTTGGTGTTTTTCAATGTTGAGGGTGTTGTTGAATTTGCTGGTGTTATCAATGGTTTTTTTTTTAAACTTTTTTGTGTTTTTCATCGTTAAGGTTGTTGCTGAATTTGTTGGTCATACTCAGTGTTGAGTTTGTTGAATCTGTTGGCGTTTTTCAATATTGATGTTGTTGTTGAATTTGTTGGCGTTTTTCAATGTTGAGGTTGTTGATGCATTTGTTGGTGTTATCAATGTGGGGGTCGATGAATTTGTTGGTGATTTTCAATCTAGAGGTTGTTTTTGAATTTGTTGGTGTTATCAATGGGTTTTTTTGAATTTTTTTCTGTTTTTCAAAGTTGAGGTTGTTGATGAATTTGTTGGTGATAAACAGTGTTGAGGTTGTTGAATTTTTTGGTGATTTTCAATATTGAGGTTCTCGTTGAATTTGTTGGCGTTTTTCAAAGCTGAGGTTGTTGAATTTTGTTGGTGATTTTCAATATTGTGGTTGTTGTTGAATTTGTTGGTGTTATTAATGTTATTTTTTGAACTTTTTTGTATTTTTCAATGTTGAGGTTGTTGTTGAATATTTTCTTTTATATCATTGTTGAGGTTGTTCTTGAATTTGCTGATGTTTTTCAATGTTGAGGTTGTTGTTGAATTTGTTGGTGTTATCAATGTAATTTTTTCAATGGTGAGGTTTTTGTTGAATTTTTTGGTCTTTCCATTGTTGAGATGGTTGTTAAATTTGTTGGTGTTTTTCAATGTTGAGGTTGTTGCATTTGTTGGTGATTTTCAACATTGAGGATGTAGTTGAATTTGTTGGTGTTGTCAATGTTTATTTAGTTGAACTTTTTTGCAGTTTTAAAATGTGAGGTTGTTGCTGAATTTTTTATTCATTTTCAATGTTGAGGTTGTTCTTGAATTTATTCGTGTTTTTCAATGTTGATGTTGGTGAATTTGTTGGTGATTTTCAATGTTTTTTTTCGTTGAACTTGTATGTATTTTTAAAAGTTGAGGTTGTTGTTGAATTTGTTGCTGTTTTCCAAAGTTTAGGTCAAAGTTTTTTGTATTTTTCAAAGTGGAAGTTGTTGTTGAATTGGTTGGTGTTTTTCCATGTCGAGGTTGTTGTTGAATGTGTTGGTGTTTTTCAATGTTGAGGTTGTAGTTGAATTTGTTGGTGCTTTTCAATGTTGAGATTGTTGTTGAATCTGTTGGTGATTTTCAATATTGAGGTTGTTGAATTTGTTGGTGATTTTCAATATTGAGGTTGTTGTTGAATTTGTCGGTGTTTTTCATTGCTGAGGTTGTTGTTGAATTTGTTGCTGATTTTCAATATTGAGGTTGTTGTTGAATTTATTGGTGTTATCAATGTTTAATTCGTTGAACTTTTGTGTACTTTTAAAAGTTGAGGTTGATTTTGAATTTGTTGGTGTTTTTCATTGTTGAGGTTGTTGTTGAAATTGTTGGCGTTTTACAAAGTTGAGGTTGTTGTTGAATTTGTTGGTGTTATGAATGTTTTTTTTTTGAACTTTTTTTTTTCAATGCTAATGTTGTTGAATTTGTTGGTGATTTTCAAAATTGAGTTTGTTGTTGAATTTGTTGGTGTTATCAATGTTGAGGTGGTTGTTGAAGTTAGTTTGTTGTTGAATTTGTTGGTGATTTTCAAAATTGAGTTTGTTGTTGAATTTGTTGGTGTTATCTATGGGTTTTTTTGTACTTTTTTGTGTTTTTCAATGTTGAGGTTGTTGATGAATTTGTTGGTGATAAACAGTGTTGAGGTTGTTGAATTTTTTGGTGATTTTCAATATTGAGGTTCTCGTTGAATTTGTTGGCATTTTTCAAAGTTGAGGTTGTTGAATTTTGTTGGTGATTTTCAATATTGAGTTTGTTGTTGAATTTGTTGGTGTTTTTCAATGTTGAGGTTGTTGTTGAATTTACTGGTGTTTTTCAATGTTGAGGTTGTTGTTGAAATTGTTGCTGTTATCAATGTTGAGGTTGTTTTTGAATTAATTGCTGTTTTTCTATGTTGCTCTAGTTGAATTTGTTGGTGATTTTCAATGTTGAGGTTGTTGTTGAATTGGATAGTGTCATCAATGTTTATTTTGTTGATCTTGTTTGTATTTTTAAAAGATGTGGTTGTTGTTAAATTTATTGGCGTTATCAATGTTTATATTGTTGAACTTTTCTTACTTTTAAAAGTTGAGGTTGTTGTTTAATTTGTTGGTGTTTTTCAATGTATAAGTTGTTGTTGAATTTGTTGGTGTCATGAATGGCTTTTTTCTTAACTTTTTCATGTTTTTCAAAGTGGAGGTTGTTGCTGGATCTGTTGGTGATATTCAGTGTTGAGGTTGTCTAATTTGTTGGTGATTTTCAATTTTGAGGTTGTTGTTGAATTTGTTGATGTTTTTCAATGTTGAGGTTGTTGTTGAATTTGTTGGTGTTATCAGTGTTATTTTTTGAACTTTTTTGTATTTTTCATTGTTGAGGTTGTTGCTGAATTTGTTGGTATTTTTCAATGCTGCGGTTGTTGTTGCATTTTTTGGTGTTTTTCATTGAAGAGGTTGTTGTTGAATTTTTTCGTGTTTTTCATTGTTGAGATTGTTGTTGAATTTGTTGTCGTTTTTCATTGTTCAGGTTGTTGTTGAATTTGTTGGTGATTTTCAGTGTTGAGTTTGTTGAATTTGTTGGTGATTTTAAATGCTGAGGTTGTTATTGAATTTGTTGCTGTTATCAATGTTATTTTTTACACTTTTTTATATTATTCAATTTTAAGGTTGTTGTTGGATTTTTTGGTGTTTTTCATTGTGGAGGTTGTTTTTGAATTTGTTGGTGTTTTTCAATGTTGAGGTTGTTGTTGAATTTGTTTGTGTTTTTCATAGTTGAGGTTGCTGTTGAATTTGCTGGTGTTATCAATGTTTTTTGTTGAACTTGTTTGTATTTTAAATAGTTGAGGTTCTGGTTGAATTTGTTGGTGATTTTCAGTATTGAGTTTTGTTCAATCTGATGGTGTTATCAATGTTTTTTTAAAAATTTGTTTTTATTTTTAAAAGTTGAGGTTGTTGTTGAATTTGTTGGTGTTTTTCAAAGTTTAGGTTGCTGAATTTGTTGGTGATTTTCAATATTAAGCTTGTTGTTCAATTTGTTGGTGTCATGAATGGTTTTATTTTAACTTTTTTGTGTTTTTCAAAGTTGAAGTTGTTGAGAATTTGTTGGTGATATTCAGTGTTGAGGTTGTTGAATCTTTTGGTGATTTTCAATATTGAGGATGTTGTTGAATTTGTTGGCGTTTTTCAATGTTGAGGTTGTTGTTGAGATTGTTAGCGTTTTTCAATGTTGACGTTGTTGTTGAATTTGTTGGTGTTTTTCATTGTTGAGGTTGTTGTTGAATTTGTTGGTGTTATCAATGTTTTTTGTTGAACTTGTGTGTATTTTTAAAAGGTAAGGTTGTTGTTGAAGTGGTTGGTGTTTTTCAATGTTGAGGTTGTTTAATTTGTTGGTGACTTTCAAAGTTGAGGTTGTTGCTGAATTTATTGGTGTTATCAATGTTTATTTTGTTGAAATTTTGTGTACTTTTAAAAGTTGAGGTTGATTTTGAATTTGTTTGTGTTTTTCATTGTTGAGGTTGTTGTTGAAATTGTTGGCGTTTTACAAAGTTGAGGTTGTTGTTGAATTTGCTGGTCTTTTTCAATGTTGAGGTTGTTGTTGAATTTGTTGATGTTTTTTATTATTGAGGTTTTTGTTGAATTTGTTGGTGTTATCAATGTTTTTTTTGTTGGACTTGTTTGTATTTTTCAAAGCTGAAGTTGTTGAATTTGTTGATGTTTTTCAATATTGAGGTTTTTGTTGAATTTGTTGGTGTATCAATGTTATTTTTTGAACTTTTTTGTATTTTTAAAAGATGAGTTTGTTGAATTTGTTGATGTTTTTAAATGTTGATGTTTTTTAATTTGTTGGTGATTTTCAACATTGAGTTTGTGGTTGAATTTGTTGGTGTTTTCTAGGTTTTTTTTTGAACTTGTTTGTATTTTTAAAAGTTAAAGTTGTAGTTTAATTTGTTCGTGTTGTTAAATATTGAGGTAGTTGAATTTGTTAGAGATTTTCAATATTGAGGTTGTTGTTGAATTTGTTGGTGTTATGAATGGTATTTTTTGAACTTTTTTGTTTTTTTCAATGCTAATGTTGTTGAATTTGTTGGTGATTTTCAAAATTGAGTTTGTTGTTGAATTTGTTGGTGTTATCAATGTTTTTTTTGTTGAACTTGTTTGTATTTTTAAAAGTTGAGGTTGTTTTTGAATTTGTTGGTGTTTTTCAATGTTGAGGTTGTTATTGAATTTATTGGTGTTTTTCAATTTTTATTTTGTTGAATTTGTTGGTGATTTACAATATTGAGTTTGTTGTTCAATTAGTTAGTGTTATTAATATTTCTTTTTTGAATTTGTTTGTTGCTGAATTTGTTGGTGTTTTTCAAAGTTTAGGTCGTTGAATTTGTTGGTGATTTTCAATATTATGCTAATTGTTGAATTTGTTGGTGTCATGAATGTTTTTTTTTTAAACTTTTTTGCGTTTTTCAAAGTTGAAGTTGTTTGAATTTGTTGGTGATATTCAAAGTTGAGGACGTTGAATTTGTTGGTGAATTTCAATATTGACGTTGTTGTTGAATTTGCTGGTGTTATCAATGGTTTTTTTTTAAAACTTTTTTGTGTTTTTCAACGTTAAGGTTGTTGCTGAATTTGTTGGTGATACTCAGTGTTGAGGTTGTTGAATCTGTTGGCGTTTTTCAATATTGATGTTGTTGTTGAATTTGTTGGCGTTTTTCAATGTTGAGGTTGTTGTTGAATTTGTTGGTGTTATCAATGTTGAGGTCGTTGAATTTGTTGGTGATTTTCAATCTAGAGGTTGTTTTTGAATTTGTTGCTGTTATCAATGGGTTTTTTTGAACTTTTTTGTTTTTTTCAAAGTTGAGGTTGTTGATGAATTTGTTGGTGATAAACAGTGTTGAGGTTGTTGAATTTTTTGGTGATTTTCAATATTGAGGTTCTCGTTGAATTTGTTGGCATTTTTCAAAGTTGAGGTTGTTGAATTTTGTTGGTGATTTTCAATATTGAGGTTGTGTTGAATTTGTTGGTGTTATTAATGTTATTTATTGAACTTTTTTGTATTTTTCAATGTTGAGGTTGTTGTTGAATAATTTCTTTTATATCATTGTTGAGGTTGTTCTTGAATTTGTTGGTGTTATCAATGGGTTTTTTTGAACTTTTTTGTGTTTTTCAAAGTTGAGGTTGTTGATGAATTTGTTGGTGATAAACAGTGTTGAGGTTGTTGAATTTTTTGGTGATTTTAAATATTGAGGTTCTCGTTGAATTTGTTGGCATTTTTCAAATTTGAGGTTGTTGAATTTTGTTGGTGATTTTCAATATTGAGGTTGTTGTTAAATTTGTTGGTGTTATTAATGTTATTTTTTGAACTTCTTTGTATTTTTCAATATTGAGGTTGTTGTCTGAATTTGTTGGTGTTATTCAATGGTGAGGTTTTTGTTGAATTTTTTGGTCTTTCCATTGTTGAGTTGGTTGTTAAATTTGTTGGTGTTTTTCAATGTTGAGGTTGTTGCATTTGTTGGTGATTTTCAACATTGAGGATGTAGTTGAATTTGCTGGTGTTGTCACTGTTTATTTTGTTGAACTTTTTTGCAGTTTTAAAATGTGAGGTTGTTGCTGAATTTTTTATTCTTTTTCAATGTTGAGGTTGTTGTTGAATTTGTTTTGTGTTTTTCAATGTTGAGGTTGTTCTTGAATTTATTCGTGTTTTTCAATGTTGATGTTGGTGAATTTGTTGGTGATTTTCAATATTGAGTTTGTTGTTGAATTTCTTGGTGTTATCAATGTTTTTTTTCGTTGAACTTGTATGTATTTTCAAAATTTGAGGTTGTTGTTGAATTTGTTTCTGTTTATCAAAGTTTAGTTCAAAGTTTTTTGTATTTTTCAAAGTGGAAGTTGTTGTTGAATGTGTTGGTGTTTTTCCATGTCGAGGTTGTTGTTGAATGTGTTGGTGTTTTTCAATGTTGAGGTTGTAGTTGAATTTGTTGGTGCTTTTCAATGTTGAGATTGTTGTTGAATCTGTTGGTGATTTTCAATATTGAGGTTGTTGAATTTGTTGGTGATTTTCAATATTGAGGTTGTTGTTGAATTTGTCGGTGTTTTTCATTGTTGAGTTTGTTGTTGAATTTGTTGCTGATTTTCAATATTGAGGTTGTTGTTGAATTTATTGGTGTTATCAATGTTTATTTTGTTGAACTTTTGTGTACTTTTAAAAGTTGAGGTTAATTTTGAATTTGTTTGTGTTTTTCATTGTTGAGGTTGTTGTTGAAATTGTTGGCGTTTTACAAAGTTGAGGTTGTTGTTGAATTTGCTGGTCTTTTTCAATGTTGAGGTTGTTGAATTTGTTGGTTTTATCAATGTTTTTTTTGTTGGACTTGTTTGTATTTTTCAAAGTTGAAATTGTTGAATTTGTTGATGTTTTTCAATATTGATGTTTTTTAATTTGTTGATGATTTTAAACATTGAGTTTGTGGTTGAATTTGTTGGTGTTATCAAGGTTTTTTTTTTTAACTTGTTTGTATTTTTACAAGTTAAAGTTGTTGTTTAATTTGTTGGTGTTATTAAATATTGAGGTAGTTGAATTTGATAGTGATTTTCAATATTGAGGTTATTGTTGAATTTGTTGGTTTTATGAATGGTTCTTTTTGAACGTTTTTGTTTTTTTCAATGCTAATGTTGTTGAATTTGTTGGTGATTTTCAAAATTGAGTTTGTTGTTGAATTTGTTGGTGTTATCAATGTTTTTTTTGTTGAACTTGTCTGTATTTTTAAAAGTTGAGGATGTTTTTGAATTTGTTGGTGTTTTTCAATGTTGAGGTTGTTGTTGAATTTATTGGTGTTTTTCAATTTTTATTTTGTTGAATTAGTTGGTGATTTTCAATATTGAGTTTGTTGTTCAATTAGTTAGTGTTAACAATGTTTTTTTTTGAATTTGTTTGTTGTTGAATTTGTTGGTGGTTTTCAAAGTTTAGGTCGTTGAATTTGTTGGTGATTTTCAACATTAAGCTTATTGTTGAATTTGTTGGTGTCATAAATGGTTTTTTTAATAACTTTTTTGTGTTTTTCAAAGTTGAAGTTGTTGCGAATTTGTTGGCGATATTCAGTGTTGAGGTTGTTGAATTTGTTGGCGTTTTTCAATGTTGAGGTTGTTGTTGAATTTGTTGGCGTTTTTCAATATTAAGGTTGTTGTTGAATTTGTTGGTGTTATGAATGATTTTTTTCAACTTTTTTGTGTTTTACAAATTTGAGGTTGTTGCGAATTTGTCGGTGATATTCAGCATTAAGGTTGACGAATTTGTTGGTGATTTTCAATATTGAGGTTGTTGTTGAATTTGTTGGCGTATTTCAATGTTGAGGTTGTTCTTGAATTTGTTGGTGTGTTTCAATGTTGAGGTTGTTGTTGAATTTGTTGGTGTTTTTCAGTGATGAGGTTGTTGTTGAATTTGTTGGTGATTTTCAAAGTTGAGGACGTTGAATTTGTTGGTGAATTTCAATATTGACGTTGTTGTTGAATTTGCTGGTGTTATCAATGGTTTTTTTTAAAACTTTTTAGTGTTTTTCAACGTTAAGGTTGTTGCTGAATTTGTTGGTGATACTCAGTGTTGAGGTTGTTGAATCTGTTGGTGTTTTTCAATATTGATGTTGTTGTTGAATTTGTTGGCGTTTTTCAATGTTGAGGTTGTTGTTGAATTTGTTGGTGTTTTTCAATGTTGACGTTGTTGTTGAGTTTGTTGGTGTTTTTCATTGTTGAGGTTGTTGTTGAATTTGTTGATGTTATCAATGTTTTTTGTTGAACTTGTGTGTATTTTTTAATGTTAAGTTTGTTGTTGAAGTTGTTGGTGTTTTTCAATGTTGAGGTTGTTTAATTTGTTGGTGATTTTCAAAGTTGAGGTTTTTGCTGAATTCATTGATGTTATCAATGTTTATTTTGTTGAACTTTTTTGTACTTTTAAAAGTTGAGGTTGATTTTGAATTTGTTGGTGTTTTTCATTGTTGAGGTTGTTGTTGAAATTGTTGGCGTTTTAAAAAGTTGAGGTTGTTGTTGAATTTGCTGGTGTTTTTCAATGTTGAGGTTGTTGTTGAATTTGTTGATGTTTTTCATTGTTGAGGTTGTTGTTGAATTTGTTGATGTTATCAATGTTTTTTGTTGAACTTTTTTGTATTTTTCAATGTTGAGGTTGTTGTTGAAATTGTTGGCGTTATCAATGTTTTTTTTGTTGGACTTGTTGGTATTTTTCAAAGTTGAAGTTGTTGTTGAATTTGTTGATGTTTTTCAATATTGTGGTTATTGTTGAATTTGTTGGTGTATCAATGCTATTATTTGAACTTTTTTGTATTTTTAAAAGATGAGGTTATTGAATTTGATGATGTTTTTAAATGTTGATGTTTTTGAATTTGTTGGTGATTGACTTTGTTGTTGAATTTGTTGTTGAATTAACATTGAAAAACAACAATAACTTCAACAACCACCTCAAAATTGATAACACCAACAAATTCAACAACAAACTCAATTTTGAAAATCACCAACAAATTCAACAACATTAGCATTGAAAAAACAAAAAAGTTCAAAAAAAAAACATTCATAACACCAACAAATTCAACAACAACCTCAATATTGAAAATCACCAACAAAATCAACAACATTGACTTTGTTGTTGAATTTGTTGGTGTTATCAAAGTTTTTTTTTGAACTTGTTTGTATTTTTAATAGTTGAAGTTGTTGTTTAATTTGTTGGTGTTTTTAAATATTGCTAATGTTGTTGAATGTGTTGGTAATTTTCAAAATTGAGTTTGTCGTTGAATTTGTTGGTGTTATCAATGTTGAGGTGGTTGTTGAAGTTATTGCTGTTTTTCAAAATTAATGTTGTTGAATTTGTTGGTGATTTTCAATATTGAGTTTGTTGTTGAATTTGTTGGTTTTTTTCAATGTTAAGGTTGTTGTTGAATTTGTTGGAGTTATCAATGCTTTTTTTGTTGAACTAGTTTGTATTTTTAAAAGTTGAGTTTGTTGTTGAATTTGTCGTTGTTTTTCAATGTTGAGGTTGTTGTTGAATTTATTGGTGTTTTTCAATGTTTATGTTGTTGAATTTGTTGGTGATTTTCAATATTGAGTTTGATGTTCAATTAGTTAGTCTTATTAATGTTTTTTTTTTGAATTTGTTTTTATTTTTAAAAGTTGTTTGTTGTTGAATTTGTTGGTGTTTTTCATAGTTTATGTCGTTGAATTTGTTGGTGATTTTCAATATTAAGCTTATTGTTGAATTTGTTGGTGTCATGAATGGTTTTTTAAACTTTTTTGTGTTTTTCAAAGTTGAAGTTGTTGCAAATTTGTTGGTGATATTCAGTGTTGAGGTTGTTGAATTTGTTGGTGCTTTTCAATATTGGGGATGTTGTTGAATTTATTGGCTTTTTTCAATGTTTAGGTTGTTGTTGAGATTGTTGGTGATTTTCAATGTTGACATTGTTGTTGAATTTGTTGGTGTTTTTCATTGTTGAGGTTGTTGTTGAATTTTGTGGTGTTATCAATGTTTTTTGTTTAACATGTTTGTATTTTTAGAAGTTAAGGATGTTGTTGAATTTGTTGGTGTTTTTCCATGTTGAGGTTGTTGAATTTGTTGGTGATATTCAAAGATGAGGTTGTTGCTGAATGTATTGGTGTTATCAATGATTATTTTGTTGAACTTTTTTGTACTTTTAAAAGTTGAGGTTGTTGTTGAATTTGTTGGCGTTTTTCAATTTTGAGGCTGTTGCTTAATTTTTTGGTGTTCTTCATTGTTGAGGTTGTTGTTGAATTTGTTGGTGTTATCAATGTTCTTTTTTCAACTTTTTTGTACTTTTAAAAGTTGAGTTTGTTATTGAATTTGTTTGTTTTTTTCAATGATGACGTTGTTGTTGAATTGAATGGTATGTTTCATTGTTGAGTTTCTTGTTGAATTTGTTGGTGTTATCAATGTTTTTTTGCTGAACTTGTTTGTATTTTTAAAAGTTGAGGTTGTGGTTGAATTTGTTGGTGTTTTTCAAAGATGAGGTCGGTGAATTTGTTGGTGATTTTCAATCTAGAGGTTGTTTTTGAATTTGTTGGTGTTATCAATGGGTTTTTTTGAACTTTTTTGTGTTTTTCAAAGTTGAGGTTGTTGATGAATTTGTTGGTGATATTCAGTGTTGAGGTTGTTGAATTTTTTGGTGATTTTCAATATTGAGGTTCTCGTTGAATTTGATGGCATTTTTCAATGTTGAGGTTGTTGAATTTTGTTGGTGATTTTCAATATTGAGGTTGTTGTTGAATTTGTTGGTGTTATTAATGTTATTTTTTGAACTTTTTTGTATCTTTCAATGTTGAGGTTGTTGTTGAATATGTTCTTTTATATCATTGTTGAGGTTGTTCTTGAATTTGTTGATGTTTTTCAATGTTGAGGTTGTTGTTGAATTTGTTGGTGTTATTCAATTGTGAGGTTTTTGTTGAATTTTTTGGTCTTTCCATTGTTGAGTTGGTTGTTAAATTTGTTGGTGTTTTTCAATGTTGAGGTTGTTGCATTTGTTGGTGATTTTCAACATTGAGGATGTAGTTGAATTTGCTGATGTTGTCACTGTTTATTTTGTTGAACTTTTTTGCAGTTTTAAAATGTGAGGTTGTTGCTGAATTTTTTATTCATTTTCAATGTTAAGGTTGTTGTTGAATTTGTTTTGTGTTTTTCAATGTTGAGGTTGTTTTTGAATTTATTCGTGTTTTCGAATGTTGATGTTGTTGAATTTGTTGGTGCTTTTCAATGTTGAGATTGTTGTTGAATCTGTTGGTGATTTTCAATATTGAGGTTGTTGAATTTGATGGTGATTTTCAATATTGAGGTTGTTGTTGAATTTGTTGGTGTTTTTCAATGTTGAGGTTGTTGTTGAATTTGTTGGTGTTATCAATGTTATTTTTTTGAACTGTGTTGTATTTTTCAATGTTGAGGTTGTTGTTGAATTTGTTGGTGTTTTACATTGTTGAGGTTGTTGTTGAATTTGTTGGTGTTATCAATGTTTTTTTTGTTCAACTTGTTTGTATTTTTCAAAGTTGAAGTTTTTGTTGAATTTGTTGGTGTTTTGCAATGGAGAGGGTTTTGTTGAATTTTTTGGTGTTTTAATTGTTGAGGTTGTTTTTAAATATTTTGGTGTTTTTCAATGTTGAGGTTGTTAATGAATTTGTTGCTGATTTTCAATATTGCGGTTGTAGTTGAATTTGTTGGTATTGTCAATATTCATTTTGTTGAACATTTTAGTAGTTTTAAAAGTTGAGGTTGTTGCTGAAATTTTTTTGTTGTTTTTCAATGTTGATGTTGTTGTGAATTGGATAGTGTCATCAATGTTTATTTTGTTGAAATAGTTTGTAGTTTTAAAAGTTGAGTTTGTTGTTGAATTTGTTGGTGTTTTTCAATGTTGAGGTTGTTGTTGAATTTGTTGGCGTTTTTCAATGTTGATGTTGTTGAATTTGTTGGTGTTATGAATGTTTTTTTTCAATTTTTTTCTGTTTTTCAAATTTGAGGTTGTTGCGAATTTGTCGGTGATATTCAGCGTTAAGGTTGTTGAATTTGCTGGTGATTTTCAATATTGACATTGTTTTGAATTTGTTGGCGTTTTTCAATGTTGAGGTTGTTCTTGAATTTGTTGGTGTTTTTCATAGTTGAGGTTGTTGTTGAATTTGTTGGTGTTTTTCAATACTGAGGTTGTTGTTGAATTTGTTGGTGTTTTTCATAGTTGAGGTTGTTGTTGAATTTGTTGGTGTTATCAATGTTTATTTTGTTGAACTTTGTTGTAATTTTAAAAGTCGATGTTGATTTTGAATTTGGTGGTGTTTTTCATTGTTGAGGTTGTTCTTGAATTTGTTGGCGTTTTTCAATGTTGAGGTTGTTGTTGAATTTTTTGGTGTTTTTCAATGTTGAGGTTGTTGTTGAATTTGTTGGTGTTTTTCAATGTTGACGTTGTTGTTCAATTTGTTGGTGTTTTTAAATGTTGATGTTTTTGAACTTGTTTGTGATTTTCAACATTGAGTTTTTGTTGTTGAATTTGTTGGTGTTATCAAGGTTTTTTTTTGAACTTGCTTGTATTTTTAAAAGTTGAAGTTGTTGTTTAATTTGTTGGTGTTTTTAAATATTGAGGTAGTTGAATTTGTTGGTGATTTTCAATATTGAGGTTGTTGTTGAATTTGTTGGTGTTATGAATGTTTTTTTTTTGAACTTTTTTGTTTTTTTTAATGCTAATGTTGTTGAATTTTTTGGTTATTTTCAAAATTGAGTTTGTTGTTGAATTTGTTGGTGTTATCAATGTTAAGGTTGTTGTTGAATTTATTGATGTTTTTCAATGTTAATGTTGTTGAATTTGTTGGTGATTTTCAATATTGAGTTTGTTGTTGAATTTGTTCGTGTTATCAATGTTTTTTTTTGTTGAACTAGTTTGTATTTTTAAAAGTTGAGGTTGTTGTTGAATTTGTTGGTGTTTTTCAATGTTGAGGTTGTTGTTGAATTTATTGGTGTTTTTCAATGTTTATGTTGTTGAATTTGTTGGTGATTTTCAATATTGAGTTTGTTGTTCAATTAGTTAGTGTTATTAATGTTTTTTTTTGAATTTGTTTGTATTTTTAAAAGTTGTTTGTTGTTGAATTTGTTGGTGTTTTTCAAAGTTTAGGTGGTTGAATTTGATCGTGATTTTCAATATTAAGCTTATTGTTGAATTTGTTGGTTTGATGAATGGTTTTTTTTAATACTTTTTTGTGTTTTTCAAAGTTGAAGTTGTTCCGAATTTGTGGGTGATATTCAGTATTGAGGTTGTTGAATTTGATGGCGTTTTTCAATATTAAGGTTGTTGTTGAATTTGTTGGTGTTATGAATGTTTTTTTTGAACTTTTTTGTGTTTTTCAATTTGAGGTTGTTGCGAATTTGTCCGTGATATTCAGCGTTAAGGTTGTTGAATTTGTTGGTGATTTTCAATATTAAGGTTGTTGTTGAATTTGTTGGTGTTATCAATGTTATTTTTTGAAATGTTTTGTGTTTTTCAATGTTGAGGTTGTTGTTGAATTTGTTGGTGTTTTACATTGTTGAGGTTGTTGTTGAATTTGTTGGTGTTATCAATGTTTTTTTTTGTTCAACTTGTTTGTATTTTTTAAAGTTGAAGTTTTTGTTTAAGTTGTTGGTGTTTTGCAATGGAGAGGTTTTTTGTTGAATTTTTTGGTGTTTTCATTGTTGAGGTTGTATTTAAATTTGTTGGTGTTTTTCAATGTTGAGGTTGTTAATGAATTTGTTGCTGATTTTCAATATTGAGGTTGTAGTTGAATTTGTTGGTATTGTCAATAATTATTTTGTTGAACATTTTAGTAGTTTTAAAAGTTGAGGTTGTTGCTGAAATTTTTTTATTGTTTTTCAATGTTGATGTTGTTGTGAATTGGATAGTGTCATCAATGTTTATTTTGTTGAACTAGTTGGTACTTTTAAAAGTTGAGTTTGTTGTTGAATTTGTTGGTGTTTTTCAATGTTGAGGTTGTTGTTGAATTTGTTGGTTTTACGAATGTTTTTTTTCAACTTTTTTGCGTTTTTCATATTTGAGGTTGTTGCGAAATTGTTGGTGATATTCAGTGTTAAGGTTGTTGAATTTGTTGGTGTTTTTCAATGCTGAGGTTGTTGTTGAATTTATTGGTGTTTTTCAATGTTTATGTTGTTGAATTTGTTGGTGATTTTCAATATTGAGTGTGTTGTTCAATTTGTTAGTGTTATTAATTTTTTTTTTGAATTTGTTTTTATTTTTAAAAGTTGTTTGTTGTTGAATTTGTTGGTGTTTTTCAAAGTTTAGCTCGTTGAATTTGTTGCTGATTTTCAATATTAAGCTTATTGTTGAATTTGTTGGTTTGATGAATGGTTTTTTTTATACTTTTTTGTGTTTTTCAAAGTTGAAGTTGTTCCGAATTTATTGGTGATATTCAGTTTTGAGGTTGTTGAAGTTGTTGGAGATTTTCAATATTGAGAATGTTGTTGAATTTGTTGGCGTTTTTCAATGTTGAAGTTGTTCTTCAATTTTTTTGCTGTGTTTCAATGTTGAGGTTGTTGTTGAATTTGTTGGTGTTTTTCAATGATGAGGTTGTTGTTGAATTTGTTGGTGATTTTCGTAGTTGAGGTTGTTGTTGAATTTGTTGGTGTTTTTCAATGATGCGGTTGTTGTTGAATTTGTTGGTGATTTTCAAAGTTGAGGTCGTTGAATTTGTTGATGAATTTCAATATTGACGTTGTTGTTGAATTTACTGGTGTTTTCAATGGTTTTTTTTAAAAACTTTTTAGTGTTTTTCAACTTTAAGGTTGTTGCTGAATTTGTTGGTGATATTCAGTGTTGAGGTTGTTGAATCTGTTGGTGTTTTTCAATATTGATGTTGTTGTTGAATTTCTTGGCGTTTTTCAATGTTGAGGATGTTGTTGAATTTGTTGGCGTTTATCAATGTTGACGTTGTTGAATTTGTTGGTGTTTTTCATTGTTGAGGTTGTTGTTGAATTTGTTGGTGTTATCAATGTTTTTTGTTGAATTTGTGTGTATTTGTAAAAGTTAAGGTTGTTGTTGAAGTAATTGGTGTTTATCAATGTTGAGGTTGTTTAATTTGTTGGTTATTTTCAAAGTTTAGGTTGTTGCTGAATTCATTCGTGTTATCAATGTTTATTTTGTTGAACTTTTTTGTACTTTTAAAAGTTGAGGTTGATTTTGAATTTGTTGGTGTTTTTCATTGTTGAGGTTGTTGTTGAAATTGTTGGCTTTATCAATGTTTTTTTTGTTGGTCTTGTTTGTATTTTTCAAAGTTGAAGTTGCTGTTGAATTTGTTGATGTTTTTCAATATTGAGGTTGTTGTTGAATTTATTGGTGTATCAATGTTATTTTTTGAACTTTTTTGTAATTTTAAAAGATGAGGTTGTTGAATTTGTTGATGTTTTTAAATGTTGATGTTTTTGAATTTGTTGGTGATTTTCAACATTGAGTTTGTTGTTGAATTTGTTGGTGTTATCAAGGTTTTTTTTTAAACTGGTTTGTATTTTTAAAAGTTGAAGTTGTTGTTTAATTTGTTGGTGTTATCAATGTTGAGGTAGTTGAACTTGTTGGTGATTTTCAATATTGAGGTTGTTGTTGAATTTGTTGGTGTTATGAATGTTTTTTTTTGTTTTTTTCAATGCTAATGTTGTTGAATTTGTTGGTGATTTTCAAAATTGAGCTGGTTGTTGAATTTGTTGGTGTTATCAATGTTGAGGTTGTTGTTGAATTTATTGATGTTTTTCAATGTAAATGTTGTTGAATTTGTTGGTGATTTTCAATACTGAGTTTGTTGTTCAATTAGTTAGTGTTATTAATGTTTTTTTTTTGAATTTATTTGCATTTTTAAAAGTAGTTTGTTGTTGAATTTGATGGTGTTTTTCAAAGTTTAGGTCATTGAATTTGTTGGTGATTTTCAATATTAAGCTTATTGTTGAATTTGTTGGTTTGATGAATGGTTTTTTTTAATACTTTTTTGTGTTTTTCAAAGTTGAAGTTGTTCCGAATTTGTTGGTGATATTCAGTGTTGAGGTTGTTGAATTTGTTGGGGATTTTCAATATTGAGGTTGTTGTTGAATTTGAAGGCGTTTTTCAATATTAAGGTTGTTGTTGAATTTGTTGGTGTTATGAATGTTTTTTTTCAACTTTTTTGTGTTTTTCAATTTGAGGTTGTTGCGAATTTGTCGGTGATATTCAGCGTTAAGGTTGTTGAATTTGTTGGTGATTTTCAATATTGAGTTTGTTGTTGAATTTGTTGGTGTTATCAATGTTATTTTTTGAACTGTTTTGTATTTTTCAATGTTGAGGTTGTTGTTGAGTTTGTTGGTGTTTTACATTGTTGAGGTTGTTGTTGAATTTGTTGGTGTTTTTCAATGTTGAGGTTGTTGTTGAATTTGTTGGTGTTATCAATGTTTTTTTTGTACAACTTGTTTGTATTTTTTAAAGTTGAAGTTTTTGTTGAATTTGTTGGTGTTTTGCAATGGAGAGGGTTTTTGTTGAATTTTTTGGTGTTTTCATTGTTGAGGTTGTTTTTAAATTTGTTGGTGTTTTTCAATGTTGAGGTTGTTAATGAATTTGTTGCTGATTTTCAATATTGAGGTTGTAGTTGAATTTGTTGGTATTGTCAATATTTATTTTGTTGAACATTTTAGTAGTTTTAAAAGTTGAGGTTGTTGCTGAAATTTTTTTTATTGTTTTTCAATGTTGATGTTGTTGTGAATTGGATAGTGTCATCAATGTTTATTTTGTTGAACTAGTTTGTACTTTTAAAAGTTGAGTTTGTTGTTGAATTTGTTGGTGTTTTTCAATATTAAGGTTGTTGTAGAATTTGTTGGTGTTATGAATGTTTTTTTTCAACTTTTTTGCGTTTTTCAAATTTGAGGTTGTTGCGAATTTGTCGGTGATATTCAGTGTTAAGGTTGTTGAATTTGTTGGTGTTTTTCAATGCTGAGGTTGTTGTTGAATTTGTTGGTGTTTTTCATAGTTGAGGTTGTTGTTGAATTTATTGGTGTTTTTCAATGTTTATGTTTTTGAATTTGTTGGTGATTTTCAATATTTAGTTTGTTGTTCAATTAGTTAGTGTTATTAATGTTTTTTTTTAATTTGTTTGTATTTTTAAAAGTTGTTTGTTGTTGAATTTGTTGGCGTTTTTCAATATTAAGGTTGTTGTTGAATTTGTTGGTGTTATGAATATTTTTTTTCAACTTTTTGGGTTTTTCAATTTGAGTTTGTTGTGAATTTGTCGGTGATATTCAGCGTTAAGGTTGTTGAATTTGTTGGTGATTTTCAATATTGAGGTTGTTGTTGAATTTGTTGCTGATTTTCATAGTTGAGGTTGTTGTTGAATTTGTTGGTGTTTTTCAATGATGCAGTTGTTGTTGAATTTGTTGGTGATTTTCAAAGTTGAGGTCGTTGAATTTGTTGGTGAATTTCAATATTGACGTTGTTGTTGAATTTGCTGGTGTTATCAATGTTTTTTTTTAAAAACTTTTTAGTGTTTTTCAACGTTAAGGTTGTTGCTGAATTTTTTGGTGATATTCAGTGTTGAGGTTGTTGAATCTGTTGGTGTTTTTCAATATTGATGTTGTTGTTGAATGTGTTGGCGTTTTTCAATGTTGAGTTTGTTGTTGAATTTGTTGGTGTTATCAATGTTTTTTGTTGAACTTGTGTGTATTTGTAAAAGTTAAGGTTGTTGTTGAAGTAATTGGTGTTTTTCATTGTTGAGGTTGTTGTTGAATTTGTTGATGTTTTGCAATGGTGAGGGTTTTTGTTGAATTTTTTGGTGTTATCATTGTTGAGGTTGTTTTTAAATTTGTTGGTGTTTTTCAATATTGAGGTTGTAGTTGATTTTGTTGGTTTTGTGAATATTTATTTTATTGAACATTTTTGTAGTTTTAAAAGTTGAGGTTGTTGTTGCATTTGTTGGTGTTTTTCGAATATGAGGTCGTTGAATTTGTTGGTGAATTTCAATATTGACATTGTTGTTGAATTTGCTGGTGTTATCAATGGTTTTTTTTAAAAACTTTTTTGTGTTTTTCAACGTTAAGTTTGTTGCTGAATTTGTTGGTGATATTCAGTGTTGAGGTTGTTGAATCTGTTGGTGTTTTTCAATGTTGAGGTTGTTGTTGAATTTGTTGGTGTTTTGCAATTTTGAGGTTGTATTGAATTTGTTGGTATTTTTCAATGTTGAAGTTGTTATTGAATTTGTTGTTATTTTTTAATGGGGAGATTTTTGTTGAATTTTTTGGTGTTTTCATTGTTGAGGTTGATCTTTAATTTGTTGGTGTTTTTCAATGTTCAGGTTGTTGTTGAATTTTTTGCTGATTTTCAATGTTGAGATTGTTGTTAAATTTGTTGTTTTTCAAGGTTGATGTTGTTGTTGAACTTGTTGGTGATATTCAGTGGTTAGGTTGGTGAATTTATTGGTGATTTTAAATGTTGAGCTTGTTGTTGAATTGGACAGTGTCATAAATGTTTATTTTGTTGAACTTGTTTGTATTTCTAAAAGTTGATTTCGTTGTTGAATTTATTGGTTTTTTCACTGTTCATTTTGTTGAACTTTTTTGTACTTTTACATGTTGCGGTTGTTATTTAATTTGTTGGAGTTTTTCAAAGTTGAGGTCGTTGAATTTGTTGGTGATTTTGAATATTGTGGTTGTTGTTGAATTGGTTGGTGTTTTTCAATGTTGATGTTGTTGAATTTGTTGGTGTTATCAATGTTTTCTTTTAAACTGTTTCGTGTTTTTCAATGTTGAGGTTGTTGAATTTGTTGCTGATTTTCAATATTGAGGTTGATGATGAATTTGTTGGTGTTATCAACATTTATTTTGTTGAACTTTTTGGTACTTTTAATAGTTGAGCTTGTTGTTGAAATTGTTTGGATTTTCAATATTGAGGTTGTTGTTGAAACTGTTGAGTTATTCAATGTTGAGGTTGTTGTTAAACTTGTTGGTGTTATCAATGTTATTTTTCGAACTTTTTTGTATTTTTCAAAGTTGAAGTTGTTGTTGAATTTATTGGTATTTTTCAATGTTGAGTTTGTAGTTGAATTTGTTGGTGTTTTTCAATGTTGAGTTTGTTGTTTAATTTGTTGATGTTTTTCAATGTTGAGGTTGTTGTTGAATTTGTTGGTGTTATCAATGTTATTTTTTGAACTGTTTTGTATTTTTCAATGTTGAGGGTGTTTTTGAATTTGTTGGTGTTTTTCAATGTTGAGGTTGTTGTTGAATTTGTTGGTGTTTTTCATTGTTGAGGATGCTGTTGAATTTGTTGGTGTTAAAAAATTTTTTGTTGAACTTGTTTGTATTTTTAAAATTTGAAGATGTTGTAGAATCTGTTGGTGTTTTTGAAAGTTGAGGTCGTTGAATTGGTTGGTGATTTTCAATATTGCTGTTGCTGTTGAATTTGTTGGGGTTATCAATGGTTTTTTTTGAACATTTTTGTGTTTTTCAAAGTTGAGATTTTTGCTGAATTTATTGATGTTATCAATGTTTGTTTTGTTGAACTTTTTTGTAAGTTTAAACGTTGAGGTTGATTTTGAATTTGCTGGTTGTTTTTCATTGTTGAGGTTGTTGTTGAATTTGTTGGCGGTTTTCAATGTTGAGGTTGTTGTGGAATTTCTTAGTGCTGTTCATTGTTGAGGTTGTTGTTGAATTTGTTGGTGTTTTTCAATGGTGAGGTTTTTGTTGAATTTGTTGGTGTTTTCATTGTTGAGGTTGTTGTTAAATTTGATGTTGTTTTTCAATGTTGAGGTTGTTGTTGAATTTGATGGTGTTATCAATGTTCTTTTTTCAACTTTTTTTGTACTTTTAAAAGTTGAGGTTATTTTTGAATTAGTTGGTGATTTTCAATACAGAGGTTGTTGTTGAATTTGTTTGTGATTTTCAATATTGATGTTGTTGTTGAATTTGATGGTGTTATCAGTGGTTTTTTTTGAACTTTTTTGTGTTTTTCAAAGTTGAGGATGTTGCTGAATTTATTGGTTTTATCATTGTTTATTTTGTTGAACTTTTTTGTACTTTTAAACGTTGAGGTTGATTTTGAATGTTTTGGTGTTTTTCATTGTTGAGGTTGTTGTTGAATTTGTTGGCGTTTTTCAATGTTGAGGTTGTTGTTGAATTGGTTGGCGTTTTTCAATGTTGAGCTTGTTGTTGCATTTGTTGGTGTTTTTCAATGGTGTGGTTTTTGTTGAATTTGTTGGTGTTTTCATTGTTGAGGTTGTTGTTAAATTTGATGGTGTTATCAATGATCTTTTTTCAACTTCTTTGTACTTTTAAAAGATGAGGTTGTTGTTGAGTTTGTTGGTGATTTTCAATATTGAGGTTGTTGTTGAATTTGTTGGTGATTTTCAATATTGTCGTTGTTGTTGAATTTGATGGTGTTATCAATGGTTTCTTTTGAACTTTTTTCTGTTGTTCAAAGTTGCTGTTTATGCTGAAATTATTGGTGTTATCAATTATTTATTTTGTTGAAATTTTTTGTACTTTTTAAAGTTGAAGTTGATTTTGAATTTGTTGGTGTTTTTCATTGTTGAGGTTGTTGTTGAATTTTTTGGTGATTTTAAATGTTGAGGTTGTTGTTGAATTGGACAGCGTCATCAATCGTTATTTTGTTGAACTTGTTTGTATTTTTAAAAGTTGTGGTAACTGTTGAATTTATTGGTGTTATCACTGTTTATTTTGTTGAACTTTTTTGTACTTTTCAATGATGAGGTTGTTGTTTAATTTGTTGATGTTTTTCAAAGTTGACGTCGTTGAAATTGTTGGTGATTTTCAATATTGAGGTTGTTGTTGAATTTGTTTGTTTTTTTCAATGTTGATGTTGTTGAATTTGCTGGTGATTTTCAATATTGAGGTTGTTGATGAATTTGTTGGTGTTATCAACGTTTATTTTGTTGAACTTTTTTGTACTTTTAGAAGTTGAGCTTGTTGTTGAATTTGTTGGGATTTTCAATATTGAGGTTGTTGTTGAAATTGTTGGCGTTTTTCAAAGTTGAGGTTGTAGTTGAATTTTGCTGGTGTTTTTCAATGTTCAGGTTATTGTTGAATTTGTTGACGTTGTCAATGTTATTTTTTGATCTTTTTTGTATTTTTGAAAGTTGAGGTTGTTGTTGAATTTATTGGTGTTTTTCAATAATGAGGTCATTGAATTTTTTTGTGATTTTCAATATTCAGGTTTTTATTGAATTTGTTGGTGTTATGAATGGTTTTTTGAACTTTTTTGTGCTTGTCAATCTTGAGTTTGTAGCTGAATTTGTTGGTGATATTCAATATTGAGGTTGTTGTTGAATTTGTTGGCGTTTTTCAATATTCAGGTTGTTGTTGAAATTGTTGGTGTTATGAATGTATTTTTTGAAATTTTTTGTGCTTTTCGAAGTTCAGGTTGTTGCTGAATTTGTTGGTGATATTCAATGTTGAGGTTGTTCAATTTGTTGGTGATTTTCAATACTGAGGTTGTTGTTAGTATTTGTTGGTGTTATCAACGTTTATTTTGTTGACCTTTTTTCTACTTTTAAATGTTGAGGTTGTTGTTAAAATATTGAGGTTGTTGTTGAAATTGTTGGCGTTTTTCAATGTTGAGGTTGTCGTTGAATTTGTGGGTGTTTATCAACGTTGAGGTTGTTGTTGAATATGTTCGTGTTATCAATGTTATTTTTTTGAAACTTTTTGTATTTTTCAAAGTTGAAGTTGTGTTTGAATTTGTTGGTGTTTATCAATGTTGAGGTTTTTGTTGAATTTATTGGTGTTATCAATGTTGTTTTTTGAACTTTTTTGTATTTTTGAAAGTTGAGGTTGTTGTTTAATTTGTTGTTGTTTTTCAATGTTGAGTTGATGTTGAATTTACTTGTGTTTTTCAAAGTTGTGGTCGTTGAATCTGTTGGTGATTTTCAATATTGAGGTTGTTGTTGAATTTGTTGGTGTTCTGAATGTTTTTTTTCTTTAACTTATTTGATTTTTCAAAGTTGAGGTTGTTGCTTAATTTGTTGGTGATACTCAGTGTTGAGCTTGTTGAATCTGTTGCTGTTTTTCAATGTTGTGGTTGTTGTTGAATTTGTTGTAGGTTATCAATGTTATTTTTTGAACTTTTTTGTATTTTTGAAAGCTGAGGTTGTTGTTGAATTTATTGGTGTTTTTCAATGTTGAAGTTGTTGTTGAATTTGTTGGTGTTTTTCAATGTTGAGGTTGTTGAATTTGTTGGTGATTTTCAATTTTGCGGTTGTTGCTGACATTGTTGGTGTTATGAATGGTTTTTTTGAACTTTTTTGTGTTTTTCAATCTTGAGCTTGTTGTTGAATTTGTTGGTGATTTTCACTGTTGCGGTTGTTGTTGAATCTGTTGGCGTTTTTCAATGTTCAGGTTGTTGTTGAAGTGGTTGGCGTTTTTCAATATTCAGGTTGTTGTTGAATTTGTCGGTGATATTCAGTGTTGAGGTTGTTGAATATTTTGGTGATTTTCAATATTGAGGTTGTTGTTGAATTCGTTGGTGATCTTCAACATTGAGTTTCTCGTTGAATTTTTTGGTGTTATCAATGTTTTTTGTTGAACTAGTTTGTATTTTTTAAATTTGAGGTTGTCATTGAATTTGTTGGTGTTTTTCTAAGTTAAGGTCGTTGAATTTGTTGGTGATTTTCAATCATGAGGTTGTAGTTAATTTTGTTGGTGTTATCAACGTTTATTTTGTTGAACTTTTTTGTTCTATTAAAAGTTGAGGTTGTTGTTGAATTTGTTGGGATTTTCAATATTGAGGTTGTTGTTGAAATTGTTGGAGTTTTTCAATGTTGAGGTTGTCGTTGAATTTGTGGGTGTTTATCAACGTTGAGGTTGTTGTTGAATATGTTCGTGTTATCAATGTTATTTTTTTGAAACTTTTTGTATTTTTCAAAGTTGAAGTTGTGTTTGAATTTGTTGGTGTTTATCAATGTTGAGGTTTTTGTTGAATTTATTGGTGTTATCAATGTTGTTTTTTGAACTTTTTTGTATTTTTGAAAGTTGAGGTTGTTGTTTAATTTGTTGTTGTTTTTCAATGTTGAGTTGATATTGAATTTACTTGTGTTTTTCAAAGTTGTGGTCGTTGAATCTGTTGGTGATTTTCAATATTGAGCTTGTTGTTGAATTTGTTGGTGTTCTGAATGTTTTTTTTCTTTAACTTATTTGATTTTTCAAAGTTGAGGTTGTTGCTTAATTTGTTGGTGATACTCAGTGTTGAGCTTGTTGAATCTGTTGCTGTTTTTCAATGTTGTGGTTGTTGTTGAATTTGTTGTAGGTTATCAATGTTATTTTTTGAACTTTTTTGTATTTTTGAAAGCTGAGGTTGTTGTTGAATTTATTGGTGTTTTTCAATGTTGAAGTTGTTGTTGAATTTGTTGGTGTTTTTCAATGTTGAGGTTGTTGAATTTGTTGGTGATTTTCAATTTTGCGGTTGTTGCTGACATTGTTGGTGTTATGAATGGTTTTTTTGAACTTTTTTGTGTTTTTCAATCTTGAGCTTGTTGTTGAATTTGTTGGTGATTTTCACTGTTGCGGTTGTTGTTGAATCTGTTGGCGTTTTTCAATGTTCAGGTTGTTGTTGAAGTGGTTGGCGTTTTTCAATATTCAGGTTGTTGTTGAATTTGTCGGTGATATTCAGTGTTGAGGTTGTTGAATATTTTGGTGATTTTCAATATTGAGGTTGTTGTTGAATTCGTTGGTGATCTTCAACATTGAGTTTCTCGTTGAATTTTTTGGTGTTATCAATGTTTTTTGTTGAACTAGTTTGTATTTTTTAAATTTGAGGTTGTCATTGAATTTGTTGGTGTTTTTCTAAGTTAAGGTCGTTGAATTTGTTGGTGATTTTCAATCATGAGGTTGTAGTTAATTTTGTTGGTGTTATCAACGTTTATTTTGTTGAACTTTTTTGTTCTATTAAAAGTTGAGGTTGTTGTTGAATTTGTTGGGATTTTCAATATTGAGGTTGTTGTTGAAATTGTTGGAGTTTTTCAATGTTTAGTTTGGTGTTGGTATTGTTGATGATTGTCAATATTGAGGTTGTAGTTTAATATGTTGGTGTTATCAATGTTATTTTTTTGAAACTTTTTGTATTTTCAAAGTTGATGTTGTTGTTGAATTTGTTGGTGTTTTTCAATGTTGAGGTTGTTGCTGAATTTGTTGGTAATGTTCAGTGTTGAGGTTGTTGGATTTGTCGGTAATTTTCAATATTGAGGTTGTTGTTAAATTTGTTGGTGTTATCAACGTTTATTTTGTTGAGTTTTTTGTACTTTTAAATGTTGAGGTTGTTGTTGAATTTGTTGGGATTTTCAATATTGAGATTGTTGTTGAAATTGTTGGAGTTTTTCAATGTTTAATTTGTTGTTGGTATTGTTGCTGATTGTCAATACTGAGGTTGTTGTTGAATATGTTGATGTTATCAATGTTATTTTTTTGAAACTTTTTGTATTTTTCAAAGTTGAAGTTGTTGTTGAATTTGTTGTTGCTTTTCAATGTTGAGGTTGTTGCTGAATTTGTTGGTGTTTTTCAATGTTGAGGTTGTAGTTGAATTTGTTGGTTTTTTTCAATGTTGAGGTTGTTGTTGAATTTTTTGGTGTTATCAATGTTATTTTTTGAACTTTTTTGTATTTTTTAAAGTTGAGGTTGTTGTTGAATTTATTGATGTTTTTCATTGTTGATGTTGTTGATGTTTTTCAATGTTGAAGTTGTTGTTGAATTTGTTGGTGTTTTAACTTGTTGAGGTTGTTGGTGTTATCAATGTTTTTTGTTGAACTTGTTTGTATTTTTAAAAGTTGAGGTTGTTGTTGAATTTGTTGGTGTTTTTCAAAGCTGAGGTCGTTGAATTGATGAGGAATTTCAATATTAAGGTTGTTGTTGAATTTGTTGGTGATATGAATGGTTTTTTGGTTAAACTGTATAAACAGTGCCCCCATCATAAACCCTATTTAAACAACGCCCCCATCATAAACCCTATTTAAACAATGCCCCCATCATAAACACTATATAAACAGTGTCCCCATCATAAACACTATTTAAACAGTGCGCATTCATAATCACTATTTAATCAGTGCTCCATCGTAAACACTATTAAAGCAGTTTAAATAGTGTTAATGATGGGGTACTGTTTATATTCTGTTTTTGATTGGGCACTGTCTATCTAGTGTTTATGATAGGGAACTGTTTAAATAGTGATAGGGCCAGAATTTAAAGTCAGTCCTGGGACAGTGCACAGCACAGAGATGGGGACAGAATTTCAATTCAGTCCTGGGACAGTGCACATCACTGCATAAATAATGTTTATGATGGGGCACTGTTTAAATAGTGTTTATGATGGGGGCACTGTTTAAATAGTGTTTATGATGGGCACTGTTTAAATAGTGTTTATGATGGGGGCACTGTTTATATAGTGTTTATGATGGGGCACTGTTTAAATAGTGTTTATAATGGGGCACTGTTTAAATAGTGTTTATGATGGGGGCACTGCTTAAATAGTGTTTATGATGGGGGCACAGTTTATATAGGGTTTATGATGGGTAACTGTTTTAATAGTGTATATGATTGGGCACTGTTTAAATAGTGTTTATGATGGGGCATTGTTTAAATAGAGTTTACGATGCGGGCACTGTTTATATAGTGTTTATGATGGGGACACTGTTTAAATAGTGTTTATGATGGGGGCACTGTTTAAATAGTGTTTATGATGGGGGCACTGTTTAAATAGTGTTTATGATGGGGGCACTGTTTAAATAGAGTTTATGATAGGGGCACTGTTTATATAGTGTTTATGATGGGGGCACTATTTATATAGTGTTTATGATGGGGCACTGTTTAAATAATGTTTATGATGGGGCACTGTTTATATAGTGTTTATGATGTGGGCACTGTTTAAATAGGGTTTATAATGGGGCACTGTTTAAATAGTGTTTATGATAGGGGAACTGTTTAAATACAGTTTATGATGGGGGCACTATTTATATAATGTTTATGATGGAGGCACAGTTTATATAGTGTTTATGATGGGGCACTGTTTAAATAGTGTTTATGATGGGGGCACTGTTTATATAGTGTTTATGATGGGGGCACTGTTTGAATAGGGTTTATGCTGGGGGCACTGTTTATATAGCGTTTATGATTGGGGAACTGTTTATATATTGTTTATGATGGGGACACTGTTTAAATTGTGTTTATGATGGGGCACTGTTTAAATAGTGATTATGATGGGGGCACTTTTTATATAGTGTTTATGATTGGGGAACTGTCTAAATAGGGTTTATGATGGGGGAACTGTTGAAATACTGTTTATGATGGGGCACTGTTTAAATAGTGCTTATGATGGGGGCACTGTTTAAATAGTGTTTATGATTGAGGCACTATTTATATAGGGTTTATGTTGGGTAACTGTTTAAATAGTGTATGTGATGGGGCACTGTTTAAATAGTGTTTATGATGGTGGCACTGTTTAAATAGTGTTTATGATTGAGGCACTATTTATATAGGGTTTATGATGGGTAACTGTTTAAATAGTGTATGTGATGGGGCACTGTTTAAATAGTGTTTATAATGGGGCACTGTTTAAATAGTTTACACCACTGCCCACACAACTCTCACAGCACTACACCACTGCTCACACCACTCCCACAGCGCTACACCACTGCCCAAACCACTCCCACAGCGCTACACCACTGCCCAAACCACTCCCACAGTGCGACACCACTGCCTAAACCACTCCCACAGCGTGACACCACTGCCCACACCACACGCACATCGCTAGACCACTGCCCGCACCACAACCGCAGTGCTGCACCACTGCCCACATCACCCCCGCAGCACTACACCACTGCCCACGCCACTCCCACAGCGTTACACCACTGCACACACCAATCCCACAGCACTACACCAATGCCCACACCATTCAAACAGCGTTACACCACTGCCCACACCACTCCCACAGAGCTACACCACTGCCCACACCACTCCCACAGCACTACACCACTGTCCACACAACTCCCACAGCGCTAAACCACAACCCAAATCACTCCCACAGCACTACACCGCTGCCCACACCACTCCCACAGCGTTACAGCACTGCCCACACCACAACCTCAGCACTACCCCACTGCCAACCCAAATCCCACAGCGCTACACCACAACCCACACCACTCCCACAGCGCTACACCACAACCCGCGCCACTCCCACAGCGCTACACCACTGCCCACACCACTCCCACATCGCTAACCCACTGGTCACACCATTCCTGCAGCTCTACTTCACAACCCACACCACACACACAGCGCTAAGCTAATGCCCACAACACTACCACAGCGCTACACTAATGCCCACGACACTACCAAAGCGCTACACTTATGCCCACACCACGCCCACAGCGCTACACCACTCCCACAGCGTTAAACCTATCCACACACCACTTCTGCAGAGCTACACCACTGCCCACACCACCCCCACAGCGTTAAACCACTGCCCACACCACCCCCACAGCCCTACACCACTGCACACACCACTCCCACAGCGCTACAGCACTGCCCACACCACTCCCACAGCACTACACCACAACCCTAAATACTCCCGCAGCGCTACACCACTACACACACCACTCCCAAAGCGTTACACCACTGCCCACACCACTCCCACAGCGCTACACCACTGCCCACACCACTCCCACAGCACTACACCACTGACCACACCACTCCCACAGCGCTGCACCACTGCCTACACCACCCCCAAAGCGTTACACCACTGCCCACATCAACCACACAGCGCTACACCTCTGCCCACACCACGCCCACAGCACTACACCACTGCCCACACCACTCCCACAGCGCTACACCACTGCCCACACCACTCCCACAGCGCTACACCACTGCCCACACCACTCCCACAGCGAAACACCACAACCCACACCACTCCCACAGCGCTACACCACAACCCACACCACTCCCACAGAACTACACCACAGCCCACACCACTCCCAAAGCGTTACACCACAACCCACACCACTCCCACAGAACTACACCACTGCCCACATCACCCCCGCAGCGCTACACCACTGCACACACCACTCCCACAGCGCTACACCACTGCCCACACCACTCCCACAGCGTTACAACACAACCCACATCACTCCCAAAGCACTACAATACTGCCCAAACCACCCCCGCCGGGCACCACCACTGCCCACACCACTCCCGCAGAGCTACACCAATACGCACACCACTCCCACAGAACTACACCACTACCCAAACCACTCCACAGCGCTACACCACTGCACACACCACCCTCGCAGCGCTACACCACTGCCCACACGATTCCCACAGTGCTACACCACTGCCCACAACACTCGCGCTGTGCTCCATCACTGCCTACACCACTCCCGCAGCGCTAGACCACAACTCACACCACTCCCACAGCACTACAGCGCTTCCCATACCACTCCTACAGCGCTACAGCACAGCCAACAACACTCCCACAGCGCTACACCACTGCCCACACCACTCCCAAAGCCCTACACCAGTGGGAACACCATTCCCGCAGATCTACTCCACAACCCACACAACACACACAGCTATTGCCCACAACACTACCAAAGCACTACACTAATGCCCACACCACTCCCACAGCACTACACCACTGACCACACCACTCCCACAGCGCTACACCACTGCCCACACCACTCCCACAGCACTACACCACTGACCACACCACTCCCACAGCGCTGCACCACTGCCTACACCACCCCCAAAGCGTTACACCACTGCCCACATCAACCACGCAGCGCTACACCACTGCCCACACCACGCCCACAGCACTACACCACTGCCCACACCACTCCCACAGCGCTACACCACAGCCCACACCACTCCCACAGCGCTACACCACAACCCACACCACACCCACAGAACTACACCACAGCCCACACCACTCCCAAAGCGTTACACCACAACCCACACCACTCCCACAGAACTACACCACTGCCCACATCACCCCCGCAGCGCTACACCACTGCACACACCACTCCCACAGCGCTACACCACTGCCCACACCACTCCCACAGCGTTACAACACAACCCACATCACTCCCAAAGCACTACAATACTGCCCAAACCACCCCCGCCGGGCACCACCACTGCCCACACCACTCCCACAGAGCTACACCAATACGCACACCACTCCCACAGAACTACACCACTACCCAAACCACTCCACAGCGCTACACCACTGCACACACCACCCTCGCAGCGCTGCACCACTGCCCACACGACTCCCACAGCGCTACACCACTGCCCACACCACTCCCACAGCGCTACACCACAACCGACACCACTCCCACAGCGCAACACCACTGCCCACACCACTCCCACAGCACTACACCACTGCCCACACCTCCCCACAGCGTTACACCACTGCCCACACCACTCCCAAAACAGTACATCACAGCCCACACCACTCCCACAGCGTTACAGCACTGCCCACACCACACCCACAGCGCTACACCACTGCCCACACCATTCCCACAGCGCTACACCACAGCCAACCCAAATCCCACACCACTACACCACAGCTCACACCACTCCCTCAGAACAACACCACTGCCCACAGCACTCCCACAGTGATACACCACTGCACACACCACCCTCGCAGCGCTCCACCAGTGCCCACACCACTCCCGCTGCGCTCCACCAGTGCCCACACCACTCCCGCTGCGCTCCACCACTGCCCACACCACTCCCACAGCACTACACCACTACCCACAGCACTCCCACAGTGCTACACCACTGGTCACACCATTCCTGCAGCTCTCCGCCACAACCCACACCACACACACAGCGCTAAGCTAATGCCCACGACACTACCAAAGATCTATACTAATGCCCACAACACTGCCACAGCGCTACACCACTCCCACAGCGTTAAACCTATACCCACAGCAGTCCTGCAGAGCTACACCACTGCCCCGACCACTCCCACAGCGCTACACAACTGCACACACCACTCCCACAGCGCTACACCACTGCCCACAACACTCCCACAGCGCTACACCACTGCCCACACCACTCCCGCAGGGCTACACCACTGCCCACAACACTCCAACAGCACTACACCACTGCCCACACCACTCCCGCAGCGCTACACCACTGCACACACCACCCTCGCAGCGCTACACCACTGCCCACACCACTCCCGCTGCGCTACACCACTGCCCACACCACTCCAACAGCGCTAGACCACAGTCCACACCACTCCCGCAGCGCTGCACCACAACCCACACAACTGCCACAGCACTACACCACTGCCAACACCACTACAAGAGCGTTACACCACAACCCAAACCACTCCCAGTGCACTACACCGCTGCCCACATCACACCCACAACACTACACCACTGCCCACACCACTCCCACAGCGCTACACCACTGCCCACACCACTCCCACAGCGGTACACCTCAAAACAAAACACTCCCACAGCGTTACACCACTGCCCACACTACTCCCACAACGCTAGACCACTGGCCACACCACCCTCGCAGCGCTACACCACTGCCCACACCACTCCCACAGCGCTACACCACTGCCCACACCACTCCCACAGCACTACACCACTGCCCACACCACTCCCACAGCTCTACACCACTGCCCACACCACTCCCACAGCGCTACACCACTGCCCACACCTCTCCCGCAGCGCTAGACCACAACTCACACCACTCCCACAGCACTACAGCGCTTCCCATACCACTCCTACAGCGCTACAGCACAGCCAGCAACCCTCCCACAGCGCTACACCACTGCCCACACCACTCCCAAAGCCCTACACCAGTGGTCACACCATTCCCGCAGCTCTACTCCACAACCCACACCACACACACAGCTATTGCCCACAACACTACCAAAACACTACACTAATGCCCACACCACTCCCACAGCACTACACCACTGACCACACCACTCCCACAGCGCTACACCACTGCCCACACCACGCCCAAAGCGTTACACCACTGCCCACACCACTCCCACAGCGCTACACCACTGCCCACACCACGCCCACAGCACTACACCACTGCCCACACCACTCCCACAGCGCTACACCACTGCCCACACCACTCCCACAGCGCTACACCACTGCCCACACCAATCCCAAAGCGTTACACCACAACCCACACCACTCCCACAGAACTACACCACTGCCCACATCACTCCCACAGCGTTACAACACAACCCACATCACTCCCAAAGCACTACAATACTGCCCACACCACTCCCGCTGCGCATCACCACCGCCCACACCAATCCCGCCGCACTACACCACTGCCCACATCACTCCCACAGCACTACACCACAACCCACACCACTCCCACAGCACTACACCACTGCCCAAACCACTCCCACAGCACTACACCACTGACCACACCTCTCCACCAGCGTTACACCACTGCCCACACCACTCCCAAAACAGTACACCACAGCCCACATCACCCCCACAGCGTTACAGCACTGCACACACCACTCCCACAGTGCTACAGCACTGAGCACACCACTACCACAGCGCTACACCACTGCCCACACCACTCCCACAGCAATACACCACTGCCAACCCAAATCCCACAGCACTACACCACAGCTCACACCACTCCCTCAGAACAACACCACTGCCCACAGCACTCCCACAGTGATACACAACTGCCCACACCACTCCCAAAGCTCTACACCACTGGTCACAACGTTCCCGCAGCTCTACACCACAACCCACACCAAACACACAGCGCTAAGCTAATTCCCACAACACTACCACAGCGCTACACTAATGCCCACGACACTACCAAAGCGCTACACTAATGCCCACACCACTCCCAGAGCGTTAAACCTATCCCCACACCACTCCTGCAGAGCTACATACGGCCCACACCACTCCCGCAGCGCTGCACCACAACCCACACCACTCCCAAAGCACTACACCACTGCCCACATATCACCCGCAGCGCTACACCACTGCCCATACCACTCCCGCAGCGCTACACCACTGCCCACACCACTCCCGCAGCGCTACACCACAACCAACACCACTCCCACAGCACTACACCACTGCCCACATCACACCCGCAGCGCAACACCACTGCCCATACCACTCCCACACCGCAACACCACTGCCTACACCACTCCCGCAGGGCTACACTACTGCCCATACAACTCCCGCAGCGCTACACCACAACCCACACCACTCCCACAGCACTACACCACTGCCCACACCAATCCCTCAGCGCTACACCACTGCCCACAGCACTCCCGCAGCGCTACACCAATGAACACACCTCTCCCGCACCGCTACACCACAACCCACACCACTCCCACAGCGCTACAACGCTGCCCACATCACTCCCACAACACTACACCACTGCCCACACCACACCCACAGCACTACACCACTGCCCCCACCACTCCCGCAGCACTACACCACTACCCACACCACACCCACAGCGCTAGACTACTGCCCACACCACTCCCAAAGCACTACACCACAGTCCACATCAACCCCGCAGCGCTACACCACTGCCCACACCACCCCGGCCGGGCCCCACCACTGCCCACACCACTCCCACAGAACTACACCACTACCCAAACCACTCCACAGCGCTACACCACTGCACACACCACTCCCACAGCGCTACACCACTGCCCACACCACTCCCGCTGTGCATCACCACCGCCCACACCAATCCCGCTGCGCTCCACCACTGCCCACGCCACACCCGCCGCACTACACCACTGCCCACATCACTCCCACAGCGCTACACCACTGCCCCCACCACTCCCGCAGCACTACACCACTACCCACACCACTACAACAGCGCTACACCACTGCCCACACCACACACACAGCACTACACCACTGCCCACACCAGTCCCACAGCACTACACAACTGCACACACAACTCCCACAGCGCTACACCACTGCCCACACCACTCCCACAGCGCTACATCACTGCCCACACCACTCCCACAGCGCTACATCACTGCCCACACCACTCCCACAGCGCTACACAACTGCACACACCAGTCCCACAGCGCTAGATCACTGCCCACACCACTCCCACATCGCAACAACACTGCCCACACCACTCCCACAGGGCTACATCACTGCCCACACCACTCCCACAGCGCTACACCACTGCCCACACCACTCCCACAGCGCTACACCACTGCCCACACCACTCCCACAGCGCTACACCACTGCTCTCACCACTCCCGCAGCGCTACACCACAACCCACACCACTCCCGCAGCACTACACCACTGCCCACACCACTCCCACAGCGTTACACCACTGCCCACACCACTCCCACAGCGCTACACCATTGCCCACACCACTCCCACAGCGCTACACCACTGCCCACACCACTGCCCACACCACTGCCACAGCACGACACCACTGCCCACAACACTCCCGCAGCGCTACACCACAACCCACACCACTCCCACAGCGCTACACCACAACCCACACCACTCCCACAGCGCTACACCACTGCCCACACCACTCACAAAGCGTTACACCACTTCGCACACCACTCCCACAGCACTACACCAATGCCCACACTACTCCCACAGCGTTACACCACTGCCCACACCACTCCCACAGCGCTACACCACTGCCCACACCACTCCCACAGCACTACACCATTGCCCAAATCACTCCCACAGCGCTACAACACTGCCCACATCACTCCCACAGCGCTATACCACAACCCACATCACTCCCACAGCACTACTCCACTGCACACACCACTCCTACAGTATTACAACACTGTCCACACCACCCCCACACCACTGCCCACTGACCACACCACTCCCACAGCGCTACACCACTGCCCACACCACTCCCACAGCGCTACACCACTGCCCACACCACACGCACAGCACTAGACCACTGCCCACACGACTCCCACAGCGCTAGACCCCTGCCCACATCACCCCTGCAGCACTGCACCACTGCCCACACCAGTCCCACAGAACTACACCACTGCTCACATCACCACTGCAGCACGACACCACTGCCCACACCACTCCCACAGCGCTAGAACACTGCCCACATCACCCCTGCAGCACTACACCACTGCCCGCACCACTCCCACAGCGCTACACCAGTTCCCACATCAACCCTGCAGTACTACACCACTTCCCACACCACTCCCAGAGCGGTACACCAGTGCCCACACCAGCCCCACAGCGTTTCACCACAACCCACACTCCTCCCACTTAGCTACAGCACTGCCCACACCACTCCCACAGCAATACAACACTGCCCACACCACTCCCACAGTACTACACCACTCCCACAGCACTACACCACTGCCCACATCAACCCCGCAGCACTACACCACTGCCCACACCACTCCCACAGCGCTACACCACAACCCACACCACTCCCACAGCACTACACCACTGCCCACACCACTCCAACAGCGCTACACCACCACCGACACCACTCCCACAGCACTACACCACTGCACACACCACTCCCACAGCGCTAAACCATTACCCACACCACTCCCACAGCGCTACACCACTGCCCACACCACTCCCACAGCACTACACCACTGCACACACCACTCCTACAGTATTACACCACTGCCCACTCCACTCCCACAACACTACACCACTGCCCACACCACACAAACAGCACTACACCACAACCCAGACCACTCCCACAGCAATACAGCACTGCCCACACCACTCACACAGCACTACACCACTGCCCACATCAACCTCGCAGCACTACACCACTGCCCACACCACTCCCACAGCACTACACCACTGCCCACATCAACCTTGCAGCACTACACCACTGCCCACACCACACCCACAGCGCTACACCACTGCCCACACCTCTCCCACAGCACTACACCACTGCCCACACCACTCCCACAGCGCTACACCACAACCCACACCACTCCCAAAGCACTACAGCACTCCCCACACCACTCCAACAGCGCTACACAACTACCCACAACACTCCTACAGTATTACACCACTGCCCACTACATTCCCAGAGCTCTACAGCACTGCCCACACCACTCCCACAGCGCTACACCACTTCCCACACTACACCCACAGCGCTACACCTCAAACCACACCACGCCCAAAGCGCTACACCACTGCCCACAACACTCCCGCAGCGCTACACCACTGCCCACACCACTCCCACAGCGCTACACCACTGCCCACTCCGCTCCCACAGCGCTACACCACTGCCCACAATACTCCCACAGCGCTACACCAATGCCCACAACACTCACACAGCGCAAAACAACTGCCCACACCGCTCCCACAGGGCTACACCGCTGCCCACACCACACACACAGCACTACACCACTGCCCACACCACACCCACAGCACTACACAACTGCCCACACCACTCCCACAGCCCTACATCACTGCCCACACCACTCCCACAGCGATTCACCACTGCCCACACGACTCCCAAAGCACTACACCACTGCCCACACCACTCCCACAGCGCTCCACCAATGCCCACGCCACTCCGACCGCACTACACCACTGCCCACATCACTCCCACAGCGCTACACCAAAACCCACACCACTCCCACAGCACTACACCACTGCCCACACCACTCCCATAGCACTACACCACTGCCCACACCTCTGCCACAGCGTTACACCACTGCCCACACCACTCCCAAAACAGTACACCACAGCCCACACCACTCCCACAGCGCTACAGCACTGCGCACAACACTCCCACAGCGCTACACCACTTCCCACACCACTCCCAGAGCGGTACACCAGTGCCCACACCAACCCCACAGCGTTTCACCACAAACCACACTTCTCCCACAGTGCTACACCACTGCCCACACCACTCCCACAGCACTACCCCACTGCCCACACCACTCCCACAGCACTACACCACAACCCACACCACTCCCACAGTGCTACACCGCTGCCCACACCACTGCCACAGCGCTACACCAATTCCCACACCACTCCCACAGCGCTACACCATTACCCACACCACTCCCACAGCACTACACCACTGCACACACCACTCCTACAGTATTACACCACTGCCCACTACATTCCCAGAGCTCTACAGCACTGCCCACACCACTCCCACAGCACTACACCACTGCCCACACCACTCCCAAAGCGCTACACCACAACCCACACCACTCCCACAGCACTACACCACTGCCCACACCACTCCCGCAGCACTACACCACTGCCCACACCACTCCCACAGCGCTAGACCCCTGCCCACATCACCCCTGCAACACTGCACACACCACTCCCATAGTGCTACAACACTACCAACACCACTCCCACAGAACTACACCACTGCCCACATCACCCCTGCAGCACTACACCACTGCCCACATCACCCCTGCAGCGCAACACCACTGCCCACACCTCTCCCACAGCGCTACACCGCTGCCCACACCACTCCCAAGAGCTACACCACAGCCCACGCCACTCCGCAGCGCTACAGCAATGCCCACAACACTCACACAGCGCAAAACAACTGCCCACACCTCTCCCACAGCACTACACCGCTGCCCACACCACACACACAGCACTACACCACTGCCCACACCACACCCACAGCACTACACAACTGCCCACACCACTCCCACAGCGCTACATCACTGCCCACACCAATCCCAAAGCACTACACCACTGCCCACACCACTCCCACAGCACTACACCACTGCCCACATCACTCCCACAGCGCTACACCAAAACCCACACCACTCCCACAGCACTACACCACTGCCCACACCACTCCCAAAGCACTACACCACTGCCCACATATCACCCGTAGCGCTACACCGCTGCCCACACCTCTCCCGCAGCGCTACACCACAACCCACACCACTCCCACAGCACTACACCACTGCCCACATCACACCCGCAGCGCAACACCACTGCCTACACCACTCCCGCAGCGCTACACCAATTCCCAAACCACTCCGCAGCGCTACACCACTGCCCACACCAATCCCACAGCGCTACACCACTGCCCACACCACTCCCGCAGCGCTACACCACTGCCCATACAACTCCCGCAGCGCTACACCACTGCCCACACCACTCCCACAGCACTACACCACATCCCACACCACTCCCACAGCGCTCCACCACAACCCACACCATTCGCGCAGGGCTACTCCACTGCACACACCACACCCGCAGAGCTACACCACTACCCATACCAGTCCCGCAGCTCTACACCACTGCCCACACCACTCCCACAGAACTACACCACTGCCCACACCACTCCCACAGAACTACACCACTGCCCACAGCACTCCCACAGTGCTACACCACTGGTCACACCATTCCTGCAGCTCTCCGCCACAACCCACACCACACACAGCGCTAAGCTAATGCCCACGAAACTACCAAAGATCTATACTAATGCCCACAACACTGCCACAGCGCTACACCACTCCCACAGCGATAAACCTATACCCACAGCAGTCCTGCAGAGCTACACCACTACCCCGACCACTCCCACAGCGCTACACCACTGCCCACACCACTCACACAGCAGCAAACCACTGCCCACACCACTCGCACAGCGCTACACCACTGCCCACAACACTCCCACAGCACTACACCACTGCCCACACCACTCCTGCAGCTCTAGACTACTGCCCACACCACTCCCACAGCGCTAGACCACAGTCCACCCCACTCCCGCAGCACTACACCACTTTCCACCCCACTCCCGCAGCACTACACCACTTTCCACACCACTCCCAAAGCGCTACACCACAACCCACACCACTCCCACAGCACTACACCACTGCCCACACCACTCCGACAGCGCTACACGACAGCCCACACCACTCCCACAGCGGTACACCACAACCCAAAACACTCCCACAGCGTTACACCACAACCCAAACCACTCCCAGTGCGCTACACCGCTGCCCACATCACTCCCACAACACTACACCACTGCCCACACCACTCCCACAGCGGTACACCTCAAAACAAAACACTCCCACAGCGTTACACCATAACCCACACCACTCCCACAGCACTACACCACTGCCCACACTACTCCCACAGCGCTACACCACAACCCACACCACTCCCACAGCGCTAGACCACTGGCCACACCACCCTCGCAGCGCTACACCACTGCCCACACCACACCAACAGCGCTAGACCACTGGCCACACCACCCTCGCAGCGCTACACCACTGCCCACAACACTCCCACCGCACTACACCACAGTCCACATCACCCCCGCAGCGCTACACCACTGCCCACACCACTCCCACAGCGTTACAACACAACCCACATCACTCCCAAAGCACTACAATACTGCCCACACCACCCCCACCGGGCACCACCACTGCCCACACCACTCCCACAGCGCTACACCACTGCCCACACGACTCCCACAGCGCTACACCACTGCCCACACATCTCCCACAGCGCTACACCACTGACCACACCAATCCCGCTGCGCTCCACCACTGCCCACGCCACACCCGCCGCACTACACCACTGCCCACATCACTCCCACAGCGCTACACCACTGCCCACAACACCCCCACAGCTCTACACCACTGCCCGCACCACTCCCGCAGCACTACACCACTACCCACACCACTCCAACAGCGCTACACCACTACCCACACCACTCCCACAGCGCTACAACACTGCCCACACCACTCCCACAGCGCTACAACACTGCCCACACCACACACACAGCACTACACCACTGCCCACACCAGTCCCACAGCACTACACAACTGCACACACAACTCCCACAGCGTTACAAAACAACCAACACTACTACCACAGCGCTACATCACTGCCCACACCACTCCCACAGCGCTACACAACTGCACACACCACTCCCACAGCGCTAGATCACTGCCCACACCACTCCCACATCGCAACACCACTACCCACACCACACCCACAGGGCTACATCACTGCCCACACCACTCCCACAGCGCTACACCACTGCCCACACCACTCCCACAGCTCTACTCCGCAACACACAACACAGACATAGCGTTAAACTAATGCCCACAACACTACCACAGCGCTAAACTAATGCCCACACTACTCCTACAGCGCTAGGCGAACGCCCACACCACACCCGCAGCGCTACACCACTGCCCACACCACTCCCATAGAGCTACACCACTGCCCACACCACTGCCCACACCACTCCAACAGTGCTACACCAGTGCCCACCCCCCTCCCACAGCAATACACCACTGCACACACCACTACTACAGTATTACACCACTGCCCACTCCACTCCCAGACCTCTACAGCACTTCCCACACCACTCACACAGCACTACTCCACTGCCCACACCACTCACACAGCGTTACACCACTGCCCACACCACTACCGCAGCACTAAACCACTTCGCACACCACTCTAACCGCACTACACCACTGCCCACACCACTCACACAGCGTTACACCACTGCCCACACCATTACCGCAGCACTACACCACTTCGCACACCACTCCCACAGCACTACACCACTGCCCACACCACTCCCACAGCGCTACACCACTGCCCACACCACTCCCACAGCACTACACCACTGCCCACAACACTCCCACAGCGGTACACCACTGCCCACACCACACTCACATCACTACACCATTGCCCAAATCACTCCCACAGCGCTACAACACTGCCCACATCACTCCCACAGCGCTACACCACTGCCCACACCACCCCCACACCACTACACCACTGACCACACCACTCCCACAGCGCTACACCAATGCCCACACCACTCCCACAGCGCTACATCACTGCCCACACCACACGCACAGCACTAGACCACTGCCCACACGACTCCCACAGCGCTAGACCCCTGCCCACATCACCCCTGCAGCACTGCACCACTGCCCACACCAGTCCCACAGAACTACACCACTGCTCACATCACCCCTGCAGCACGACACCACTGCCCACACCACTCCCACAGCGCTACACCACTGCCCACACCACTCCCACAGCGCTACACCAGTTCCCACATCATCCCTTCAGTACTACACCACTGCCCACAACACTCCCGCAGCGCTACACCACTTCCCACACCACTCCCAGAGCGGTACATCAGTGCCCACACCAACCCCACAGCGTTTCACCACAACCCACACTCCTCCCACAGTGCTACACCACTGCCCACACCACTCCCACAGCACTACACCGCTGCCCACACCACTCCCACAGCACTACACCACTGCCCACACCACTCCCACAGCACTACACCACTGCCCACACCACTCCTACAGCACTACACCACTGCCCACATCAACCCCGCAGCACCTCACCACTGCCCACACCACTCCCACAGCACTACACCACTGCCCACACCATTCCCACAGCACTACACCACTGCCCACACCACTCCTGCAGTTCTAGACCACTGCCCACACCACTCCCACAGCACTACATCACTACCCACATCACTCCCACAGCACTACACCACAACCCACACCACTCCCACAGCGCTACACCACTGCCCACACCACTCCCATAGCGCTACACCACTGCCCACACCACTCCCACAGCGCTAGAACACAACCCACACCACTCCCCCAGCACTACACCACTGCCCACACCACTCCCACAGCACTACTCCACAACCCACACCACTCCCACAGCACGACACCACTGCCCACAACCCTCCCGCAGCGGTACACCACAACCCAAAACACTCCCACAGCGTTACACCACAAACCAAAACACTCCCAGTGCGCTACACCGCTGCCCACATCACTCCCATAACACTACACCGCTGCCCACATCACACCCACAGCGCTAGACCACTGGCCACACCACCCTCGCAGCGCTACACCACTGCCCACACCACTCCTACAGCGCTACACCACTGCCCACACCACACCCACAGCGCTACACTACTGCCCACACCACTCCCACAGCGCTACACCACTGCCCACACCACTCCCACAGCGTTACAACACAACCCACATCACTCCCAAAGCACTACAATACTGCCCACACCACCCCCGCCGGGCACCACCACTGCCCACACCACTCCTACAGAACTACACCACTACCAAAACCACTCCACAGCGCTTCACCACTGCACACACCACCCTCGCAGCGCTACACCACTGCCCACACGAATCTCACAGCGCTACACCACTGCCCACACCACTCCCGCTGCGCATCACCACCGCCCACACCAATCCCGCTGCGCTCCACCACTGCCCACGCCACACCCGCCGCACTACACCACTGCCCACAACACCCCCACAGCGCTACACCACTGCCCGCACCACTCCCGCAGCACTACACCACTACCCACACCACTCCAACAGCGCTACAGCACTGCCCACACCACTCCCACAGCGCTACAACACTGCCCACACCACACACACAGCACTACACCACTGCCCACACCAGTCCCACAGCACTACACAACTGCACACACAACTCCCACAGCGTTAAAACACAACCAAGACTTCTACCACAGCGCTACATCACTGCCCACACCACTCCCACAGCGCTAGACAACTGCACACACCACTCCCACAGCGCTAGATCACTGCCCACACCACTCCCACATCGCAACACCACTGCCCACACCACTCCCACAGGGCTACATAACTGCCCACACCACTCCCACAGCGCTACACCACTGCCCATACCACTCCCACAGCGCTACACCACTGCCCATACCACTCCCACAGCGCTACACCACTGCTCTCACCACTCCCGCAGCGCTACACCACAACCCACACCACTCCCACAGCTCTACTCCGCAACCCACAACACACACATAGCGCTAAACTAATGCCCACACCACTCCCACAGCGCTACACCACTGCCCACACCACTCCCATAGAGCTACACCACTGCCCACACCACTCCTACAGCGTTACACCACAAGCCACAACACTCCCACAGCACTACACCACTGCCCACACCACTCCCAAGGCTCTACTCCGCAACCCACAACACACACTTAGCGCTAAACTAATGCCCACACCACTCCCACAGCGCTACACCACTGCCCACACCACTCCCATAGAGCTACACCACTGCCCACACCACTCCTACAGCGTTACACCACAAGCCACAACACTCCCACAGCACTACACCACTGCCCACACCACTCCAACAGTGCTACACCAGTGCCCACCCCCCTCCCACAGCAATACACCACTGCAAACTCCACTACTACAGTATTACACCACTGCCCACTCCACTCCCAGACCTCTACAGCACTGCTCACACCACTGACACAGCACTACACCACTGCCCACACCACTCACACAGCGTTACACCACTGCCCACACCAGTACCGCAGCACTACACCACTTCGCACACCACTCTAACAGCACTACACCACTGCCCACACCACTCTAACAGCACTACACCACTGCCCACACCACCCCCACACCACTACACCACTGACCACACCACTCCCACAGCGCTACACCACTGCCCACACCACTCCCACAGCGCTAGACCCCTGCCCACATCGCCCCTGCAGCACTGAACCACTGCCCACACCATTCCCACAGAACTACACCACTGCTCACATCACCCCTGCAGCACGACACCACTGCCCACACCACTCCCACAGCGCTACACCAGTTCCCACATCAACCCTGCAGTACTACACCACTGCCCACAACACTCCCGCAGCGCTACACCACTTTCCACACCACTCCCAGAGCGGTACACCAGTGCCCACACCAACCCCACAGCGTTTCACCACAACCCACACTCCTCCCACAGTGCTACACCACTGCCCACACCACTCCCACAGCACTACACCGCTGCCCACACCATTGCCGCAGCGCTACACCACTGCCCACACCACTCCCACAGCACTACACCACTGCGCACATCAACCCCGCATCACTACACCACTGCCCACACCACTCCCACAGCGCTACACCACAACCCACACCACTCCCACAGCACTACACCACTGCCCACACCACTCCAACAGCGCTACACCACTGCCCACACCACTCCCACAGCACTACACCACTGCCCACATCAACCCCGCATCACTGCACCACTGCCCACACCACTCCCACAACGCTACACCACAACCCACACCACTCCCACAGCACTACACCACTGCCCACTCCATTCCCACAGCACTACACCGCTGCCCACTCCACTCCCACAACACTACACCACAGCCCACACCACTCCCACAGCACTACACCACTGCCCACACCACTCCCTCAGCGCTACACCACTACCCACACCACACCCACAGCGTTACACCACTGCCCACATCACTCCCACAGCGCTACACCACTGCCCACACCACTCCCACAGCAATACAACACTGCCCACACCACTCCCACAGCAATACAACACTGCCCACACCACTCCCACAGCACTACAGCACTGCCCACAACACTCCCACATCACTACAGCACTGCCCACACCACTCCCACAGCACTACACCACTGCCCACATCAACCTCGCAGCACTACACCACTGCCCACACCACTCCCACAGCACTACACCACTGCCCACACCACTCCCACAGCGCTACACCACAACCCTTACCACTCCCAAAGCACTACACCACTCCCCACACCACTCCAACAGCGCTACACAACTGCCCACACCACTCCCACAGCGCTACACCACTTCCCACACCACACCCACAGCGCTACACCACTGCCCACACCACTCCCGCAGCTCTACTCCGCAACCCACAACACACACATAGCGTTAAACTAATGCCCACAACACTACCACAGCGCTAAACTAATGCCCACACTACTCCTACAGCGCTAGGCGAATGCCCACACCACACCCGCAGCGCTACACCACTGCCCACACCACTCCCATAGAGCTACACCAGTGCCCACTCCCCTCCCACAGCAATACACCACTGCACACACCACTACTACAGTATTACACCACTGCCTACTCCACTCCCAGACCTCTACAGCACTTCCCACACCACTCACACAGCACTACCCCACTGCCCACACCACTCACACAGCGTTACACCACTGCACACACCACTACCGCAGCGCTACACCACTGCCCACACCACTCCCACAGCGCTACACCACTGCCCACACCACTACCGCAGCACTACACCACTTCGCACACCACTCTAACAGCACTACACCACTGCCCACACCACTCACACAGCGTTACACCACTGCCCACACCACTACCGCAGCACTACACCACTTCGCACACCACTCCCACAGCACTACACCAATGCCCACACTACTCCCACAGCGTTACACCACTGCCCACACCACTCCCACAGCGCTACGCCACTGCCCACACCACACCCACAGCGCTACACCACTGCCCACACCACTCTCACAGCACTACACCATTGCCCAAATCACTCCCACAGCGCTACAACACTGCCCACATCACTCCCACAGCGCTACACCACTGCCCACACCACTCCCACAGCGCTACACCACTGCCCACACCACTCCCACAGCGCTACACCACTGTCCGCACCACTCCCACAGCGCTACACCACTGCCCACACCACACGCACAGCACTAGACCACTGCGCACACAAGTCCCACAGAACTACACCACTGCTCACATCACCCCTCCAGCACGACACCATTGCCCACACCACTCCCACAGCGCTGGACCCCTGCCCACGTCACCCCTGCAGCACGACACCACTGCCCACACCACTCCCACAGCGCTACACCAGTTCCCACATCATCCCTTCAGTACTACACCACTGCCCACAACACTCCCGCAGCGCTACACCACTTCCCACACCACTCCCAGAGCGGTACACCAGTGCCCACACCAACCCCACAGCGTTTCACCACAACCCACACTCCTCCCACAGTGCTACACCACTGCACACACCACTCCCACAGCACTACACCGCTGCCCACACCACTGCCACAGCGCTACACCACTGCCTACACCACTCCTACAGCACTACACCACTGCCCACATCAACCCCGCAGCACTACACCACTGCCAACACCACTCCCACAGCACTACACCACAACCCACACCATTCCCACAGCACTACACCACTGCCCACACCATTCCTACAGTATTACACCACTGCCCACAACACTCCCACAGCACTAGACCACAGTCCACCCCACTCCCGCAGCGCTACATCACTGCCCACATCACTCCCACAGCACTACACCACAACCCACACCACTCCCACAGCGCTACACCACTGCCCACACCACTCCCAAAGCGCTACACCACTGCCCACACCACTCCCACAGCGCTACACCACAACCCACACCAGTCCCAAAGCGCTACACCACTGCCCACACCACTCCCACAGCGCTACAACACAACCCACACCACTCCCCCAGCACTACACCACTGCCCACACCACTCCCACAGCGCTACACCACAACCCACACCACTCCCACAGCACGACACCACTGCCCACACCACTCCCGCAGCGGTACACCACAAACCAAAACACTCCCAGTGCGCTACGCCGCTGACCACATCACTCCCACAACACTACACCACTGCCCACACCACTCCCACAGCGGTACACCTCAAAACAAAACACTCCCAGTGCGCTACACCGCGGCCCACATCACTCCCACAACAGTGCACCACTGCGCACACCACTCCCACAGCGGTACACCACAAACCAAAACACTCCCAGTGCGCTACACCGCTGCCCACATCACTCCCACAACACTACACCACAACCCACACCACTCCCACAGCGCTAGACCACTGGCCACACCACCCTCGCAGCGCTACACCACTGCCCACACCACTCCTACAGCGCTACACCACTGCCCACACCACACCCACAGCGCTAGACTACTGCCCACACCACTCCCACCGCACTACACCACAGTCCACATCACCCCCGCAGCGCTACACAACTGCCCACACCACTCCCACAGCGTTACAACACAACCCACATCACTCCCAAAGCTCTACAATACTGCCCACACCACCCCCGCCGGGCACCACCATTGCCCACACCACTCCTACAGAACTACACCACTACCCAAACCACTCCACAGCGCTACACCACTGCACACACCACCCTCGCAGCGTTACACCACTGCCCACACAAATCTCACAGGGCTACACCACTGCCCACGCCACACCCGCCGCACTACACCACTGCCCACAACACCCCCACAGCGCTACACCACTGCCCGCACCACTCCCGCAGCACTACACCACTACCCACACCACTCCAACAGCGCTACAGCACTGCCCACACCACTCCCACAGCGCTACAACACTGCCCACACCACACACACAGCACTACACCACTGCCCACACCACTCCCACAGCGCTACACAACTGCACACACCACTCCCACAGCGCTAGATCACTGCCCACACCACTCCCACATCGCAACACCACTGCCCACACCACTCCCACAGGGCTACATCACTGCCCACACCACTACCACAGGGCTACATCACTGCCCACACCACTCCCACAGCTCTACTCCGCAACCCACAACACACACATAGCGCTAAGCTAATGCCCACACCACTCCCACAGCGCTACACCACTGCCCACACCACTCCCATAGAGCTACACCACTGCCCACACCACTCCTACAGCGTTACACCACAACCCACAACACTCCAACAGTGCTACACCAGTGCCCACCCCCCTCCCACAGCAATACACCACTGCAAACTCCACTACTACAGTATTACACCACTGCCCACTACACTCCCAGACCTCTACACCACTGCGCACACCACTCCCACAGCACTACACCACAACCCACACCACTCCCAAAGCGCTACACCACTGTCCACACCACTCTAACAGCACTACACCACTGCCCACACCACTCTAACAGCACTACACCACTGCCCACACCACTCTAACAGCACTACACCACTGCCCACACCACCCCCACACCACTACACCACTGACCACACCACTCCCACAGCGCTACACCACTGCCCACACCACTCCCACAGCGCTACACCACTGCCCACACCACACACACAGCACTAGACCACTGACCACACCACTCCCACAGCGCTAGACCCCTGCCCACATCACCCCTGCAGCACTGCACCACTGCCCACACCACTCCCACAGCGCTAGAACACTGCCCACATCACCCCTGCAGCACTACACCACTGCCCACACCACTCCCGCAGCGCTACACCACTTCCCACACCACTCCCAGAGCGGTACACCAGTGCCCACACAAACCCCACAGCGTTTCACCACAACCCACACTCCTCCCACAGTGCTACACCACTGCCCACACCACTCCCACAGCACTACACCGCTGCCCACACCATTGCCGCAGCGCTACACCACTGCCCACACCACTCCCACAGCACTACACCACTGCCCACATCAACCCCGCATCACTACACCACTGCCCACACCACTCCCACAGCGCTACACCACAACCCACACCACTCCCACAGCACTACACCACTGCCCACACCACTCCAACAGCGCTACACCACTGCCCACACCACTCCCACAGCACTACACCACTGCCCACATCAACCCCGCATCACTGCACCACTGCCCACACCACTCCCACAACGCTACACCACAACCCACACCACTCCCACAGCACTACACCACTGCCCACTCCACTACCACAGCACTACACCGCTGCCCACACCACTGCCACAGCGCTACACCACTGCCCACACCACTTCAACAGCTATACAACACTGCCCACAAAACTCCCACAGCACTACACCACTGCCCACACCACTCCCACAGCACTACACCACTGCCCACATCAACCCCGCATCACTACACCACTGCACACACCACTCCCACAGCGCTACACCACAACCCACACCACTCCAACAGCGCTACACCACTTCCTACACCACTCCCACAGATACACCACTGCACACACCACTCCTACAGTATTACACCACTGCCCACTCCATTCCCACAGCACTACACCACTGCCCACTCCACTCCCACAACACTACACCATTGCCCACACCACTCCCACAGCACTACACCACTGCCCACACCACTCCCTCAGCGCTACACCACTACCCACACCACACCCACAGCGCTACACCACAACCCACACCACTCCCACAGCGCTACACCACGGCCCACACCACTCCCACAGCAATACAACACTGCCCACACCACTCCCACAGCAAGACAACACTGCCCACACCACTCCCACAGCGCTACAGCACTGCCCACACCACTCCCACAGCACTACACCACTGCCCACATCAACCTCGCAGCGCTACACCACTGCCCACACCACTCCCACAGCACTACACCACAGCCCACACCACTCCCACAGCGCTACACCACTTCCCACACCACACCCACAGCACTACACCACTGCCCGCACCGCTCCCACAGCGCTACACCACTGCCCACACCACTCCCACAGCGCTACACCACTTCCCACACCACACCCACAGCGCTACACTGCAAACCACACCACTCCCAAAGCGCTACACCACAACCCACACCACTCCCGCAGCGCTACACCACTGCCCACACCACTCCCACAGCGCTACACCACTGCCTTCACCACTCCCACAGCACTACACCACTGCCCACACCAAACCCACAGCGCTACACCACTGCCCACACCACTCCCACAGCGGTAGACCCCAGCCCACATCACCCCTTCAGCACTACACCACTGCCCACATCACCCCTGCAGCGCAACACCACTGCCCACACCACTCCCACAGCACTACACCACTGCCCACTCCAACCCCGCAACGCTACACCACTACCCACACCACTCCCGCAGCGCTACACCACTGCCCACATCACCCCCGCAGCCTACACCACTGCACACACCACTCCCGCAGAGCTACACGACAACCCACACCACTCCCACAGCGCTACAGCACTGCCCACTCCACTCCCACAGCGCTACACCACAGCCCACACCACTCCGCAGCGCTACACCACTGCCCTCAATACTCCCACAGCGCTACACCAATGCCCACAACACTCACACAGCGCAAAACAACTGCCCACACCTCTCCCACAGGGCTACACCGCTGCCCACACCACACACACAGCACTACACCACTGCCCACACCACACCCACAGCACTACACAACTGCCCACACCACTCCCACAGTGATACACCACTGCCCACACAACTCCCACAGGGCAACAGCACTGCCCACGCCACTCCCACAGTACTACACAACTTCCCACACCACTCCCACAGCGCTGCAGCACTGCCCACACCACTCCCACAGGGCAACAGCACTGCCCACGCCACTCCCACAGCGTTACAACACAACCCACAGTAGTCCCACAGCGCTACACCACTGTCCACACCTCTCCCATAGCGCTACACCACTGCACACACCACTCCTATAGGACTACACCACTGCCCACACCACTCCTATAGGACTACACCACTGCCCACACCACTCCTATAGGACTACACCACTGCCCACACCACTCCTATAGGACTACACCACTGCCCACACCACTCCTATAGGACTACACCACTGCCCACTCCACTCCCACAGCACTACACCACTGCCCACAGCACACCCACTGCACTACATCATTGCCCACTCCACTCCCACAGCGCTAGAAAACTGTCCACATCATCCCTGCAGCACTACACCTCTTCCCACACCACACCCACAGCGCTACGCATCAAACCACAAAACTCCCAAAGCGCTAAACCACAACGCACACCACTCCCACAGCGGCACACCACTGCACACACCACTCCCTCAGCGCTACACCACTGCCCACACCACTCCCACAGCTCTACACCACAACCCACACCACTCCCACAGCGCTACACCACAACCCACACCTCTCCCATAGCGCTACACCACTGCACACACCACTCCTATAGGACTACACCACTGCCCACACCACTCCTATAGGACTACACCACTGCCCACACCACTCCTATAGGACTACATCACTGCCCACTCCACTCCCACAGCACTACACCACTGCCCACACCACACCCACTGCACTACACCATTGCCCACTCCACTCCCACAGCGCTAGAAAACTGTCCACATCACCCCTGCAGCACTACACCTCTTCCCACACCACACCCACAGCGCTACGCATCAAACCACAACACTCCCAAAGCGCTAAACCACAACGCACACCACTCCCACAGCGGCACACCACTGCACACACCACTCCCTCAGCGCTACACCACTGCCCACACCACTCCCACAGCTCTACACCACAACCCACACCACTCCCACAGCGCTACACCACAACCCACACCACTCCCACAGCGCTACACCACTGCCCACACCACTCCCACAGCGCTACACCACTGCCCACACCACTAGCACAGCACTACACCACTGCCCACACCACTCCCACAGCGCTACACCACTGCCCACACCACTAGCACAGCACTACACCACTGCCCACACCACTCCCACAGCGCTACACCACTGCCCACACCACTCCCACAGGGCAACAGCACTGCCCACACCACTCCCACAGCAATACACCACTGCAAACTCCACTACTACAGTATTACACCACTGCCCACTCCACTCCCAGACCTCTACAGCACTGCCCACACCACTCACACAGCACTACACCACTGCCCACACCACTCACACAGCGTTACACCACTGCCCACACCACTGCCACAGCTCTACAGCACTGCCCACACCACTCACACAGCGTTACACCACTGCCCACATCACTACCGCAGCACTACACCACTTCGCACACCACTCTAACAGCACTACACCACTGCCCACACCACTCACACAGCGTTACACCACTGCCCACACCACTACCGCAGCACTACACCACTTCGCACACCACTCTAACAGCACTACACCACTGCCCACACCACTCCCACAGCGCTAGAACACTGCCCACATCACCCCTGCAGCAATACACCACTGCCCACACCACTCCCACAGCGCTACACCAGTTCCCACATCAACCCTGCAGTACTACACCACTGCCCACAACACTCCCGCAGCGCTACACCACTTCCCACACCACTCCCAGAGCGGTACACCAGTGCCCACACCAACCCCACAGCGTTTCACCACAACCCATACTCCTCCCACAGTGCTACACCACTGCCCACACTCCTCCCACAGTGCTACACCACTGCCCACACCACTCACACAGCGTTACACCACTGCCCACACCACTACCGCAGCACTGCACCACTTCGCACACCACTCTAACAGCACTACACCACTGCCCACACCACTCCCACAGCACTACACCGCTGCCCACACCACTGCCGCAGCGCTACACCACTGCCCACACCACTCCCACAGCACTACACCACTGCCCACATCAACCCCGCATCACTACACCACTGCCCACACCACTCCCACAGCGCTACACCACAACCCACACCACTCCCACAGCACTACACCACTGCCCACACCACTCCAACAGCGCTACACCACTGCCTACACCACTCCCACAGATACACCACTGCACACACCACTCCCACAGCACTACAGCACTGCCCACACCACTCCCACAGCAATACAACACTGCCCACACCACTCCCACAGCAATACAACACTGCCCACACCACTCCCACAGCAATACAACACTGCCCACACCACTCCCACAGCACTACAGCACTGCCCACACCACTCCCACAGCACTACAGCACTGCCCACACCACTCCCACAGCACTACACCACTGCCCACACCACTCCCACAGCACTACACCGCTGCCCACACCACTGCCGCAGCGCTACACCACTGCCCACACTACTCCCACAGCACTACACCACTGCCCACATCAACCCCGCATCACTACACCACTGCCCACACCACTCCCACAGCGCTACACCACAACCCACACCACTCCCACAGCACTACACCACTGCCCACACCACTCCAACAGCGCTACACCACTGCCTACAGCACTCCCACAGATACACCACTGCACACACCACTCCCACAGCACTACAGCACTGCCCACACCACTCCCACAGCAATACAACACTGCCCACACCACTCCCACAGCAATACAACACTACCCACACCTCTCCCACAGCAATACAACACTGCCCACACCACTCCCACAGCACTACAGCACTGCCCACACCACTCCCACAGCACTACAGCACTGCCCACACCACTCCCACAGCACTACACCACTGCCCACATCAACCTCGCAGCACTACACCACTGCCCACACCACTCCCACAGCACTACACCACTGCCCACACCACTCCCACAGCGCTACACCACAACCCTTACCACTCCCAAAGCACTACACCACTCCCCACACCACTCCAACAGCGCTACGCAACTGCCCACACCACTCCCACAGCGCTACACCACTTTCCACACCACACCCACAGCGCTACACCTCAAACCACACCACTCCCAAAGCGCTACACCACTGCCCACACCACTCCCGCAGCTCTACTCCGCAACCCACAACACACACATAGCGTTAAACTAATGCCCACAACACTACCACAGCGCTAAACTAATGCCCACACTACTCCTACAGCGCTAGGCGAATGCCCACACCACACCCGCAGCGCTACACCACTGCCCACACCACTCCCATAGAGCTACACCACTGCCCACACCACTCCAACAGTGCTACACCAGTGCCCACCCCCCTCCCACAGCAATACACCACTGCACACACCACTACTACAGTATTACACCACTGCCCACTCCACTCCCAGACCTCTACAGCACTTCCCACACCACTCACACAGCACTACCCCACTGCCCACACCACTCACACAGCGTTACACCACTGCCCACACCACTACCGCAGCACTACACCACTTCGCACACCACTCTAACAGCACTACACCACTGCCCACACCACTCACACAGCACTACACCACTGCCCACACCACTGCCACAGCACTACACCACTGCGCACACCACTCCCACAGCACTACACCACAACCCACACCACTCCCAAAGCGCTACACCACTGTCCACACCACTCTAACAGCACTGCACCACTGCCCACACCACTCTAACAGCACTACACCACTGCCCACACCACTCTAACAGCACTACACCACTGCCCACACCACCCCCACACCACTACACCACTGACCACACCACTCCCACAGCGCTACAACACTGCCCACACCACACACACAGCACTACACCACTGCCCACACCACTCCCACAGCGCTACACAACTGCACACACCACTCCCACAGCGCTAGATCACTGCCCACACCACTCCCACATCGCAACACCACTGCCCACACCACTCCCACAGGGCTACATCACTGCCCACACCACTCCCACAGCGCTACACCACTGCCCACAGCACTCCCACAGCTCTACTCCGCAACCCACAACACACACATAGCGCTATGCTAATGCCCACACCACTCCCACAGCGCTACACCACTGCCCACACCACTCCCATAGAGCTACACCACTGCCCACACCACTCCTACAGCGTTACACCACAACCCACAACACTCCAACAGTGCTACACCAGTGCCCACCCCCTTCCCACAGCAATACACCACTGCAAACTCCACTACTACAGTATTACACCACTGCCCACTACACTCCCAGACCTCTACAGCACTGCCCACACCACTCACACAGCACTACACCACTGCCCACACCACTGCCACAGCACTACACCACTGCGCACACCACTCCCACAGCACTACACCACAACCCACACCACTCCCAAAGCGCTACACCACTGTCCACACCACTCTAACAGCACTACACCACTGCCCACACCACTCTAACAGCACTACACCACTGCCCACACCACTCTAACAGCACTACACCACTGCCCACACCACCCGCACACCACTACACCACTGACCACACTACTCCCACAGCGCTACACCACTGCCCACACCACTCCCACAGCGCTAAACCACTGCCCACACCACACACACAGCACTAGACCACTGCCCACACCACTCCCACAGCGCTAGACCCCTGCCCACATCACCCCTGCAGCACTGCACCACTGCCCACACCACTCCCACAGCGCTAGAACACTGCCCACATCACCCCTGCAGCACTACACCACTGCCCACACCACTCCCACAGCGCTACACCAGTTCCCACATCAACCCTGCAGTACTACACCACTGCCCACAACACTCCCGCAGCGCTACACCACTTCCCACACCACTCCCAGAGCGGTACACCAGTGCCCACACCAACCCCACAGCGTTTCACCACAACCCACACTCCTCCCACAGTGCTACACCACTGCCCACACCACTCCCACAGCACTACACCGCTGCCCACACCATTGCCGCAGCGCTACACCACTGCCCACACCACTCCCACAGCACTACACCACTGCCCACACCACTCCAACAGCAATACAATACTGCCCACAAAACTCCCACAGCACTACACCACTGCCCACACCACTCCCACAGCACTACACCACTGCCCACATCAACCCCGCATCACTACACCACTGCACACACCACTCCCACAGCGCTACACCACATTCCACACCACTCCAACAGCGCTACACCACTGCCTACACCACTCCCACAGATACACCACTGCACACACCACTCCTACAGTATTACACCACTGCCCACTCCATTCCCACAGCACTACACCACTGCCCACTCCACTCCCACAACACTACACCATTGCCCACACCACTCCCACAGCACTACACCACTGCCCACACCACTCCCTCAGCGCTACACCACTACCCACACCACACCCACAGCGCTACACCACAACCCACACCACTCCCACAGCGCTACACCACTGCCCACACCACTCCCACAGCAATACAACACTGCCCACACCACTCCCACAGCAAGACAACACTGCCCACACCACTCCCACAGCGCTACAGCACTGCCCACACCACTCCCACAGCACTACACCACTGCCCACATCAACCTCGCAGCGCTACACCACTGCCCACACCACTCCCACAGCACTACACCACAGCCCACACCACTCCCACAGCGCTACACCACAAGCCTTACCACTGCCAAAGCAATACACCACTCCCCACACCACTCCAACAGCGCTACACAACTGCCCACACCACTCCCACAGCGCTACACCACTACCACACCACACCCACAGCACTACACCACTGCCCGCACCGCTCCCACAGCGCTACACCACTGCCCACACCACTCCCACAGCGCTACACCACTTCCCACACCACACCCACAGCGCTACACTGCAAACCACACCACTCCCAAAGCGCTACACCACAACCCACACCACTCCCGCAGCGCTACACCACTGCCCACACCACTCCCACAGCGCTACACCACTGCCTTCACCACTCCCACAGCACTACACCACTGCCCACACCAAACCCACAGCGCTACACCACTGCCCACACCACTCCCACAGCGGTAGACCCCAGCCCACATCACCCCTGCAGCACTACACCACTGCCCACATCACCCCTGCAGCGCAACACCACTGCCCACACCACTCCCACAGCACTACACCACTGCCCACTCCAACCCCGCAACGCTACACCACTACGCACACCACTCCCGCAGCGCTACACCACTGCCCACATCACCCCCGCAGCCTACACCACTGCACACACCACTCCCGCAGAGCTACACGACAACCCACACCACTCCCACAGCGCTACAGCACTGCCCACTCCACTCCCACAGCGCTACACCACAGCCCACACCACTCCGCAGCGCTACACCACTGCCCTCAATACTCCCACAGCGCTACACCAATGCCCACAACACTCACACAGCGCAAAACAACTGCCCACACCTCTCCCACAGGGCTACACCGCTGCCCACACCACACACACAGCACTACACCACTGCCCACACCACACCCACAGCACTACACAACTGCCCACACCACTCCCACAGTGATACACCACTGCCCACACAACTCCCACAGGGCAACAGCACTGCCCACGCCACTCCCACAGTACTACACAACTTCCCACACCACTCCCACAGCGCTGCAGCACTGCCCACACCACTCCCACAGGGCAACAGCACTGCCCACGCCACTCCCACAGCGTTACAACACAACCCACAGTAGTCCCACAGCGCTACACCACTGTCCACACCTCTCCCATAGCGCTACACCACTGCACACACCACTCCTATAGGACTACACCACTGCCCACACCACTCCTATAGGACTACACCACTGCCCACACCACTCCTATAGGACTACACCACTGCCCACACCACTCCTATAGGACTACACCACTGCCCACACCACTCCTATAGGACTACACCACTGCCCACTCCACTCCCACAGCACTACACCACTGCCCACAGCACACCCACTGCACTACATCATTGCCCACTCCACTCCCACAGCGCTAGAAAACTGTCCACATCATCCCTGCAGCACTACACCTCTTCCCACACCACACCCACAGCGCTACGCATCAAACCACAAAACTCCCAAAGCGCTAAACCACAACGCACACCACTCCCACAGCGGCACACCACTGCACACACCACTCCCTCAGCGCTACACCACTGCCCACACCACTCCCACAGCTCTACACCACAACGCACACCACTCCCACAGCGCTACACCACAACCCACACCACTCCCACAGCGCTACACCACTGCCCACACCACTCCCACAGCGCTACACCACTGCCCACACCACTAGCACAGCACTACACCACTGCCCACACCACTCCCACAGCGCTACACCACTGCCCACACCACTCCCACAGGGCAACAGCACTGCCCACACCACTCCCACAGCAATACACCACTGCAAACTCCACTACTACAGTATTACACCACTGCCCACTCCACTCCCAGACCTCTACAGCACTGCCCACACCACTCACACAGCACTACACCACTGCCCACACCACTCACACAGCGTTACACCACTGCCCACACCACTGCCACAGCTCTACAGCACTGCCCACACCACTCACACAGCGTTACACCACTGCCCACATCACTACCGCAGCACTACACCACTTCGCACACCACTCTAACAGCACTACACCACTGCCCACACCACTCACACAGCGTTACACCACTGCCCACACCACTACCGCAGCACTACACCACTTCGCACACCACTCTAACAGCACTACACCACTGCCCACACCACTCCCACAGCGCTAGAACACTGCCCACATCACCCCTGCAGCACTACACCACTGCCCACACCACTCCCACAGCGCTACACCAGTTCCCACATCAACCCTGCAGTACTACACCACTGCCCACAACACTCCCGCAGCGCTACACCACTTCCCACACCACTCCCAGAGCGGTACACCAGTGCCCACACCAACCCCACAGCGTTTCACCACAACCCACACTCCTCCCACAGTGCTACACCACTGCCCACACTCCTCCCACAGTGCTACACCACTGCCCACACCACTCACACAGCGTTACACCACTGCCCAAACCACTACCGCAGCACTACACCATTTCGCACATCACTCTAACAGCACTACACCACTGCCCACACCACTCCCACAGCGCTAGAACACTGCCCACATCACCCCTGCAGCACTACACCACTGCCCACACCACTCCCACAGCGCTACACCAGTTCCCACATCAACCCTGCAGTACTACACCACTGCCCACAACACTCCCGCAGCGCTACACCACTTCCCACACCACTCCCAGAGCGGTACACCAGTGCCCACACCAACCCCACAGCGTTTCACCACAACCCACACTCCTCGCACAGTGCTACACCACTGCCCACACCACTCCCACAGCACTATACCACTGCCCACACCACTCCCACAGCACTACACCGCTGCCCACACCACTGCCGCAGCGCTACACCACTGCCCACACCACTCCCACAGCACTACACCCCTGCCCACATCAACCCCGCATCACTACACCACTGCCCACACCACTCCCACAGCGCTACACCACAACCCACACCACTCCCACAGCACTACACCACTGCCCACACCACTCCAACAGCGCTACACCACTGCCTACACCACTCCCACAGATACACCACTGCACACACCACTCCCACAGCACTACAGCACTGCCCACACCACTCCCACAGCAATACAACACTGCCCACACCACTCCCACAGCAATACAACACTGCCTACACCACTCCCACAGCAATACAACACTGCCCACACCACTCCCACAGCACTACAGCACTGCCCACACCACTCCCACAGCACTACAGCACTGCCCACACCACTCCCACAGCACTACAGCACTGCCCACATCAACCTCGCAGCACTACCCCACTGCCCACACCACTCCCACAGCACTACACCACTGCCCACACCACTCCCACAGCGCTACACCACAACCCTTACCACTCCCAAAGCACTACACCACTCCCCACACCACTCCAACAGCGCTACACAACTGCCCACACCACTCCCACAGCGCTACACCACTTCCCACACCACACCCACAGCGCTACACCTCAAACCACACCACTCCCAAAGCGCTACACCACTGCCCACACCACTCCCGCAGCTCTACTCCGCAACCCACAACACACACATAGCGTTAAACTAATGCCCACAACACTACCACAGCGCTAAACTAATGCCCACACTACTCCTACAGCGCTAGGCGAATGCCCACACCACACCCGCAGCGCTACACCACTGCCCACACCACTCCCATAGAGCTACACCACTGCCCACACCACTCCAACAGTGCTACACCAGTGCCCACCCCCCTCCCACAGCAATACACCACTGCACACACCACTACTACAGTATTACACCACTGCCCACTCCACTCCCAGACCTCTACAGCACTTCCCACACCACTCACACAGCACTACCCCACTGCCCACACCACTCACACAGCGTTACACCACTGCCCACACCACTACCGCAGCACTACACCACTTCGCACACCACTCTAACAGCACTACACAACTGCCCACACCACTCACACAGCGTTACACCACTGCCCACACCACTACCGCAGCACTACACCACTTCGCACACCACTCCCACAGCACTACACCAATGCCCACACTACTCCCACAGCGTTACACCACTGCCCACACCACTCCCACAGCGCTACACCACTGCCCACACCACTCCCACAGCACTACACCACTACGCACAACACTCCCACAGTGGTACACCACTGCCCACACCACTCTCACAGCACTACACCATTGCCCAAATCACTCCCACAGCGCTACAACACTGCCCACATCACTCCCACAGCGCTACACCACTGCCCACATAACCCCCACACCACTACACCACTGACCACACCACTCCCACAGCGCTACACCACTGCCCACACCACTCCCACAGCGCTACACCACTGCCCACACCACACGCACAGCACTAGACCACTGCCCACACGACTCCCACAGCGCAAGACCCCTGCCCACATCACCCCTGCAGCACTGCACCACTGCCCACACCAGTCCCACAGAACTACACCACTGCTCACATCACCCCTGCAGCACGACACCATTGCCCACACCACTCCCACAGCGCTGGACCCCTGCCCACATCACCCCTGCAGCACGACACCACTGCCCACACCACTCCCACAGCGCTACACCAGTTCCCACATCATCCCTTCAGTACTACACCACTGCCCACAACACTCCTGCAGCGCTACACCACTTCCCACACCACTCCCAGAGCTGTACACCAGTGCCCACACCAACCCCACAGCGTTTCACCACAACCCACATTCCTCCCACAGTGCTACACCACTGCCCACACCACTCCCACAGCACTACACTGCTGCCCACACCACTGCCACAGCGCTACACCACTGCCCACACCACTCCAACAGCAATACAACACTGCCCACAAAACTCCCACAGCACTACACCACTGCCCACACCACTCCTACAGCACTACACCACTGCCCACATCAACCCCGCAGCACTACACCACTGCCAACACCACTCCCACAGCACTACACCACAACCCACACCACTCCCACAGCACTACACCACTGCCCACACCATTCCTACAGTATTACACCACTGCCCACACCACTCCTGCAGCTCTAGACTACTGCCCACACCACTTCCACAGCGCTAGACCACAGTCCACCCCACTCCTGCAGCGCTACATCACTGCCCACATCACTCCCACAGCACTACACCACAACCCACACCACTCCCACAGCGCTACACCAATGCCCACACCACTCCCAAAGCTCTACACCACTGCCCACACCACTCCCACAGCACTACACCACAACCCACACCAGTCCCAAAGCGCTACACCACTGCCCACACCACTCCCCCAGCACTACACCACTGCCCACACCACTCCCACAGCGCTGCACCACAACCCACACCACTCCCACAGCACTACACCACTGCCCACACCACTCCCGCAGCGGTACACCACAACCCAAAACACTCCCACAGCGTTACACCACAAACCAAAACACTCCCAGTGCGCTACACCGCTGCCCACATCACTCCCACAACACTACACCACTGCCCACACCACTCCCACAGCGGTACACCACAACCCACACCACTCCCACAGCGCTACACCACTGCACACACTACTCCCACAGCACTACATCACTTCCCACACCACACCCACAGCGCTAGACCACTGGCCACACCACCCTCGCAGCGCTACACCACTGCCCACACCACTCCTACAGCGCTACACCACTGCCCACACCACACCCACAGCGCTAGACTACTGCCCACACCACTCCCACCGCACTCCACCACAGTCCACATCACCCCCGCAGCGCTACACCACTGCCCACACCACTCCCACAGCGTTACAACACAACCCACATCACTCCCAAAGCACTACAATACTGCCCACACCACCCCCGCCGGGCACCACCATTGCCCACACCACTCCTTCAGAACTACACCACTACCCAAACCACTCCACAGCGCTACACCACTGCACACACCACCCTCGCAGCGCTACACCACTGCCCACACGAATCTCACAGCGCTACACCACTGCCCACACCACTCCCGCTGCGCATCACCACCGCCCACACCAATCCCGCTGCGCTCCACCACTGCCCACAACACCCCCACAGCGCTACACCACTGCCCGCACCACTCCCGCAGCACTACACCACTACCCACACCACTCCCACAGCGTTACACCACTGCCCACACCACTCCCACAGCGCTACACCACTGCCCACACCACACACACAGCACTACACCACTGCCCACACCACTCACACAGCGTTACACCACTGCCCACACCACTGCCACAGCACTACAGCACTGCCCACACCACTCACACAGCGTTACACCACTGCCCACAGCACTACCGCAGCACTACACCGCTTCGCACACCACTCTAACAGCACTACACCACTGCCCACACCACTCACACAGCGTTACACCACTGCCCACACCACTACCGCAGCACTACACCACTTCGCACACCACTCTAACAGCACTACACCACTGCCCACACCACTCCCACAGCGCTAGAACACTGCCCACATCACCCCTGCAGCACTACACCACTGCCCACACCACTCCCACAGCGCTACACCAGTTCCCACATCAACCCTGCAGTACTATACCACTGCCCACAACACTCCCGCAGCGCTACACCACTTCCCACACCACTCCCAGAGCGGTACACCAGTGCCCAAACCAACCCCACAGCGTTTCACCACAACCCACACTCCTCCCACAGTGCTACACCACTGCCCACACCACTCCCACAGCACTACACCACTGCCCACACCACTCCCACAGCACTACACCGCTGCCCACACCACTGCCGCAGCGCTACACCACTGCCCACACCACTCCCACAGCACTACACCACTGCCCACATCAACCCCGCATCACTACACCACTGCCCACACCACTCCCACAGCGCTACACCACAACCCACACCACTCCCACAGCACTACACCACTGCCCACACCACTCCAACAGCGCTACACCACTGCCTACACCACTCCCACAGATACACCACTGCACACACCACTCCTACAGTATTACACCACTGCCCACTCCATTCCCACAGCACTACACCACTGCCCACTCCACTCCCACAGCACTACACCACTGCCCACACCACTCCCTCAGCGCTACACCACTACCCACACCACACCCACAGCGCTACACCACTGCCCACACCACTCCCACAGCGCTACACCACTGCCCACACCACTCCCACAGCAATACAACACTGCCCACACCACACCCACAGCAATACAACACTGCCCACACCACTCCCACAGCACTACAGCACTGCCCACACCACTCCCACAGCACTACAGCACTGCCCACACCACTCCCACAGCACTACACCACTGCCCACATCAACCTCGCAGCACTACACCACTGCCCACAACAATCCCACAGCACTACACCACTGCCCACACCACTCCCACAGCGCTACACCAAAACCCTTACCACTCCCAAAGCACTACACCACTCCCCACACCACTCCAACAGCGCTACACAACTGCCCACACCACTCCCACAGCGCTACACCACTTCCCACACCACACCCTCAGCGCTACACCTCAAACCACACCACTCCCAAAGCGCTACACCACTGCCCACACCACTCCCGCAGCTCTACTCCGCAACCCACAACACATACATAGCGTTAAACTAATGCCCACAACACTACCAAAGCGCTAAACTAATGCCCACACTACTCCTACAGCGCTAGGCGAATGCCCACACCACACCCGCAGCGCTACACCACTGCCCACACCACTCCCATAGAGCTACACCACTGCCCACACCACTCCAACAGTGCTGCACCAGTGCCCACCCCCCTCCCACAGCAATACACCACTGCACACACCACTACTACAGTATTACACCACTGCCCACTCCACTCCCAGACCTCTACAGCACTTCCCACACCACTCACACAGCACTACCCCACTGCCCACACCACTCACACAGCGTTACACCACTGCCCACACCACTACCGCAGCACTACACCACTTCGCACACCACTCTAACAGCACTACACCACTGCCCACACCACTCACACAGCGTTACGCCACTGCCCACACCACTACCGCAGCACTACACCACTTCGCACACCACTCCCACAGCACTACACCAATGCCCACACTACTCCCACAGCGTTACACCACTGCCCACACCACTCCCACAGCGCTACACCACTGCCCTCACCAATCCCACAGCACTACACCACTGCCCACAACACTCCCACAGCGGTACACCACTGCCCACACCACTCTCACAGCACTACACCATTGCCCAAATCACTCCCACAGCGCTACAACAATGCCCACATCACTCCCACAGCGCTACACCACTGCCCACACCACCCCCACACCACTACACCACTGACCACACCACTCCCACAGCGCTACACCACTGCCCACACCACTCCCACAGCGCTACACCACTGCCCACACCACACGCACAGCACTAGACCACTGCCCACACGACTCCCACAGCGCTAGACCCCTGCCCACATCACCCCTGCAGCACTGCACCACTGCCCACACCAGTCCCACAGAACTACACCACTGCTCACATCACCCCTGCAGCACGACACCATTGCCCACACCACTCTCACATCGCTGGACCCCTGCCCACATCACCGCTGCAGCACGACACCACTGCCCACACCACTCCCACAGCGCTACACCATTTCCCACATCATCCCTTCAGTACTACACCACTGCCCACACCACTGCCACAGCGCTACACCACTGCACACACCACTCCAACAGCAATACAACACTGCCCACAAAACTCCCACAGCACTTCACCACTGCCCACACCACTCCTACAGCACTACACCACTGCCCACATCAATCCCGCAGCACTACAGCACTGCCAACACATCTCCCACAGCACTACAACACAACCCACACCACTCCCACAGCACTACACTACTGCCCACACCATTCCTACAGTATTACACCACTGCCCACACCACTCCTGCAGCTCTAGACTACTGCCCACACCACTCCCACAGCGCTAGACCACAGTCCACCCCACTCCTGCAGCGCTACATCACTGCCCACATCACTCCCACAGCACTACACCACAACCCACACCACTCCCACAGCGCTACACCACTGCCCACACCACTCCCAAAGCGCTACACCACTGCCCACACCACTCCCACAGCACTACACCACAACCCACACCAGTCCCAAAGCGCTACACCACTGCCCACACCACTCCCACAGCGCTACAACACAACCCACACCACTCCCCCAGCACTACACCACTGCCCACAGCACTCCCGCAGCGGTACACCACTGCCCACACCACTCCCGCAGCGGTACACCACAACCCAAAACACTCCCACAGCGTTACACCACAAACCAAAACACTCCCAGTGCGCTACACCGCTGCCCACGTCACTCCCACAACACTACACCACTGCCCACACCACTCCCACAGCGGTACACCACAACCCACACCACTCCCACAGCGCTACACCACTGCACACACTACTCCCACAGCACTACATCACTTCCCACACCACACCCACAGCGCTAGACCACTGGCCACACCACCCTCGCAGCGCTACACCACTGCCCACACCACTCCTACAGCGCTACACCACTGCCCACACCACACCCACAGCGCTAGACTACTGCCCACACCACTCCCACCGCACTGCACCACAGTCCACATCACCCCCGCAGCGCTACACCACTGCCCACACCACTCCCACAGCGTTACAACACAACCCACATCACTCCCAAAGCACTACATTACTGCCCACACCACCCCCGCCGGGCACCACCATTGCCCACACCACTCCTACAGAACTACACCACTACCCAAACCACTCCACAGCGCTACACCACTGCACACACCACCCTCGCAGCGCTACACCACTGCCCACACGAATCTCACAGCGCTACACCACTGCCCACACCACTCCCGCTGCGCATCACCACCGCCCACACCAATCCCGCTGCGCTCCACCACTGCCCACAACACCCCCACAGCGCTACACCACTGCCCGCACCACTCCCGCAGCACTACACCACTACCCACACCACTCCCACAGCGTTACACCACTGCCCACACCACTCCCACAACGCTACACCACTGCCCACACCACACACACAGCACTACACAACTGCACACACAACTCCCACAGCGTTACAACACAACCAACACTTCTACCACAGCGCTACATCACTGCCCACACCACTCCCACAGCGCTACACAACTGCACACACCACTCCCACAGCTCTACTCCGCAACCCACAACACACACATAGCGCTAAACTAATGCCCAAACCACTCCCACAGCGCTACACCACTGCCCACACCACTCCCATAGAGCTACACCACTGCCCACACCACTCCTACAGCGTTACACCACAACCCACAACACTCCCACAGCACTACACCACTGCCCACACCACTCCAACAGTGCTACACCAGTGCCCACCCCCCTCCCACAGCAATACACCACTGCAAACTCCACTACTACAGTATTACACCACTGCCCACTCCACTCCCAGACCTCTACACCACTGCCCACACCACTCACACAGCGTTACACCACTGCCCACACCACTGCCACAGCACTACACCACTGCCCACACCACTCACACAGCGTTACACCACTGCCCACACCACTACCGCAGCACTACACCACTGCCCACACCACTCACACAGCGTTACACCACTGCCCACTCCACTCCCAGAGCTCTACAGCACTGCCCACAACACTCCCAAAGCACTACACCACTGCCCACACCACACCAACAGCGCTAGAACACTTCCCACATCACCCCTGCAGCACTACACCACTGCCCACACCACTCCCACAGCGCTACACCACTTCCTACACCACATCCACAGCGCTACACCTCAAACCACACAACTCCCGCAGCGATACTGCACTGCTCACATAAACCCCGCAGCACTTCACCACTGCACACACCACTCCTACAGGACTACACCACTGCGGACTCCACTCCCAGAGCTCTTCACCACTGCCCACTCCTCTCACACAGCATTACACCACTGCCCACACCACTCCCACTGCACTACACCACTGCCCACACCACTCACACAGCGCTACACCAGAAACCATACCACTCCCAAAGCGCTACACCACAACCCACGCCACTCCCAGAGCGGTACACCACTGCCCACACCAGTCCCAAAGCAAAACACTTCTGCCCACACCACTCCCACAGCGGTACACCACTGCCCACAACAGTCCCAAAGCACTACACCTCTGCCCACACCACACCCACAGCGTTACACCACAACCCACACCACTCCCACAGCGCTACACCACTGCCCACACCACGCGCACAGCACTAGACGACTGCCCACATCACTCCTACAGCGCTACACCACTGCCCACACCACTCCCACAGCGCTACACCACTGCCCACACCACTCCCACAGCGCTACACCACTGCCCACACCACTCCCACAGCGCTACACCACTGCCCACATCAACCCCTCAGCGCTACACCACTGCGCACATCACCCCCGCAGCGCTACACCACTGCCCACAACACTCCCGCAGCGCTACACTAATACCCACACCACTCCCACAGCACTACACCACTGCTCAACTCACCCCTGCAGCACTACACCACTGCCCACACCACTCCCACAGCGCTACACCACTGCGCACACCACACAAACAGCGCTACACCTCAAACCACACCACTCCCAAAGCGCTGCACAACAACCCACACCACCCCCACAGCGTTACACCATAACCAACACTCCTCCCACAGCGCTACACCACTGTCCACAGCACTCCCACAGCGCAACACCACTGCCCACGCCACTCCCACAGCACTTCACCGCTGCCCACAACACTCCCACAGCGTTACACCACTGCCCACACCACACCCACAGCGTTACACCACTGCCCACACCACTCCCACAGCGTTACACCACTGCCCACACCACTCCCACAGCGTTACACCACTGCCCACACCACTCCCACAGCGTTACACCACTGCCGACAACAGTCCCACAGCACTACAGAACTGTCCACACCACTCCCACAGCGCTACACCACTGCACACACCACTCCCTCAGCACTACACCACTGCTCACACTACTCCCACAGCGCTACATCACTGCCCACAACACTCCCGCAGCGCTACACTACTACCCACACCACTCCCGGAGCGCTACACCACTGCCCAAACCACTCCCGCAGCGTTAAATCAATGACCACACCACTCCCACTGTGCTACACTAAGGCCACAACACACCCACAGCACTACACCACAGCCCGCACCACTCCCACAGCGCTACACCACAACCCACACCACACCCACAGCGCTACACCACAGCCCACACCACTCCCACAGCACTACACCACTACCACACCACTCCCACAGCGCTACACCACAGCCCACACCACTCCCACAGCACTACACCACTACCCACAGCACTCCCGCAGCTCTACTCCACAACGCAAACAGCACACACAGCGCTAAACTAATGCCCACAACACTAGCACAGCGCTACACTAATGCCCACACCTCTCCCACAGCGCTACAACGCTCACCACACCACTACGAGAGCGCTACACCACTGCCCACAGCACTCCCACAGCGATACACCACAACCCACCCCACATCCGCAGCGCTACCCCACAACCCAAACCACACACACAAAGTTAAACTAATGCCCACAACACTACCACAGCCCTAAATTAACGGCCACACCATTCCCAAAGCGCTACACGACTGCCCACACCACTCCCGCAGTTCCACTCCACATCTCACACCACACATACAGTGCTAAACCAATGCTCACACCACTCCCAAAGCGCTACACTAATGCCCACACCACTCCCACAGCACTACACCACTGCCCCCACCACTCCCGCAGCGCTACACCACTGCCCACACCACTCCCGCAGCTCTACTCCACAACGCAAACCACACACACAGCGCTGAACTAATGCCCACAACACTACCACAGCGCTAAACTAAAGCCCACACCATTCCCATTGCGCTACACTAATGCCCACACCATTCCCACAGCGCTACACTACAACCCACACCGCTACACCACTGATAAAACCACTCCCAGAGCACTACACCACAACCCACAACACTCCTACAGCGCTATGCCACTGCCCAAACCACTCCCACAGCGTTACACCACAACCCACACCACTCCCGCAGCAATAAACCACTGTCCACACCTCTCCCACAGCGCAACACCACTGCCTTCATCACTCCCGCAGCATTAAACCACTGCCCACACCACTCCCACAGCACTACAACACTGCTCACACGACTCCCGCAGCTCTAGTCCACAACCCACACCACGCACACAGCGCTAAACTAATGCCAACACCACTCCCACAGCGCTGCACTAATGAACACACCACTCCCACAGCACTACACCACTGCCCACATCACACCCACAGCACTACACCACTGCCCACACCTCTCCCACAGCGCTACACCACTGCCCGCACCAATCCCTCAGCACTACACCACTGCCCAGACCTCTCCCACACACAACACCACTGCCCACACAACTCCCACAGCACTACACCACTGCCCACACCACTCCCACAGCACTACACCACTACCCACACCACTCCCACAGCACTACAGCACTACCCACACCACTCCCACAGCACTACACCACTGCCCACAACACTCCCACAGCACTACACCACTGCCCACACCACTCCCACAGCGCAACAACACTGCCCACACCACTCCCACAGCACTACACCACTGCCCACACCATTCCCACAGCGCTACATCACTGCCTAATCCACTCCCAAAGCTCTACACCACTGCCCTCACCACTCCCACAGCACTACAGCACTGCCCACATCACTCCAAAACTCTACACCACTGCCCACACCACTCCCACAGCACTACACCACTGCCCCACACCACTCCCACAGCACTACACCACTAACCACACCACTCCCTCAGCACTACACCACTGCCCATACAATTCACACAGCGCTACAACACTGCACACACCACTCCCAAAGCACTACACCGCTGCCCACACCACTCCCACAGCACTTCACCACTGCCCACACAACTCCCACAGCATTAAACCAATGCCCACACCAACCTCACAGCGCTACACCACTGCTCTCACCACTCCTACAGCGCTACACCACTGCCCACACACTCCCACAGCACTACACCACTGCCCACACCACTCCCACAGCGCTACACCACTGCCCACACCTCTCCCACAGCGCTACACCACTACACACATCACTCCCACAGCGCTACACCACTCCCCACACACTCCCACAGCACTACTCCACTGCTCACACCACTCCCGCAGCTCTAGTCCACAACACACATCACACACACAGCGCTAAACTAATGCACACACCTCTCCCACAGCGCTAGACGAATGCCCACACCACTCACACAGGGCTACACTACAGCCCACGAAATTCCCACAGCGCTAAACTAATGACCACACCACTCCCACACCACTACACCACTGCCCACACCACTCCCACAACGCTACACCACAGCCCACACCACTCCCACAGCGCTACACCACTACCCACACCACTCCTACAGCACTACACCACTACCCACACCACTCCCACAGCACTACACCACTGCCCACAACACTCCCAAAGCACTACACCACTGCCCAAACCACTCACAAAGCTCTACACCACGGCCCACACCACTCCCACAGCACTACACCACTGCCGAAACCACTCCCAAAGCTCTACACCACTGCCCACACCACTCCCACAGCACTACACCACTGCCCACACAACTCCCACAGGACTACACCACTGCCCACACCACTCCCACAGAGCTACACCACTGCCCACACAACTCCCACAGGACTACACCACTGCCCACACCACTCCCGCAGCATTAAACCACTGCCGACACCAACCCCACAGTGCTACACCACTGCCCACACCACTCCCACAGCGCTCGACCACTACCCACACCACTCCCGCTGCGCTACACCACTGCCCACACCAATCCCACAGCGCTACACCACTGCCCATACCAGTCCCACAGCACTACACAACTGCACACACAACTCCCACAGCGTTACAAAACAACCAACACTACTACCACAGCGCTACATCACTGCCCACACCACTCCCACAGCGCTACACAACTGCACACACCACTCCCACAGCGCTAGATCACTGCCCACACCACTCCCACATCGCAACACCACTACCCACACCACACCCACAGGGCTACATCACTGCCCACACCACTCCCACAGCGCTACACCACTGCCCACACCACTCCCACAGCTCTACTCCGCAACCCACAACACACACATAGCGTTAAACTAATGCCCACAACACTACCACAGCGCTAAACTAATGCCCACACTACTCCTACAGCGCTAGGCGAATGCCCACACCACACCCGCAGCGCTACACCACTGCCCACACCACTCCCATAGAGCTACACCACTGCCCACACCACTCCAACAGTGCTGCACCAGTGCCCACCCCCCTCCCACAGCAATACACCACTGCACACACCACTACTACAGTATTACATCACTGCCCACTCCACTCCCAGACCTCTACAGCACTTCCCACACTACTCACACAGCACTACCCCAGTGCCCACACCACTCACACAGCGTTACACCACTGCCCACACCACTACCGCAGCACTACACCACTTCGCACACCACTCTAACAGCACTACACAACTGCCCACACCACTCACACAGCGTTACACCACTGCCCACACCACTACCGCAGCACTACACCACTTCGCACACCACTCCCACAGCACTACACCACTGCCCACACCACTCCCACAGCGCTACACCACTGCCCACACCACTCCCACAGCACTACACCACTGCCCACAACACTCCCACAGCGGTACACCACTGCCCACACCACTCTCACAGCACTACACCATTGCCCAAATCACTCCCACAGCGCTACAACACTGCCCACATCACTCCCACAGCGCTACACCACTGCCCACACCACCCCCACACCACTACACCACTGACCACACCACTCCCACAGCGCTACACCACTGCCAACACCACTCCCACAGCGCTACACCACTGCCCACACCACACGCACAGCACTAGACCACTGCCCACACGATTCCCACAGCGCTAGACCCCTGCCCACATCACCCCTGCAGCACTGCACCACTGCCCACACCAGTCCCACAGAGCTACACCACTGCTCACATCACCCCTGCAGCACGACACCACTGCCCACACCACTCCCACAGCGCTACACCACTGCCCACACCACTCCCACAGCGGTACACCAGTTCCCACATCATCCCTTCAGTACTACACCACTTCCCACACCACTCCCAGAGCGGTACACCAGTGCCCACACCAACCCCACAGCGTTTCACCACAACCCACACTCCTCCCACAGTGCTACACCACTGCCCACACCACTCCCACAGCACTACACCGCTGCCCACACCACTCCCCCAGCACTACACCACTGCCCACACCACTCCCACAGCACTACACCACTGCCCACACCACTCCTACAGCACTACACCACTGCCCACATCAACCCCGAAGCACTACACCACTGCACACACCACTCCCACAGCACTACACCACTGCCCACACCATTCCCACAGCACTACACCACTGCCCACACCACTCCTGCAGCTCTAGACTACTGCCCACACCACTCCCACAGCACTACATCACTGCCCACATCACTCCCACAGCACTACACCACAACCCACACCACTCCCACAGCGCTACACCATTGCCAACACCACTCCCAAAGCGCTACACCACTGCCCACAACACTCCCACAGCGCTACAACACAACCCACACCACTCCCCCAGCACTACACCACTGCCCACACCACTCCCACAGCGCTACACCACAACCCACACCACTCCCACAGCACGACACCACTGCCCACACCACTCCCGCAGCGGTACACCACAACCCAAAACACTCCCACAGCGTTACACCACAAACCAAAACACTCCCAGTGCGCTACACCGCTGCCCACATCACTCCCACAACACTACACCACTGCCCACATCACTCCCACAACACTACACCACTGCCCACACCACTCCCACAGCGTTACACCACTGCCCTCACTACTCCCACAGCACTACATCACTTCCCACATCACACCCACAGCGCTAGACCACTGGCCACACCACGCTCGCAGCGCTGCACCACTGCCCACACCACTCCTACAGAACTACACCACTACCCAAACCACTCCACAGCGCTTCACCACTGCACACACCACCCTCGCAGCGCTACACCACTGCCCACACGAATCTCACAGCGCTACACCACTGCCCACACCACTCCCGCTGCGCATCACCACCGCCCACACCAATCCCGCTGCGCTCCACCACTGCCCACGCCACACCCGCCGCACTACACCACTGCCCACAACACCCCCACAGCGCTACACCACTGCCCGCACCACTCCCACAGCACTACACCACTACCCACACCACTCCAACAGCGCTACAGCACTGCCCACACCACTGCCACAGCGCTACAACACTGCCCACACCACACACACAGCACTACACCACTGCCCACACTAGTCCCACAGCACTACACAACTGCACACACAACTCCCACAGCGTTACAACACAACCAACACTTCTACCACAGCGCTACATCACTGCCCACACCACTCCCACAGCGCTAGACAACTGCACACACCACTCCCACAGCGCTAGATCACTGCCCACACCACTCCCACATCGCAACACCACTGCCCACACCACTCCCACAGGGCTACATCACTGCCCACACCACTCCCACAGCGCTACACCACTGCCCATACCACTCCCACAGCGCTACACCACTGCCCATACCACTCCCACAGCGCTACACCACTGCTCTCACCACTCCCGCAGCGCTACACCACTGCCCACACCACTCCCACAGCTCTACTCCGCAACCCACAACACACACATTGCGCTAAACTAATGCCCACACCACTCCCACAGCGCTACACCACTGCCCACACCACTCCCATAGAGCTACACCACTGCCCACACCACTCCTACAGCGTTACACCACAAGCCACAACACTCCCACAGCACTACACCACTGCCCACACCACTCCCACAGCGCTACACCACTGCCCACACCACTCCCACAGCAATACAACACTGCCCACACCACTCCCACAGCAATACAACACTGCCCACACCACTCCCACAGCACTACAGCACTGCCCACAACACTCCCACAGCACTACAGCACTGCCCACACCACTCCCACAGCACTACACCACTGCCCACATCAACCTCGCAGCACTAAACCACTGCCCACACCACTCCCACAGGACTACACCACTGCCCACACCACTCCCACAGCGCTACACCACAACCCTTACCACTCCCAAAGCACTACACCACTCCCCACACCACTCCAACAGCGCTACACAACTGCCCACACCACTCCCACAGCGCTACACCACTTCCCACACCACACCCACAGCGCTACACCACTGCCCACACCACTCCCGCAGCTCTACTCCGCAACCCACAACACACACATAGCGTTAAACTAATGCCCACAACACTACCACATCGCTAAACTAATGCCCACACTACTCCTACAGCGCTAGGCGAATGCCCACACCACACCCGCAGCGCTACACCACTGCCCACACCACTCCCATAGAGCTACACCACTGCCCACACCACTCCAACAGTGCTACACCAGTGCCCACTCCCCTCCCACAGAAATACACCACTGCACACACCACTACTACAGTATTACACCACTGCCCACTCCACTCCCAGACCTCTACAGCACTTCCCACACCACTCACACAGCACTACCCCACTGCCCACACCACTCACACAGCGTTACACCACTGCACACACCACTACCGCAGCGCTACACCACTGCCCACACCACTCCCACAGCGCTACACCACTGCCCACACCACTACCGCAGCACTACACCACTTCGCACACCACTCTAACAGCACTACACCACTGCCCACACCACTCACACAGCGTTACACCACTGCCCACACCACTACCGCAGCACTACACCACTTCGCACACCACTCCCACAGCACTACACCAATGCCCACACTACTCCCACAGCGTTACACCACTGCCCACACCACTCCCACAGCGCTACGCCACTGCCCACACCACAAACAACAGCGGTACACCACTGCCCACACCACTCTCACAGCACTACACCATTGCCCAAATCACTCCCACAGCGCTACAACACTGCCCACATCACTCCCACAGCGCTACGCCACTGCCCACACCACTCCCACAGCGCTACACCACTGCCCACACCACTCCCACAGCGCTACACCACTGTCCGCACCACTCCCACAGCGCTACACCACTGCCCACACCACACGCACAGCACTAGACCACTGCCCACAAGACTCCCACAGCGCTAGACCCCTGCCCACATCACCCCTGCAGCACTGCACCACTGCCCACACCAGTCCCACAGAACTACACCACTGCTCACATCACCCCTGCAGCACGACACCATTGCCCACACCACTCCCACAGCGCTGGACCCCTGCCCACGTCACCCCTGCAGCACGACACCACTGCCCACACCACTCCCACAGCGCTACACCAGTTCCCACATCATCCCTTCAGTACTACACCACTGCCCACAACACTCCCGCAGCGCTACACCACTTCCCACACCACTCCCAGAGCGGTACACCAGTGCCCACACCAACCCCACAGCGTTTCACCACAACCCACACTCCTCCCACAGTGCTACACCACTGCCCACACCACTCCCACAGCACTACACCGCTGCCCACACCACTGCCACAGCGCTACACCACTGCCCACACCACTCCTACAGCACTACACCACTGCCCACATCAACCCTGCAGCACTACACCACTGCCAACACCACTCCCACAGCACTACACCACAACCCACACCATTCCCACAGCACTACACCACTGCCCACACCATTCCTACAGTATTACACCACTGCCCACAACACTCCCACAGCACTAGACCACAGTCCACCCCACTCCCGCAGCGCTACATCACTGCCCACATCACTCCCACAGCACTACACCACAACCCACACCACTCCCACAGCGCTACACCACTGCCCACACCACTCCCAAAGCGCTACACCACTGCCCACACCACTCCCACAGCGCTACACCACAACCCACACCAGTCCCAAAGCGCTACACCACTGCCCACACCACTCCCACAGCGCTACAACACAACCCACACCACTCCCCCAGCACTACACCACTGCCCACACCACTCCCACAGCGCTACACCACAACCCACACCACTCCCACAGCACGACACCACTGCCCACACCACTCCCGCAGCGGTACACCACAAACCAAAACACTCCCAGTGCGCTACACCGCTGCCCACATCACTCCCACAACACTACACCACTGCCCACACCACTCCCACAGCGGTACACCTCAAAACAAAACACTCCCAGTGCGCTACACCGCGGCCCACATCACTCCCACAACACTACACCACTGCCCACACCACTCCCACAGCGGTACACCACAAACCAAAACACTCCCAGTGCGCTACACCGCTGCCCACATCACTCCCACAACACTACACCACAACCCACACCACTCCCACAGCGCTAGACCACTGGCCACACCACCCTCGCAGCGCTACACCACTGCCCACACCACTCCTACAGCGCTACACCACTGCCCACACCACACCCACAGCGCTAGACTACTGCCCACACCACTCCCACCGCACTACACCACAGTCCACATCACCTTCGCAGCGCCACACCACTGCCCACACCACTCCCACAGCGTTACAACACAACCCACATCACTCCCAAAGCACTACAATACTGCCCACACCACCCCCGCCGGGCACCACCATTGCCCACACCACTCCTACAGAACTACAACACTACCCAAACCACTCCACAGCGCTACACCACTGCACACACCACCCTCGCAGCGTTACACCACTGCCCACACAAATCTCACAGGGCTACACCACTGCCCACGCCACACCCGCCGCACTACACCACTGCCCACAACACCCCCACAGCGCTACACCACTGCCCGCACCACTCCCGCAGCACTACACCACTACCCACACCACTCCAACAGCGCTACAGCACTGCCCACACAACTCCCACAGCGCTACAACACTGCCCACACCACACACACAGCACTACACCACTGCCCACGACACTCCCACAGCGCTACACAACTGCACACACCACTCCCACAGCGCTAGATCACTGCCCACACCACTCCCACATCGCAACACCAATGCCCACACCACTCCCACAGGGCTACATCACTGCCCACACCACTCCCACAGCGCTACACCACTGCCCACAGCACTCCCACAGCTCTACTCCGCAACCCACAACACACACATAGCGCTAAGCTAGTGCCCACACCACTCCCACAGCGCTACACCACTGCCCACACCACTCCCATAGAGCTACACCACTGCCCACACCACTCCTACAGCGTTACACCACAACCCACAACACTCCAACAGTGCTACACCAGTGCCCACCCCCCTCCCACAGCAATACACCACTGCAAACTCCACTACTACAGTATTACACCACTGCCCACTCCACTCCCAGACCTCTACAGCACTGCCCACACCACTCACACAGCACTACACCACTGCCCACACCACTCACACAGCGTTACACCACTGCCCACACCACTGCCACAGCACTACACCACTGCGCACACCACTCCCACAGCACTACACCACAACCCACACCACTCCCACAGCGCTACACCACTGTCCACACCACTCTAACAGCACTACACCACTGCCCACACCACTCTAACAGCACTACACCACTGCCCACACCACTCTAACAGCACTACACCACTGCCCACACCACCCCCACACCACTACACCACTGACCACACCACTCCCACAGCGCTACACCACTGCCCACACCACTCCCACAGCGCTACACCACTGCCCACACCACACACACAGCACTAGACCACTGCCCACACCACTCCCACAGCGCTAGACCCCTGCCCACATCACCCCTGCAGCACTGCACCACTGCCCACACCACTCCCACAGCGCTAGAACACTGCCCACATCACCCCTGCAGCACTACACCACTGCCCACACCACTCCCACAGCGCTACACCAGTTCCCACATCAACCCTGCAGTACTACACCACTGCCCACAACACTCCCGCAGCGCTACACCACTTCCCACACCACTCCCAGAGCGGTACACCAGTGCCCACACCAACCCCACAGCGTTTCACCACAACCCACACTCCTCCCACAGTGCTACACCACTGCCCACACCACTACCGCAGCACTACACCGCTGCCCACACCACTGCCGCAGCGCTACACCACTGCCCACACCACTTCAACAGCAATACAACACTGCCCACAAAACTCCCACAGCACTACACCACTGCCCACACCACTCTCACAGCACTACACCACTGCCCACATCAACCCCGCATCACTACACCACTGCACACACCACTCCCACAGCGCTACACCACAATCCACACCACTCCAACAGCGCTACACCACTGCCTACACCACTCCCACAGATACACCACTGCACACACCACTCCTACAGTATTACACCACTGCCCACTCCATTCCCACAGCACTACACCACTGCCCACTCCACTCCCACAACACTACACCACTGCCCACACCACTCCCACAGCACTACACCACTGCCCACACCACTCCCTCAGCGCTACACCACTACCCACACCACACCCACAGCGCTACACCACAACCCACACCACTCCCACAGCGCTACACCACTGCCCACACCACTCCCACAGCGCTACACCACTACCCACACCACACCCACAGCGCTACACCACAACCCACACCACTCCCACAGCGCTACACCACTACCCACACCACACCCACAGCGCTACACCACAACCCACACCACTCCCACAGCGCTACACCACAACCCACACCACTCCCACAGCAATACAACACTGCCCACACCACTCCCACAGCAATACACCACTACCCAAACCACTCCACAGCGCTTCACCACTGCACACACCACCCTCGCAGCGCTACACCACTGCCCACACGAATCTCACAGCGCTACACCACTGCCCACACCACTCCCGCAGCGCATCACCACCGCCCACACCAATCCCGCTGCGCTCCACCACTGCCCACGCCACACCCGCCGCACTACACCACTGCCCACAACACCCCACAGCGCTACACCACTGCCCGCACCACTCCCGCAGCACTACACCACTACCCTCACCACTCCAACAGCGCTACAGCACTGTCCACACCACTCCCACAGCGCTACAACACTGCCCACACCACACACACAGCACTACACCACTGCCCACACCAGTCCCACAGCACTACACAACTGCACACACAACTCCCACAGCGTTACAACACAACCAACACTTCTACCACAGCGCTACATCACTGCCCACACCACTCCCACAGCGCTACACAACTGCAGACACCACTCCCACAGCGCTAGATCACTGCCCACACCACTCCCACATCGCAACACCACTGCCCACACCACTCCCACTGGGCTACATCACTGCCCACACCACTCCCACAGCGCTACACCACTGCCCATACCACTCCCACAGCGCTACACCACAACCCACACCACTCCAACAGCGCTACACCACTGCCTACACCACTCCCACAGATACACCACTGCACACACCACTCCTACAGTATTACACCACTGCCCACTCCATTCCCACAGCACTACACCACTGCCCACTCCACTCCCACAACACTACACCACTGCCCACACCACTCCCACAGCACTACACCACTGCCCACACCACTCCCTCAGCGCTACACCACTACCCACACCACACCCACAGCGCTACACCACAACCCACACCACTCCCACAGCGCTACACCACTGCCCACACCACTCCCACAGCAATACAACACTGCCCACACCACTCCCACAGCAATACACCACTACCCAAACCACTCCACAGCGCTTCACCACTGCACACACCACCCTCGCAGCGCTACACCACTGCCCACACGAATCTCACAGCGCTACACCACTGCCCACACCACTCCCGCAGCGCATCACCACCGCCCACACCAATCCCGCTGCGCTCCACCACTGCCCACGCCACACCCGCCGCACTACACCACTGCCCACAACACCCCCACAGCGCTACACCACTGCCCGCACCACTCCCGCAGCACTACACCACTACCCACACCACTCCAACAGCGCTACAGCACTGCCCACACCACTCCCACAGCGCTACAACACTGCCCACACCACACACACAGCACTACACCACTGCCCACACCAGTCCCACAGCACTACACAACTGCACACACAACTCCCACAGCGTTACAACACAACCAACACTTCTACCACAGCGCTACATCACTGCCCACACCACTCCCACAGCGCTACACAACTGTACACACCACTCCCACAGCGCTAGATCACTGCCCACACCACTCCCACATCGCAACACCACTGCCCACACCACTCCCACTGGGCTACATCACTGCCCACACCACTCCCACAGCGCAACACCACTGCCCATACCACTCCCACAGCGCTACACCACTGCTCTCACCACTCCCGCAGCGCTACACCACAACCCACACCACTCCAACAGCGCTACAGCACTGCCCACACCACTCCCACAGCGCTACAACACTGCCCACACCACACACACAGCACTACACCACTGCCCACACCAGTCCCACAGCACTACACAACTGCACACACAACTCCCACAGCGTTACAACACAACCAACACTTCTACCACAGCGCTACATCACTGCCCACACCACTCCCACAGCGCTACACAACTGTACACACCACTCCCACAGCGCTAGATCACTGCCCACACCACTCCCACATCGCAACACCACTGCCCACACCACTCCCACTGGGCTACATCACTGCCCACACCACTCCCACAGCGCATCACCACTGCCCATACCACTCCCACAGCGCTACACCACTGCTCTCACCACTCCCGCAGCGCTACACCACAACCCACACCACTCCCACAGCTCTACTCCGCAACCCACAACACACACATAGCGCTAAACTAATGCCCACACCACTCCCACAGCGCTACACCACTGCCCACACCACTCCCATAGAGCTACACCACTGCCCACTCCACTCCTACAGCGTTACACCACAAGCCACAACACTCCCACAGCACTACACCACTGCCCACACCACTCCAACAGTGCTACACCAGTGCCCACCCCCCTCCCACAGCAATACACCACTGCAAACTCCACTACTACAGTATTACACCACTGCCCACTCCACTCCCAGACCTCTACAGCACTGCCCACACCACTCACACAGCACTACACCACTGCCCACACCACTCACACAGCGTTACACCACTGCCCACACCACTGCCACAGCACTACACCACTGCCCACATCACTCACACAGCGTTACACCACTGCCCACACCACTACCGCAGCACTACACCACTTCGCACACCACTCTAACAGCACTACACCACTGCCCACACCACTCTAACAGCACTACACCACTGCCCACACCACCCCCACACCACTACACCACTGACCACACCACTCCCACAGCGCTACACCACTGCCCACACCACTCCCACAGCGCTACACCGCTGCCCACACCACACACACAGCACTAGACCACTGCCCACACGACTCCCACAGCGCTAGACCCCTGCCCACATCACCCCTGCAGCACTGCACCACTGCCCACACCATTCCCACAGAACTACACCACTGCTCACATCACCCCTGCAGCACGACACCACTGCCCACACCACTCCCACAGCGCTACACCAGTTCCCACATCAACCCTGCAGTACTACACCACTGCCCACAACACTCCCGCAGCGCTACACCACTTCCCACACCACTCCCAGAGCGGTACACCAGTGCCCACACCAACCCCACAGCGTTTCACCACAACCCACACTCCTCCCACAGTGCTACACCACTGCCCACACCACTCCCACAGCACTACACCGCTGCCCACACCATTGCCGCAGCGCTACACCACTGCCCACACCACTCCCACAGCACTACACCACTGCACACATCAACCCCGCATCACTACACCACTGCCCACACCACTCCCACAGCGCTACACCACAACCCACACCACTCCCACAGCACTACACCACTGCCCACACCACTCCAACAGCGCTACACCACTGCCCACACCACTCCCACAGCACTACACCACTGCCCACATCAACCCCGCATCACTGCACCACTGCCCACACCACTCCCACAACGCTACACCACAACCCACACCACTCCCACAGCACTACACCACTGCCCACTCCATTCCCACAGCACTGCACCACTGCCCACTCCACTCCCACAACACTACACCACTACCCACACCACTCCCACAGCACTACACCACTGCCCACATCAACCTCGCAGCGCTACACCACTGCCCACACCACTCCCACAGCACTACACCACAGCCCACACCACTCCCACATCGCTACACCACAAGCCTTAACACTCCCAAAGCAATACACCACTCCCCACACCACTCCAACAGCGCTACACAACTGCCCACACCACTCCCACAGCGCTACACCACTTCCCACACCACACCCACAGCACTACACCACTGCCCGCACCGCTCCCACAGCGCTACACCGCTGCCCACACCACTCCCACAGCGCTACACCACTTCCCACACCACAACCACAGCGCTACACTGCAAACCACACCACTCCCAAAGCGCTACACCACAACCCACACCACTCCCGCAGCGCCAGACCACTGCCCACACCACTCCCACAGCGCTACACCACTGCCTTCACCACTCCCACAGCACTACACCACTGCCCACACCAAACCCACAGCGCTACACCACTGCCCACACCACTCCCACAGCGGTAGACCCCAGCACACATCACCCCTGCAGCACTACACCACTGCCCACATCACCCCTGCAGCGCAACACCACTGCCCACACCACTGCCACAGCACTACACCACTGCCCACTCCAACCCCGCAACGCTACACCACTACCCACACCACTCCCACAGCACTACACCACTGCCCACATCACCCCCGCAGCCTACACCACTGCACACACCACTCCCGCAGAGCTACACGACAACCCACACCACTCCCACAGCGCTACAGCACTGCCCACTCCACTCCCACAGCGCTACACCACAGCCCACACCACTCCGCAGCGCTACACCACTGCCCTCAATACTCCCACAGCGCTACACCAATGCCCACAACACTCACACAGCGCAAAACAACTGCCCACACCTCTCCCACAGGGCTACACCGCTGCCCACACCACACACACAGCACTACACCACTGCCCACACCACACCCACAGCACTACACAACTGCCCACACCACTCCCACAGTGATACACCACTGACAGCACAACTCCCACAGGGCAACAGCACTGCCCACGCCACTCCCACAGTACTACACAACTGCCCACACCACTCCCACAGCGCTGCAGCACTGCCCACACCACTCCCACAGGGCAACAGCACTGCCCACGCCACTCCCACAGCGTTACAACACAACCCACAGTAGTCCCACAGCGCTACACCACTGTCCACACCTCTCCCATAGCGCTACACCACTGCACACACCACTCCTATAGGACAACACCACTGCCCACACCACTCCTATAGGACTACACCACTGCCCACACCACTCCTATAGGACTACACCACTGCCCACACCACTCCTATAGGACTACACCACTGCCCACACCACTCCTACAGGACGACACCACTGCCCACTCCACTCCCACAGCACTACACCACTGCCCACAGCACACCCACTGCACTACATCATTGCCCACTCCACTCCCACAGCGCTAGAAAACTGTCCACATCACCCCTGCAGCACTACACCTCTTCCCACACCACACCCACAGCGCTACGCATCAAACCACAACACTCCCAAAGCGCTAAACCACAACGCACACCACTCCCACAGCGGCACACCACTGCACACACCACTCCCTCAGCGCTACACCACTGCCCACACCACTCCCACAGCTCTACACCACAACCCACACCACTCCCACAGCGCTACACCACAACCCACACCACTCCCACAGCGCTACACCACTGCCCACACCACTCCCACAGCGCTACACCACTGCCCACACCACTAGCACAGCACTACACCACTGCCCACACCACTCCCACAGCGCTACACCACTGCCCACACCACTAGCACAGCACTACACCACTGCCCACACCACTCCCACAGCGCTACACCACTGCCCACACCACTCCCACAGGGCAACAGCACTGCCCACACCACTCCCACAGCAATACACCAATGCAAATTCCACTACTACAGTATTACACCACTGCCCACTCCACTCCCAGACCTCTACAGCACTGCCCACACCACTCACACAGCACTACACCACTGCCCACACCACTCACACAGCGTTACACCACTGCCCACACCACTGCCACAGCACTACACCACTGCCCACACCACTCACACAGCGTTACACCACTGCCCACACCACTACCGCAGCACTACACCACTTCGCACACCACTCTAACAGCACTACACCACTGCCCACACCACTCACACAGCGTTACACCACTGCCCACACCACTACCGCAGCACTACACCACTTCGCACACCACTCTAACAGAACTACACCATTGCCCACACCACTCCCACAGCGCTAGAACACTGCCCACATCACCCCTGCAGCACTACACCACTGCCCACACCACTCCCACAGCGCTACACCAGTTCCCACATCAACCCTGCAGTACTACACCACTGCCCACAACACTCCCGCAGCGCTACACCACTTCCCACACCACTCCCAGAGCGGTACACCAGTGCCCACACCAACCCCACAGCGTTTCACCACAACCCACACTCCTCCCACAGTGCTACACCACTGCCCACACCACTCCCACAGCACTACACAACTGCCCACACCACTCCCACAGCACTACACCGCTGCCCACACCACTGCCGCAGCGCTACACCACTGCCCACACCACTCCCACAGCAATACAACACTGCCCACACCACTGCCACAGCAATACAACACTGCCCACACCACTCCCACAGCTCTACAGCACTGCCCACACCACTCCCACAGCACTACAGCACTGCCCACACCACTCCCACAGCACTACACCACTGCCCACATCAACCTCGCAGCACTACACCACTGCCCACACCACTCCCACAGCACTACACCACTGCCCACACCACTCCCACAGCGCTACACCACAACCCTTACCACTCCCAAAGCACTACCCTACTCCCCACACCACTCCAACAGCGCTACACAACTGCCCACACCACTCCCACAGCGCTACACCACTTCCCACACCACACCCACAGCGCTACACCTCAAACCACACCACTCCCAAAGCGCTACACCACTGCCCACACCACTCCCGCAGCTCTACTCCGCAACCCACAACACACACATAGCGTTAAACTAATGCCCACAACACTACCACAGCGCTAAACTAATGCCCACACTACTCCTACAGCGCTAGGCGAATGCCCACACCACACCCGCAGCGCTACACCACTGCCCACACCACTCCCATAGAGCTACACCACTGCCCACACCACTCCAACAGTGCTACACCAGTGCCCACCCCCCTCCCACAGCAATACACCACTGCACACACCACTACTACAGTATTACACCACTGCCCACTCCACTCCCAGACCTCTACAGCACTTCCCACACCACTCACACAGCACTACCCCACTGCCCACACCACTCACACAGCGTTACACCACTGCCCACAACGCTACCGCAGCACTACACCACTTCGCACACCACTCTAACAGCACTACACCACTGCCCACACCACTCACACAGCGTTACACCACTGCCCACACCACTACCGCAGCACTACACCACTTCGCACACCACTCCCACAGCACTACACCAATGCCCACACTACTCCCACAGCGTTACACCACTGCCCACACCACTCCCACAGCGCTACACCACTGCCCACACCACTCCCACAGCACTACACCACTGCCCACAACACTCCCACAGCGGTACACCACTGCCCACACCACTCTCACAGCACTACACCATTGCCCAAATCACTCCCACAGCGCTACAACACTGCCCACATCACTCCCACAGCGCTACACCACTGCCCACACCACCCCCACACCACTACACGACTGACCACACCACTCCCACAGCGCTACACCACTGCCCACACCACTCCCACAGCGCTACACCACTGCCCACACCACACGCACAGCACTAGACCACTGCCCACACGACTCCCACAGCGCTAGACCCCTGCCCACATCACCCCTGCAGCACTGCACCACTGCCCACACCAGTCCCACAGAACTACACCACTGCTCACATCACCCCTGCAGCACGACACCATTGCCCACACCACTCCCACAGCGCTGGACCCCTGCCCACATCACCCCTGCAGCACGACACCACTGCCCACACCACTCCCACAGCGCTACACCAGTTCCCACATCATCCCTTCAGTACTACACCACTGCCCACAACACTCCCGCAGCGCTACACCACTTCCCACACCACTCCCAGAGCGGTACACCAGTGCCCACACCAACCCCAAAGCGTTTCACCACAACCCACACTCCTCCCACAGTGCTACACCACTGCCCACACCACTCCCACAGCACTACACCGCTGCCCACACCACTGCCACAGCGCAACACCACTGCCCACACCACTCCAACAGCAATACAACACTGCCCACAAAACTCCCACAGCACTACACCACTGCCCACACCACTCCTACAGCACTACACCACTGCCCACATCAACCCCGCAGCACTACACCACTGCCAACACCACTCCCACAGCACTACACCACAACCCACACCACTCCCACAGCACTACACCACTGCCCACACCATTCCTACAGTATTACACCACTGCCCACACCACTCCTGCAGCTCTAGACTACTGCCCACAACACTCCCACAGCGCTAGACCAAAGTCCACCCCACTCCTGCAGCGCTACATCACTGCCCACATCACTCCCACAGCACTACACCACAACCCACACCACTCCCACAGCGCTACACCACTGCCCACACCACTCCCAAAGCGCTACACCACTGCCCACACCACTCTCACAGCACTACACCACAACCCACAACAGTCCCAAAGCGCTACACCACTGCCCACACCACTCCCACAGCGCTACAACACAACCCACACCACTCCCCCAGCACTACACCACTGCCCACACCACTCCCACAGCGCTACACCACAACCCACACCACTCCCACAGCACGACACCACTGCCCACACCACTCCCGCAGCGGTACACCACAACCAAAACACTCCCACAGCGTTACACCACAAACCAAAACACTCCCAGTGCGCTACACCGCTGCCCACATCACTCCCACAACACTACACCACAACCCACACCACTCCCACAGCGCTACACCACTGCACACACTACTCCCACAGCACTGCATCACTTCCCACACCACACCCACAGCGCTAGACCACTGGCCACACCACCCTCGCAGCGCTACACCACTGCCCACACCACTCCTACAGCGCTACACCACTGCCCACACCACACCCACAGCGCTAGACTACTGCCCACACCACTCCCACCGCACTACACCACAGTCCACATCACCCCCGCAGCGTTACACCACTGCCCACACCACTCCCACAGCGTTACAACACAACCCACATCACTCCCAAAGCACTACAATACTGCCCACACCACCCCCGCCGGGCACCACCATTGCCCACACCACTCCTACAGAACTACACCACTACCCAAACCACTCCACAGCGCTACACCACTGCACACACCACCCTCGCAGCGCTACACCACTGCCCACACGAATCTCACAGCGCTACACCACTGCCCACACCACTCCCGCTGCGCATCACCACCGCCCACACCAATCCCGCTGCGCTCCACCACTGCCCACAACACCCCCACAGCGCTACACCACTGCCCGCACCACTCCCGCAGCACTACACCACTACCCACACCACTCCCACAGCGCTACACAACTGCACACACCACTCCCACAGCTCTACTCCGCAACCCACAACACACACATAGCGCTAAACTAATGCCCACACCACTCCCACAGCGCTACACCACTGCCCACACCACTCCCATAGAGCTACACCACTGCCCACACCACTCACACAGCGTTACACCACAACCCACAACACTTCCACAGCACTACACCACTGCCCACACCACTCCCGCAGCAATACACCACTGCAAACTCCACTACTACAGTATTACACCACTGCCCACTCCACTCCCAGACCTCTACACCACTGCCCACACCACTCACACAGCGTTACACCACTGCCCACACCACTGCCACAGCACTACACCACTGCCCACACCACTCACACAGCGTTACACCACTGCCCACATCACCCCCGCAGCGGTACACCACTGCCCACATCACTCCCACAGCACTACACCACTGCCCATACCATTCCCACAACGCTACTCCTCAACCCACACCACTCCCACAGCGCTACACCACTGCCCACTCCACTCCCAGAGCTCTACAGCACTGCCCACAACACTCCCAAAGCACTACACCACTGCCCACACCACTCCCGCAGCGCTACACCACTTCCTACACCACATCCACAGCGCTACACCTCAAACCACACAACTCCCGCAGCGATACTCCACTGCTCACATAAACCCCGCAGCACTTCACCACTGCACACACCACTCCTACAGGACTACACCACTGCGGACTCCACTCCCAGAGCTTTTCACCACTGCCCACTCCTCTCACACAGCATTACACCACTGCCCACACCACTCCCACTGCACTACACCACTGCCCACACCACTCACACAGCGCTACACCAGAAACCATACCACTCCCAAAGCGCTACACCACAACCCACGCCACTCCCAGAGCGGTACACCACTGCCCACACCACTCCCACAGCGCTACACCACTGCCCACACCACTCCCACAGCGCTACACCACTGCCCACACCACTCCCACAGCGCTACACCACTGCCCACATCAACCCCTCAGCGCTACACCACTGCGCACATCACCCCCGCAGCGCTACACCACTGCCCACAACACTCCCGCAGCGCTACACTAATACCCACACCACTCCCACAGCACTACACCATTGCTCAACTCACCCCTGCAGCACTACACCACTGCCCACACCACTCCCACAGCGCTACACCACTGCGCACACCACACAAACAGCGCTACACCTCAAACCACACCACTCCCAAAGCGCTGCACCACAACCCACACCACCCCCACAGCGTTACACCATAACCAACACTCCTCCCACAGCGCTACACCACTGTCCACAGCACTCCCACAGCGCAACACCACTGCCCACGCCACTCCCACAGCACTTCACCGCTGCCCACAACACTCCCACAGCGTTACACCACTGCCCACACCACTCCCACAGCGTTACACCACTGCCCACACCACTCCCACAGCGTTACACCACTGCTCACACCACTCCCACAGCGTTACACCACTGCCGATAACAGTCCCACAGCACTACAGAACTGTCCACACCACTCCCACAGCGCTACACCACTGCACACACCACTCCCTCAGCACTACACCACTGCCCACACCACTCCCACAGCGCTACACCACTGCCCACACCACTCCTACAGCGCTACACCACTGCTCACACTACTCCCACAGCACTACACCACTGCCGACAACAGTCCCACAGCACTACAGAACTGTCCACACCACTCCCACAGCGCTACATCACTGCCCACAACACTCCCGCAGCGGTACACTACTACCCACACCACTCCCGGAGCGCTACACCACTGCCCAAACCACTCCCGCAGCGTTAAATCAATGACCACACCACTCCCACTGTGCTACACTAAGGCCACAACACACCCTCAGCACTACACCACAGCCCGCACCACTCCCACAGCGCTACACCACAACCCACACCACACCCACAGCGCTACACCACAGCCCACACCACTCCCACAGCACTACACCACTACCACACCACTCCCACAGCGCTACACCACAGCCCACACCACTCCCACAGCACTACACCACTACCCACAGCACTCCCGCAGCTCTACTCCACAACGCAAACAGCACACACAGCGCTAAACTAATGCCCACAACACTAGCACAGCGCTACACTAATGCCCACACCTCTCCCACAGCGCTACAACGCTCACCACACCACTACGAGAGCGCTACACCACTGCCCACAGCACTCCCACAGCGATACACCACAACCCACCCCACATCCGCAGCGCTACCCCACAACCCAAACCACACACACAAAGTTAAACTAATGCCCACAACACTACCACAGCCCTAAATTAACGGCCACACCATTCCCAAAGCGCTACACGACTGCCCACACCACTCCCGCAGTTCCATTCCACATCCCACACCACACATACAGTGCTAAACCAATGCTCACACCACTCCCAAAGCGCTACACTAATGCCCACACCACTCCCACAGCACTACACCACTGCCCCCACCACTCCCGCAGCGCTACACCACTGCCCACACCACTCCCGCAGCTCTACTCCACAACGCAAACCACACACACAGCGCTGAACTAATACCCACAACACTACCACAGCGCTAAACTAAAGCCCACACCATTCCCATAGCGCTACACTAATGCCCACACCATTCCCACAGCGCTACACTACAACCCACACCGCTACACCACTGATAAAACCACTCCCAGAGCACTACACCACAACCCACACCACTCCCACAGCGCTATGCCACTGCCCAAACCACTCCCACAGCGCTGCACCACAGCCCACACCACTCCCGCAGCAATAAACCACTGTCCACACCTCTCCCACAGCGCAACACCACTGCCTTCATCACTCCCGCAGCATTAAACCACTGCCCACACCACTCCCACAGCACTACAACACTGCTCACACGACTCCCGCAGCTCTAGTCCACAACCCACACCACGCACACAGCGCTAAACTAATGCCAACACCACTCCCACAGCGCTAGACGAATGCCAACACCATTCCCACAGTGCTACACTAATGCCCACGACACTCCAACAGCGCTGCACTAATGAACACACCACTCCCACAGCACTACACCACTGCCCACATCACACCCACAGCACTACACCACTGCCCACACCTCTCCCACAGCGCTACACCACTGCCCGCACCAATCCCTCAGCATTACACCACTGCCTACACCTCTCCCACACACAACACCACTGCCCACACAACTCCCACAGCACTACACCACTGCCCACAACACTCCCACAGCACTACACCACTGCCCACACCACTCCCACAGCGCAACAACACTGCCCACACCACTCCCACAGCACTACACCACTGCCCACACCATTCCCACAGCGCTACATCACTGCCTAATCCACTCCCAAAGCTCTACACCACTGCCCTCACCACTCCCACAGCACTACACCACTGCCCACACCACTCCAAAACTCTACACCACTGCCCACACCACTCCCACAGCACTACACCACTGCCCCACACCACTCCCACAGCACTACACCACTAACCACACCACTCCCTCAGCACTACACCACTGCCCATACAATTCACACAGCGCTACACCACTGCACACACCACTCCCAAAGCACTACACCGCTGCCCACACCACTCCCACAGCACTTCACCACTGCCCACACAACTCCCACAGCATTAAACCAATGCCCACACCAACCTCACAGCGCTACACCACTGCTCTCACCACTCCCACAGCGCTACACCACTGCCCACACACTCCCACAGCACTACACCACTGCCCACACCACTCCCACAGCGCTACTCCACTGCCCACACCTCTCCCACAGCGCTACACCACTACACACATCACTCCCACAGCGCTACACCACTCCCCACACACTCCCACAGCACTACTCCACTGCTCACACCACTCCCGCAGCTCTAGTCCACAGCACACATTACACACACAGCGCTAAACTAATGCCCACACCTCTCCCACAGCGCTAGACGAATGCCCACACCACTCCCACAGGGCTACACTACAGCCCACGAAATTCCCACAGCGCTAAACTAATGACCACACCACTCCCACACCACTACACCACTGCCCACACCACTCCCACAACGCTACACCACAGCCCACACCACTCCCACAGCGCTACACCACTACCCACACCACTCCTACAGCACTACACCACTACCCACACCACTCCCACAGCACTACACCACTGCCCACAACACTCCCAAAGCACTACACCACTGCCCAAACCACTCACAAAGCTCTACACCACGGCCCACACCACTCCCACAGCACTACACCACTGCCGAAACCACTCCCAAAGCTCTACACCACTGCCCACACAACTCCCACAGCACTACACCACTGCCCACACAACTCCCACAGGACTACACCACTGCCCACACCACTCCCACAGAGCTACACCACTGCCCACACAACTCCCACAGGACTACACCACTGCCCACACCACTCCCGCAGCATTAAACCACTGCCGACACCACTCCCACAGCACTACACCACTGCCCACACCACTCCCACAGCGCTATACCACAACCCACACCACTCCCACAGCGCTACACCACTGACCGCACCACTCCCGCAGCTCTACACCACTGCCCACACCACTCCCACAGCACAACACCACTGCACACACCACTCCCACAGCACAAAACCACTGCACACACCACTCCAGCAGCGCTACAACACGGCCCACACCACTCCTGCAGCACTACAACAATGCCCACACCTCACCCACTGCGATACACCTCTCCCACTTAAGGCAAATCTCTTCCCGAACATAGTGTGCACTGTAAACACAGAGTCCACATTGAACACAGAGCGCATCCTTGACAGAGAGCTTACACAGAACACAGAGATCATCCTAAACACATACTCGACACATAACAGAGCTCACAGTGATCGCAGAGCCAATAGTCAACACAGAACTCAGGCGGAACACAGTGCAAAAACTGTTCACAGATGCCAGTCTGAACGAGATCACCTTGAATACAGAGCACACCATAAACACAGAGCCCACATTCAACACAGACCCGACCCTGAAAAGGACCCACACTAAACTCAGAGCTCACACTGATCTGAGCACATACTGAACACAGAGCCCTGATTTAACCATGGGGTCAGCCGGAATACAGAGCCCACACTGAACACAGAGCTCACACTGAACACAGAGCCCACACTGAACACAGGGCACACACTGAACACAGAGCCCACACTGAACACAGAGCTCACACTGAACACAGAGCCCACACTGAACACAGAGCCCGCACTGAATACAGAGCTCGCACTGAACACAGAGCCGACTCTGAACACAGAGCCCACACTGAACACAGAGCCCACACTGAACACAGAGCTCACACTGAACACAGAGCCCACACTGAACACAGAGCCGACTCTGAATACAGAGCCCACACTGAACACAGAGCCCACACTGAACACAGAGCTCACACTGAACACAGAGCCGGCTCTGAATACAGAGCCCACACTGAACACAGAGCCCACACTGAACACAGAGCTCACACTGAATACAGAGCCAATTCTGAATACAGAGCCCACACTGAACACAGAGCCCGCACTGAACACAGAGCCCACACTGAACAGAGCGCACACTGAACACAGAGCTCACACTGAACACAGAGCCCACACTGAACACAGAGCCCACACTGAACAGAGCCCACACTGAACACAGAGCTCACACTGAACACAGAGCTCACACTGAACAGAGCCCACACTGAACACAGAGCTCACACTGAACACAGAGCCCACACTGAACAGAGCCCACACTGAACACAGAGCTCACACTGAACACAGAGCCCACACTGAATACAGAGCCCACACTGAACACAGAACCCACACTGAACACAGAGCCCACACTGAACACAGAGCCGACTCTGAATACAGAGCCCACACTGAACACAGAGCCCACACTGAACACAGAGCCGACTCTGAACACAGAGGACACACTGAGCACGGAGCTCACCCGGATCATAGAGCACAGCATGAATTCGGAGCCAGCACTGAATAGATAACCGACACGTTGCACAGAGTCCACATTGAGCACAAAGCTGACTCTGAACATAGAGCGCATCATGAACACAGGACTCACAGTGAATGCAGAGCAAACACTGAATGCAAACTTTACACAAAACACAGATCTCAGATAGAGCAAAGAGCCATCACTGAGCACAGAGCACAAACTGAAAAAACAAGTCTACCTAAATATAAAGCACAAACTGATCAAACCGCCCAGAATGAACACAGAGCTACACCACAACCCACCACTCCCGCTGCGCTACACCACTGCCCACACCACTCCCACAGTTCCCCCATCATAAACACTACATAAACAGTGCCCCCATCATAAACACTACATAAACAGTGACCCCATCATAAACACTATTTAAACAGTGCCCCATCATAAACACTATATAAACAGTGCCCCCATCATAAACACTATATAAACAGTGCCCCCATCATAAACACTATTTAAACAGTACCCCCATCATAAACACTATATAAACAGCACCCCCATCATAAACACTATATAATCAGTGCTCCATCATAAACACTATATAAAGAGTGCCCCCATCATAAACACTCTATAAACAGTTCCAAAATCATAAAGACTATTTAAACAGTGCTCCCATCATAAACACTATTTAAACAGAGCCCCCATCATTAACAGTATTTAAACCGTGCCCCCATCATAAACACAATTTAAACAGTGCCCCCATCATAAACGCTATTTAAACAGTGCCCCCATTATAAACACTATAAAAACAGTGCCCGCATGCAAAACACGATATAAAAAGTGCTCCCATCATAAACATTATATAAACAGTGTCCCCATCATAAACACTATATAAACCGTGCCCGCATCATAAACCCTATTTAAACAGTGCCCCATCATAAACACTATATAAACAGTGCCCCCATCATAAACACTATATAAACAGTTCCCCCATCATAAACACTATTTAAACTGTGCCCCCATCATAAACCCTATTTAAACAGTGCCCACATCATAAACACTATTTAAACAGTGCCCCCATCATTAACCCTATATAAACAGGGCCCCCATCATAAGCACTGTTTAAACAGTGCCCCATCATAAACACTATATAAACAGTGCACCCATCATAAACACTATATAAACAGTGCTCGCATGCTAAACACTATATAAACAGTGCTCCCATCATAAACACTATATAAACAGTGACCCCATCATAAACGCTATATAAACCGTGCCCCCATCATAAACCCTATTTAAACAGTGCCCCATCATAAACACTATATAAACAGTGCCCCCATCATAAATCCTATTTAAACAGTGCCCCCATCATAAACACTATTTAAACAGTGCCCCCATCATAAACCCTATATTAACAGTGCCCCCATCATAAGCACTGTTTAAACAGTGCCCCCATCATAAACACTATATAAACAGTGCCCCCATCATAAACACTATATAAACAGTGCACCCATCATAAACACTATTTAAACATTGCCCCCATCATAAACCCTATATAAACAGTGCCCCCATCATAAACACTATTTAAACAGTGCCCCCATCATAAACACTATATAAACAGTGCCCCATCATAAACACTATATAAACAGTGTCACCATCATAAACACTATATAAACAGTGCCCCCATCATAAACACTATATAAACAGTGCCCCCATCATAAACACTATATAAACAGTGTCACCATCATAAACACTATATAAACAGTGTCCCCATCATAAACACTACATAAACAGTGTCACCATCATAAACATTATATAAACAGTGCCCCCATCATAAACACTATATAAACAGTGCCCCCATCATAAGCACTATATAAACAGCGCCCCCAACATAAACATTATAGTAACAGTGCCCCCATCATAAACACTATTTAAACAGTGTCAACATCATAAATACTATATAAACAGTTCCCACATCATAATCAGTATTTAAACAGTTCCCCATCATAAACACTATAAAAAAAGAGCCCCCATCATTAACAGTATTAAAAACCGTGCCCCATCATAAACACTATATCAACAGTGCCCCCATCATAAACACTATTTAAAAAGTGCCCAAATCATAAACACTATTTCAACAGTGCCCCCATCATAAGCACTATATAAACAGTGTCCCCATCATAAACACTATATATACGGTGCCCCCATCATAAACACGAATTAAACAGTGCCCCCATCATAATCACTATATAAATCCTGCCCCCATCTAAAACACTATTTAAACAGTGCCCCATCATAAACACTATATAAACAGTGCCCCCATCTTAAGCACTATATAAACAGTTCCCACATCATAAACAGTATTTAAACAGTACCCCATCATAAGCACTATAAAAAAAGAGCCCCCATCATTAAAAGTATTTAAACCGTGCCCCCATCATAAGCACTATATAATCAGTGTCCCCATCATAAACACTATATAAACAGTGCCCCCTTCATAAACACTAATTAAACAGTGTCCCCATCATAATCACTATATAAACACTGCCCCCATCTTAAACACTATTTAAACAGTGCCCCCATCATAAACACTATATAAACAGTGCCCCCATCATAAACACTATATAAACAGTGCCCCCCTCATAAACACAATATAAACTGCGCCCCATCATAAACACTAATTAAACAGTGACCCCACCATAAACAATAATTAAACAGTGCCCCCAACATAAATAAAATTTAAAAAGTACTCCCGTCATAAACACTATATAAACAGGGCCCCATCATAAACACTATTTAAACAGTGCCCCCATGATAAACACTAAATAAACAGTGCCCCATCTTAAACACTATATAAACAGCGACCCCATCATAAACACTATATAAACAGTGCCCCATCATAAACACTATATAAACAGCGCCCCATCATAAACACTATTTAAACAGTGCCCCCATCATAAACAACATATAAACAGCACCCCTTCATAAACAGTATATAAAAAGTGCCCCCATTATAAACACTATATAAACAGTGCCCCCATCATAAACACTATATAAACAGTGCCCCATCATAAAAACTCTATAAACAGCGCCCCATCATAAACACTATATAAACAGTGCCCATCATAAACACTATATAAACAGTGCCCAAGTCATAAACACTATATAAACAGTGCCCCATCATAAACACTATGTAAACAGTGCCCCATCATAAACACTATATGAACAGTGACCCAATCATAAACACTATATAAACAGTGCCCCCATCATAAACCCTATATAAACAGTGCCCCCTTCATAAACACTATATAAACAGTGCCCCCATCATAAACCCTATATAAACAGTGCCCCCTTCATAAACACTGCTTAAACAGCACCCCCATCATAAACTCTATATAAACAGTTCCCCCATCATAAATACTATTTAAAAAGTGCCCCCATCATAAACAGTAAATAAACAGCACCACAATCATAAACACTATTTAAACAGTGCCTCCATCATAAACACTATATAAAAAGTGCCCCCATGATAAACCCTATTTAAACAGTGCCCCCATCATAAACACTATATAAAAAGTGCCCCCATCATAAACTCTGTATAAACAGTGCCCCCATCATAAACACTATATAAATAGCGCACCCTTCATAAACACTATAAAAACAGTGCTTCCATCATACACCCTATTTAAACAGTACCACCATCATAATCACTATAAAAACAGTGCCCCCATCATAAACACTGTTTCAAAAGTGCACCATCATAAACACTATATAAACAGTGCCCCCATCGTAAACACTTTATAAACAGTGCCCCCATCATAAACCCTATATAAACATAGCCCCCATCATAAACACTATGTAATCAGTGCCCAATAATAAACACTATATAAACAGTGCCACCATCATAAACACTATATAAACATTGCCCCATCATAAACACTATATAATCAGTGCCCCCATCATAAACACTATATAAACTGTGCCCCCATCATAAACCCTATTTAGCAGTGACCCCATCATAAACACTATATAAACAGAGCGCCATCATAAACATTATATAAACAGTGCTCCCATAATAAACACTATTTAAACAGTGCGCCCATCATAAAAACTATATAAACACTGCCCCCATCATAAACACTATATAAACAGTGCCCCCATCATAAACACTATATAAACTGCGCCCCCATCATAAACACTATATAAACAGTGCCCCCATCATAACACTATATGAACAGTGCCCCCATCATGAACACTATATATTAGTGCCCCATCATAAACAGTATATAAACAGTTCCCACATCATAAACACTAATTAAACAGTGCCCCAATCATTAAGAGTATTTAAACCGTGCCCCCATCATAAACACTAAATAAACAGATCCCCAATCATAAACACTATTTAAACAGTGCCCCCATCATGAACCCTATTTAAACAGTGCACCCATCATGAACCCTAATTAAACAGTGCCCTCATCATAAACACTATATAAACAGTGCCCCGATCATAAACACTTTATAATGATAGCACCCATCATAAACCCTATATAAACAGTGCCCCCATCATAAACACTGTATAAACAGTGCACAATCATAAACACTATGTAAACAGTGCCCCCATCATAAACACTATATAAACAGTGCCCCATCATAAACACTATATAAACAGTGCCCCCATCATAAACAGTATACAATCAGTGCCCCATCAAAAACACTATATAAACAGTGCCCCAATCATAAACACTATATAAAAAATGCTAAATCATAAACACTATATAATCAGTGCCCCCATCATAAACACTATATAAACAGTGCCCCCATCATAAAACCTATTTAAACACTGCACCTTCATAAACACTATATAAACAGCGCCCCCATCATAAACATTTTATAAACAGTGCTCCCATCATAAACACTATTTAAACAGTGCCCCCATCATAAATACTATATAACCATTGCCCCCATCATAAACACTATATAAACTGTGCCCCCATCATAAACACTATATAAACAGCGCCCTCTTCATAAACACTATATAAACAGTGCCCCCATCATAAACACTATATAAACAGTGCCCCCATCATGAACACTATATAAACAGAGCACCATCATAAACACTATGTAAACAGTTCCCACATCATAAACACTAATTAAACCGTGCCCCAATCATTAACAGTATTTAAACCGTGCCCCCATCATAATCACTATATAAACAGTTCCCCCATCATAAACACTATTTAAACAGCGCCCCATCATAAACACTATATAAACAGTTCCTCCATCATAAACACTATTTAAACAGTGCCCCCATCATAAACACTATATAAACAGTGCCCCGATCTTAAGCACTATATAAACAGTTCACACATCATAAACATTATTTAAACAGTACCCCATCATAAGCACTATAAAAAAAGAGCCCCCATCATTAAAGTATTTAAACCGTGACCCCATCATAAGCAATATATAATCAGTGTCCCCATCATAAACACTATATGAACATTGCCCCCATCTTAAACACTAATTAAACAGTGTCCCCATCATAATCACTATATAAACACTGCCCCCATCTTAAACACTATTTAAACAGTGCCCCCATCATAAACACTATATAAACAGTGCCCCCATCATAAACACTATATAAACAGTGCCCCCCTCATAAACACAATATAAACTGCGCCCCATCATAAACACTAATTAAACAGTGTCCCAATCATAAACACTATTTAAACAGTGACCTCACCATAAACAATATTTAAACAGTGCCCCCATCATAAATAAAATTTAAATAGTGCTCCCATCATAAACACTATATAAACAGGGCCCCATCATAAACACTATTTAAACAGTGCCCCCATCATAAACACTATTTAACCAGTGGCCCCATCATAAACACTAAATAAACAGTGCCCCATCTTAAACACTATATAATCAGCGACCCATCATAAACACTATATAAACAGTGCCCCCATCATAAACACTATACAATCAGTGCCCCATCAAAAACACTATATAAACTGTGCCCCAATCCTAAACACTATATAAAAAATGCTCCATCATAAACACTATATAATCAGTGCCCCCATCATAAACACTATATAAACAGTGCCCCCATCATAAACCCTATTTAAACAGTGCCCCCTTCATAAACACTAGATAAACAGCGCCCCCTTCATAAACATTATATAAACAGTGCTCCCATCATAAACAATATTTAAACAGTGCCCCCATCATAAATACTATATAACCATTGCCCCCATCATAAACACTATATAAACTGTGCCCCCATCATAAACACTATATAAACAGCGCCCACATCATAAACACTATATAAACAGTGCCCCCATCATAAACACTAAACAGTGCCCCCATCATGAACACTATATAAACAGAGCCCCATCATAAACACTATATAAACAGTTCCCACATCATAAACACTAATTAAACAGTGCCCCAATCATTAACAGTATTTAAACCGTGCCCCCATCATAATCACTATATAAACAGTTCCCCCATTATAAACACTATTTAAACAGTGCCCCATCATAAACACTATATAAACAGTGCCGCCATCTTAAGCACTATATAAACAGTTCCCACATCATAAACAGTATTTAAACAGTACCCCATCATAAGCACTATAAAAACTGAGCCCCCATCATTAAAAGAATTTAAACCGTGCCCCCATCATAAGCACTATATAATCAGTGTCCCCATCATAAACACTATATAAACAGTGCCCCCTTCATAAACACTAATTAAACAGTGTCCCCATCATAATCACTATATAAACACTGCCCCCATCTTAAACACTATTTAAACAGTGCCCCCATGATAAACACTATATAAACAGTGCCCCCATCATAAACACTATATAAACAGTGCCCCCCTCATAGACACAATATAAACTGCGCCCCATCATAAACACTAATTAAACAGTGCCCCAATCATAAACACTATTTAAACAGTGACCCCACCATAAACAATATTTAAACAGTGCCCCCATCATAAATAAAATTTAAAAAGTACTCCCATCATAAACACTATATAAACAGGGCCCCATCATAAACACTATTTAAACAGTGCCCCCATCATAAACACTATTTAACCAGTGGCCCCATCATAAACACTAAATAAAAAGTGCCCCATCTTAAACACTATATAAACAGCGACCCCATCATAAACACACATATAAACATTGCCCCATCATAAACACAATATAAACAGCGCCCCATCATAAACACTATATAAACAGCGCCCCATCATAAACACTATTTAAACAGTGCCCCCATCATAAACATTATGTAAACAGTGCCCCCATCATAAACACTATATAAACAGTGCCCCATCATAAACAATATTTAAACAATGACCCCATCATAAACACTATATAAACAGTGCACAATCATAAACACTATATAAAAACTGCCACCATCATAAACACTATTTAAACAGTGCCCCCATCATAAACACTATATAAACAGAGCCACCGTCATAAACACTATATAAACAGAGCCCCATCATAAACACTATTTAAACAGTCCCCCCATCATAAACACTATATAAACAGCACCCCTTCATAAACAGTATATAAACAGTGCCCCCATTATAAACACTATATAAACAGTGCCCCCATCATAAACACTACATAAACAGTGCCCCATCATAAACACTCTATAAACAGCGCCCCATCATAAACACTATATAAACAGTGCCCATCATAAACACTATATAAACAGTGCCCAAGTTATAAACACTATATAAACAATGCCCCATCATAAACACTATTTAAACAGTGCCTCATCATGAACACTATATAAACAGTGCCCCCAACATAAACACTATATAAACAGTGCCCCCCTCATAAACACAATATAAACTGCGCCCCATCATAAACACTAATTAAACAGTGCCCCAATCATAAACACTATTTAAACAGTGACCCCACCATAAACAATATTTAAACAGTGCCCCCATCATAAATAAAATTTAAAAAGTACTCCCATCATAAACACTATGTAAACAGGGCCCCATCATAAACACTATTTAATCAGTGCCCCCATCATAAACACTATTTAACCAGTGGCCCCATCATAAACACTAAATAAACAGTTTCCCATCTTAAACACTATATAAACAGCGACCCCATCATAAACACACATATTAACATTGCCCCTGCATAAACACTATATAAACAGTGCCCCATCATAAACACTATATAAACAGCGCCCCATCATAAACACTATTTAAACAGTGCCCCCATCATAAACATTATGTAAACAGTGCCCCCATCATAAACACTATATAAAAACTGCCACCATCATAAACACTATTTAAACAGTCCCCCCATCATAAACACTATATAAACAGCACCCCTTCATAAACAGTATATAAACAGTGCCCCCATTATAAACACTATATAAACAGTGCCCCCATCATAAACACTATATAAACCGTACCCCATCATAAACACTCTATAAACAGCGCCCCATCATAAACACTATATAAACAGTGCCCATCATAAACACTATATAAACAGTGCCCAAGTTATAAACACTATATAAACAATGCCCCATCATAAACACTATTTAAACAGTGCCCCATCATGAACACTATATAAACAGAGCCCCCATCATAAACGCGATATAAACAGTGCCCCCATCATAAACACTATATAAACAGTGCCCCCATCATAAATACAATTTAATCAGTGCCCCCATCATAAACACTATATAAACAGTGCCCCCATCATAAACACTATATAAACAGTGCCCACATCATAAACCCTATATAAACAGTGCCCCCATCATAAACACTGTTTAAACAGTGCCCCCATCATAAACTCTATATAAACAGTTCCCCCATCATAAATACTATTTAAAAAATGCCACCATCATAAACACTGTATAAACAGCTCCACAATCATAAACACTATTTAAACAGTGCCTCCATCATAAACACTATATAAAAAGTGCCCCCATGATAAACCCTATTTAAACAGTGCCCCCATCATAAACACTATATAAAAAGTGCCCCCATCATAAACACTATTTAAACAGTGCCCCCATCATAAACACTATACAATCAGTGCCCCATCAAAAACACTATATAAACTGTGCCCCCATCCTAAACACTGTATAAAAAATGCTCCATCATAAACACTATATAATCAGTGCCCCCATCATAAACAGTATATAAACAGTGCCCCCATCATAAACCCTATTTAAACAGTGCCCCCTTCATAAACATTATATAAACAGTGCTCCCATCATAAACACTATTTAAACAGTGCCCCCATCATAAATACTATATAACCATTGCCCCCATCATAAACACTATATAAACTGTGCCCCCATCATAAACACTATATAAACAGCGCCCACATCATAAACAATATATAAACAGTGCCCCCATCATAAACACTATATAAACAGTGCCCCCATCATGAACACTATATAAACAGAGCCCCATCATAAACACTATATAAACAGTTCCCACATCATAAACACTAATTAAACAGTGCCCCAATCATTAACAGTATTTAAACCGTGCCCCCATCATAATCACTATATAAACAGTTCCCCCATTATAAACACTATTTAAACAGTGCCCCATCATAAACACTATATAAACAGTGCCTCCATCATAAACACTATATAAACTGCGCCCCCATCATAAACACTATATAAACAGTGCCCCCATCATAAACTCTATATAAACAGTTCCCCCATCATAAATACTATTTAAAAAATGCCCCCATCATAAACACTGTATTAACAGCTCCACAATCATAAACACTATTTAAACAGTGCCTCCATCATAAACACTATATAAAAAGTGCCCCCATCATAAACTCTGTATAATCAGTGCCCCCATCATAAACACTATATAAAAAGTGCCCCCATCATGAACTCTGTATAAACAGTGCCCCCATCATAAACACTATATAAATAGCGCACCCTTCATAAACACTATAAAAACGGTGCTTCCATCATACACCCTATTTAAACAGTGCCCCCATCATAATCACTATAAAAACAGTGCCCCCATCATAAACACTGTTTAAAAAGTGCACCATCATAAACACTATATAAACAGTGCCCCCATCATAAACACTTTATAAACAGTGCCCCCATCATAAACCCTATATAAACAGTGCCCCCATCATAAACACTATGTAATGAGTGCCCCATCATAAACATATATAAGCAGTGCCCCCATCATAAACACTATATAAATAGAGCCCCCATCATAAACACTATATAAACAGTGCCCCCATCATAAATACTATATAAACAGTGCCTCCATCATAAACCCTATTTAAACAGTGCCCCCATCATAAACACTATATAAACAGTGCCCACATCATAAACACTTTATAAACAGTGCGCGCATCATAAACCCTATATAAACAGTGCCCCCATCATAAATACTATATAAACAGTGCCTCCATCATAAACCCTATTTAAACAGTGCCCCCATCATAAACACTATATAAACAGTGCCCACATCATAAACACTTTATAAACAGTGCGCGCATCATAAACCCTATATAAACAGTGCCCCCATCATAAACACTTTTTAAACATTGCCCCATCATAAACACTATATAAACAGAGCCCCCAGCATAAACATTATTTAAAAAGTGCCGCACCATAAACACTATATAGACAGTGCCCCCATCATAAACACTATATAAACAGAACACCCACCATAAACAATATATAAACAGTGCCCCATCATAAACACTTTATAATCAGTACCCCATCAAAAGAAACTATTTAAACGGTGCCCCATCATAAACGCTAGATAAACAGAGCCCCCATCATAAACACTATATAAACAGTACCAAATCATAAACACTATATAAACTGTGCCCCATCATAAACACTATTTAAACTGTGCCCCATTATAAACACTATATAAACAGAACACCCACCATAAACAATAGATAAACAGTGCCCCATCATAAACACTTTATAAACAGTACCCCATCAAAAAAACTATTTAAACAGTGCCCCATCATAAACGCTAGATAAACAGAGCCCCCATCATAAACACTATATAAACAGTACCAAATCATAAACACTATATAAACTGTGCCCCATCATAAACACTATTTAAACTGTGCCCCATCATAAACACTATATAAACAGTACCCGATCATAAACACTATATAAACAGTGCCCCCATCATAAACACTGTTTAAACAGTGCCCCCATCATAAACCCTGTATAAACAGTTCCCACATCATAAACAATATTTAAACAGTGCCACATTCATAAACACTATATGAACAGCACCCCCATCATAAACCCTATTTAAACAGTGCACCCATCATATACACAATTTAAACAGTGGCCCCATCATAAACTCTATTTAAAAAGTGTCCCCATCATAAACACCATATAAACAGTGACCCTATCATAAACCCTATTTAAACAGTGCCCCCATCATAAACACTATATAAACAGTGCCCCCATCATAAACACTTTATAAACAGTGCTCCCTTCATAAACCCTATATAAACAGTGCCCCCATCATAAACACTGTTTAAACAGTGCCCCATCATAAACACTATATAAACACAGCAACCATCATAAAAACTATTTAAACAGTGCCCCCATCATAAACACTATATAAACAGTGCAACCATCATAAACACTATATAAAAAGTGCCCCATCATAAACACTATATAGGCAGTTCCCCCATCATAAACAAAATATAAACAGTCCCCCCATCATAAACTCTATTTAAACAGTGCCCCCATCATAAACACAATCTAAACAGTGCCCCATCATAATCCCTACATAAACAGTGCCCCCATCATAAAACCAATTTATACAGTGCCCCATCATTAACACTATATAAACACTTCCCCCATCATAAACACAATTTAAACAGTGCCCCCATCATAAACTCTATATAAGCAGTGCCCCCATCATAAACACTATATAAATAGAGCCCCCATCATAAACACTATATAAACAGTGCCCCCATCATAAATACTATATAAACAGTGCCTCCATCATAAACCCTATTTAAACAGTGCCCCCATCATAAACACTATATAAACAGTGCCCACATCATAAACACTTTATAAACAGTGCGCGCATCATAAACCCTATATAAACAGTGCCCCCATCATAAATACTATATAAACAGTGCCTCCATCATAAACCCTATTTAAACAGTGCCCCCATCATAAACACTATATAAACAGTGCCCACATCATAAACACTATATAAACAGTGCGCGCATCATAAACCCTATATAAACAGTGCCCCCATCATAAACACTTTTTAAACATTGCCCCATCATAAACACTATATAAACAGAGCCCCCAGCATAAACATTATTTAAAAAGTGCCGCACCATAAACACTATATAGACAGTGCCCCCATCATAAACACTGTATAAACAGAACACCCACCATAAACAATATATAAACAGTGCCCCATCATAAACACTTTATAATCAGTACCCCATCAAAAAAACTATTTAAACGGTGCCCCATCATAAACGCTAGATAAACAGAGCCCCCATCATAAACACTATATAAACAGTACCAAATCATAAACACTATATAAACTGTGCCCCATCATAAACACTATTTAAACTGTGCCCCATTATAAACACTATATAAACAGAACACCCACCATAAACAATATATAAACAGTGCCCCATCATAAACACTTTATAAACAGTACCCCATCAAAAAAACTATTTAAATGGTGCCCCATCATAAACGCTAGATAAACAGAGCCCCCATCATAAACACTATATAAACAGTACCAAATCATAAACACTATATAAACTGTGCCCCATCATAAACACTATTTAAACTGTGCCCCATCATAAACACTATATAAACAGTACCCGATCATAAACACTATATAAACAGTGCCCCCATCATAAACACTGTTTAAACAGTGCCCCCATCATAAACCCTGTATAAACAGTTCCCACATCATAAACAATATTTAAACAGTGCCACATTCATAAACACTATATGAACAGCACCCCCATCATAAACCCTATTTAAACAGTGCACCCATCATAAACACAATTTAAACAGTGGCCCCATCATAAACACTATTTAAAAAGTGTCCCCATCGTAAACACTATATAAACAGTGACCCTATCATAAACCCTATTTAAACAGTGCCCCCATCATAAACACTATATAAACAGTGCCCCCATCATAAACACTTTATAAACAGTGCTCCCTTCATAAACCCTATATAAACAGTGCCCCCATCATAAACACTGTTTAAACAGTGCCCCATCATAAACACTATATAAACACAGCAACCATCATAAAAACTATTTAAACAGTGCCCCCATCATAAACACTATATAAACAGTGCAACCATCATAAACACTATATAAAAAGTGCCCCATCATAAACACTATATAGGCAGTTCCCCCATCATACACAAAATATAAACAGTCCCCCCATCATAAACTCTATTTAAACAGTGCCCCCATCATAAACACAATCTAAACAGTGCCCCATCATAATCCCTACATAAACAGTGCCCCCATCATAAAACCTATTTATACAGTGCCCCATCATGAACACTATATAAACACTTCCCCCATCATAAACACAATTTAAACAGTGCCCTCATCATAAACACTATATAAACAGTGCCCTATCATAAACACTATATAAATAGTGCCCCATCATAAACACTATGAAAATAGTGGCCCATCATAAAACCTATTTAAACAGAGCCCCCATCATAAACACTATATAAGCAGTGCCCCATCATAAACAATATATAAACAGTGCCTCCATCATAAACACTATATAAACAGTACCCCCATCATAAACACTATATAAAAGTGCCCCATCATAAACACTATATAAGCAGTGCCCCCATCATAAACACTATATAAACAGTGCCCCCATCATAAACATTATATAAACAGTGCCCCCATCATAAACACTATTTAAACATTGGCCCATCATAAACACTATATAAATAGGTCCCAGTCATAAATACTATTTAAACAATGCCCCCATCATAAACAATAAATAAACACTGCCCCCATCATAAAAACTACATAAACTGTGCCCCCATCATAAACACTATATAAACAGTTCCCACATCATAAAGACTAATTAAATAGTGCCCCCATCATTAACAGTATTTAAACCGTGCCCCCATCATAAACACTATATAAACAGTGCCCACATCATAAACACAAATTAAACAGTGCCCCCATCATAAACACTATTTAAACATTGCCCCATCTTGAACCCTATTTAAACTGTGCCCCCATCATAAACACTATATAAACAGTGCCCCATCATAAACACTAAATAAACAGTGTCACCATCATAAACACTATATAAACAGTGCCCCATCATAAACACTATTTAAACAATGCCCCCAGCATAAACACTATATAAACAGTGCCCCCATCATAAACACTATATAAACACTGCCACCATCATAAACACTATTTAAACAGTGCCCCCATCATAAACACTATATAATCAGAGCCCCCATCATAAACACTATGTAAACCGAGCCCCATCATAAACACTATTTAAACAGTCCCCCCTTCATAAACACTATATAAACAGCGCCCCCTCATAAACACTACATAAACAGTGCGCCCATCATAAACACTGTATAAACAGCGCCCCCATCATAAACCCTATATAAACAGTGCCCCATCATAAACACTATATAAACAGTGCCCACGTCATAAACACTATATAAACAGTGCCCCCATCATTAACACTATATAAACAGAGCCCCATCATAAACACTATTTAAACACAGCCCGCATCATTAACAGTATTTAAACCGTGACCCCATCATAAGCACTATATAAACAGTGCCCCCATCATAAACACTATATAAACAGTGCCCCCATCATAAACACTATATAAGCAGTGCCCACATCATAAACTCTATATAAACAGTGCCCGCATCATGAAAACTATATAAACAGTGCCCCATCATAAACCCTATATAAACAGTATCCCCATCATGAACCCTATTTCAACAGTGCCGCCATCATAAACACTATTTAAACAGTGCCCACATCATAAACACTATATAAACAGTGCCCACGTCATATACACTATATAAACAGTGCCCCCAGTTTAAACACTATACATACAGAGCCCCATCATAAACACTTTTTAAACAGAGCACCCATCATTAACAGTATTTAAAACGTGACCCCATCATAAACACTATATAAACAGTGCCCTCATCATAAACACTAAATAAACAGTGCCCCCATCATAAACACTATATAAGCAGTGCCCACATCATAAAGACTATATAAAACGTGCCCCCATCATAAACACTATTTAAACAGTGCCACATCATAAACACTATTTAAACAGTGCCCCCATCATGAACCCTATTTAAACAGTGGCCCCATCATGAACCCTATTTAAACAGTGCCCCCTGCATAAAAACTATTTAACCAGTGCCCCCATCATAAAAACTATATAAACAGTGCCCCCATCGTAAGCACTATATAAAAAGTTCCCACGTCATAAACACTATTTAAACAGTGCCCCCAACATAAACACTATTTAAACAGTGCCCACAACATAAACCTTTTATAAACAGTGCCTCCATCATAAACACTATATCAACAGTGCCCTTTCATAAACACTGTTTAAACAGTGCCCCCATCATAAACACTATATAAACAGTGCCCCATCATTGGCACTATATAAACACTGCCCCCATCATAAAAACTATATAAACAGTGCCCCATCGTAAACACTATTTAAACAGTACCCCCATCATAAACACTATATAAACACAGCACCCATCATAAAAACTATTTAAACAGTGCCCCCATTATAAACACTATATAAACAGTGCACCCATCATAAACACTATATAAAAAGTGCCCAATCATAAACACTATATAAACAGCGCCCCCATCATAAACACTATATAAACAGTGCCCCCTCATAAACACTATAGACGCAGTTCCCCCATCATAAACAAAATATAAACAGTGCCCCCATCATAAACACTGTTTAAACAGTGCCCCATCATAAACACTATATAAACACAGCACACATCATAAAAACTATTTGAACAGTGCCCCCATCATAAACACTATATAAACAGTGCAACCATCATAAACACCATATAAAAAGTGCCCCATCATAAACACTATATAGGCAGTTCCCCCATCATAAACAAAATATAAACAGTCCCCCCATCATAAACTCTATTTAAACAGTGCCCCCATCATAAACACAATCTAAACAGTGCCCCATCATAATCCCTACTTAAACAGTGTCCCCAACATAAAACCTATTTATACAGTGCCCCATCATGAACCCTATATAAACACTGCCCCCATCATAAACACAATTTAAACAGTGCCCCCATCATAAACACTATATAAACAGTGCCCTATCATAAACACTATATAAACAGTGCCCCATCATAAACACTATGAAAATAGTGGCCCATCATAAAACCTATTTAAACAGAGCCCCCATCATAAACGCTATATAAGCAGTGCCCCATCATAAACAATATATAAACAGTGCCTCCATCATAAACACTATATAAACAGTACCCCCATCATAAACACTATATAAAAGTGCCCCATCATAAACACTATATAAGCAGTGCCCCCATCATAAACACTATATAAACAGTGCCCCCATCATAAACATTATATAAACAGTGCCCCCATCATAAACACTATTTAAACATTGGCCCATCATAAACACTATATAAATAGGTCCCAGTCATAAATACTATTTAAACAATGCCCCCATCATAAACAATAAATAAACACTGCCCCCATCATAAAAACTACATAAACTGTGCCCCCATCATAAACACTATATAAACAGTTCCCACATCATAAAGACTAATTAAATAGTGCCCCCATCATTAACAGTATTTAAACCGTGCCCCCATCATAAACACTATATAAACTGTGCCCACATCATAAACACAAATTAAACAATGACCCCATCATAAACACTATTTAAACATTGCCCCCATCTTGATCCCTATTTAAACTGTGCCCCCATCATAAACACTATTTAAACAGTGCCCCCATCATAAACACTATATAAACAGTGCCCCATCATAAACGCTAAATAAACAGTGTCACCATCATAAACACTATATAAACAGTGCCCCATCTTAAACACTATTTAAACAATGCCCCCAGCATAAACACTATATAAACAGTGCCCCCATCATAAACACTATATAAACACTGCCCCCATCATAAACACTATTTAAACAGTGCCCCATCATAAACACTATATAAACAGTGTCACCATCATAAACACTATATAAACAGTGCCCCATCATAAACACTATTTAAACAATGCCCCCAGCATAAACACTATATAAACAGTGCCCCCATCATAAACACTATATAAACACTGCCACCATCATAAACACTATTTAAACAGTGCCCCCATCATAAACACTATATAATCAGAGCCCCCATCATAAACACTATGTAAACCGAGCCCCATCATAAACACTATTTAAACAGTCCCCCCTTCATAAACACTATATAAACAGCGCCCCCTCATAAACACTACATAAACAGTGCGCCCATCATAAACACTGTATAAACAGCGCCCCCATCATAAACCCTATATAAACAGTGCCCCATCATAAACACTATATAAACAGTGCCCACGTCATAAACACTATATAAACAGTGCCCCCATCATTAAAACTATATAAACAGAGCCCCATCATAAACACTATTTAAACACAGCCCGCATCATTAACAGTATTTAAACCGTGACCCCATCATAAGCACTATATAAACAGTGCCCCCATCATAAACACTATATAAACAGTGCCCCCATCATAAACACTATATAAGCAGTGCCCACATCATAAACTCTATATAAACAGTGCCCGCATCATGAAAACTATATAAACAGTGCCCCATCATAAACCCTATATAAACAGTATCCCCATCATGAACCCTATTTCAACAGTGCCGCCATCATAAACACTATTTAAACAGTGCCCACATCATAAACACTATATAAACAGTGCCCACGTCATATACACTATATAAACAGTGCCCCCAGTTTAAACACTATACATACAGAGCCCCATCATAAACACTTTTTAAACAGAGCACCCATCATTAACAGTATTTAAAACGTGACCCCATCATAAACACTATATAAACAGTGCCCTCATCATAAACTAAATAAACAGTGCCCCCATCATAAACACTATATAAGCAGTGCCCACATCATAAAGACTATATAAAACGTGCCCCCATCATAAACACTATTTAAACAGTGCCACATCATAAACACTATTTAAACAGTGCCCCCATCATGAACCCTATTTAAACAGTGGCCCCATCATGAACCCTATTTAAACAGTGCCCCCTGCATAAAAACTATTTAAACAGTGCCCCCATCATAAAAACTATATAAACAGTGCCCCCATCGTAAGCACTATATAAAAAGTTCCCACGTCATAAACACTACTTAAACAGTGCCCCCAACATAAACACTATTTAAACAGTGCCCACAACATAAACCTTTTATAAACAGTGCCTCCATCATAAACACTATATCAACAGTGCCCTTTCATAAACACTGTTTAAACAGTGCCCCCATCATAAACACTATATAAACAGTGCCCCATCATTGGCACTATATAAACACTGCCCCCATCATAAAAACTATATAAACAGTGCCCCATCGTAAACACTATTTAAACAGTACCCCCATCATAAACACTATATAAACACAGCACCCATCATAAAAACTATTTAAACAGTGCCCCCATTATAAACACTATATAAACAGTGCACCCATCATAAACACTATATAAAAAGTGCCCAATCATAAACACTATATAAACAGCGCCCCCATCATAAACACTATATAAACAGTGCCCCCTCATAAACACTATAGACGCAGTTCCCCCATCATAAACAAAATATAAACAGTGCCCCCATCATAAACACTGTTTAAACAGTGCCCCATCATAAACACTATATAAACACAGCACACATCATAAAAACTATTTGAACAGTGCCCCCATCATAAACACTATATAAACAGTGCAACCATCATAAACACTATATAAAAAGTGCCCCATCATAAACACTATATAGGCAGTTCCGCCATCATAAACAAAATATAAACAGTCCCCCCATCATAAACTCTATTTAAACAGTGCCCCCATCATAAACACAATCTAAACAGTGCCCCATCATAATCCCTACTTAAACAGTGTCCCCAACATAAAACCTATTTATACAGTGCCCCATCATGAACCCTATATAAACACTGCCCCCATCATAAACACAATTTAAACAGTGCCCCCATCATAAACACTATATAAACAGTGCCCTATCATAAACACTATATAAACAGTGCCCCATCATAAACACTATGAAAATAGTGGCCCATCATAAAACCTATTTAAACAGAGCCCCCATCATAAACGCTATATAAGCAGTGCCCCATCATAAACAATATATAAACAGTGCCTCCATCATAAACACTATATAAACAGTACCCCCATCATAAACACTATATAAAAGTGCCCCATCATAAACACTATATAAGCAGTGCCCCCATCATAAACACTATATAAACAGTGCCCCCATCATAAACATTATATAAACAGTGCCCCCATCATAAACACTATTTAAACATTGGCCCATCATAAACACTATATAAATAGGTCCCAGTCATAAATACTATTTAAACAATGCCCCCATCATAAACAATAAATAAACACTGCCCCCATCATAAAAACTACATAAACTGTGCCCCCATCATAAACACTATATAAACAGTTCCCACATCATAAAGACTAATTAAATAGTGCCCCCATCATTAACAGTATTTAAACCGTGCCCCCATCATAAACACTATATAAACTGTGCCCACATCATAAACACAAATTAAACAATGCCCCCATCATAAACACTATTTAAACATTGCCCCCATCTTGATCCCTATTTAAACTGTGCCCCCATCATAAACACTATTTAAACAGTGCCCCCATCATAAACACTATATAAACAGTGCCCCATCATAAACGCTAAATAAACAGTGTCACCATCATAAACACTATATAAACAGTGCCCCATCATAAACACTATTTAAACAATGCCCCCAGCATAAACACTATATAAACAGTGCCCCCATCATAAACACTATATAAACACTGCCCCCATCATAAACACTATTTAAACAGTGCCCCATCATAAACACTATATAAACAGTGTCACCATCATAAACACTATATAAACAGTGCCCCATCATAAACACTATTTAAACAATGCCCCCAGCATAAACACTATATAAACAGTGCCCCCATCATAAACACTATATAAACACTGCCACCATCATAAACACTATTTAAACATTGCCCCCATCTTGATCCCTATTTAAACTGTGCCCCCATCATAAACACTATTTAAACAGTGCCCCCATCATAAACACTATATAAACAGTGCCCCATCATAAACGCTAAATAAACAGTGTCACCATCATAAACACTATATAAACAGTGCCCCATCATAAACACTATTTAAACAATGCCCCCAGCATAAACACTATATAAACAGTGCCCCCATCATAAACACTATATAAACACTGCCCCCATCATAAACACTATTTAAACAGTGCCCCCATCATAAACACTATATAATCAGAGCCCGCATCATAAACACTATGTAAACCGAACCCCATCATAAACACTATTTAAACAGTCCCCCCTTCATAAACACTATATAAACAGCGCCCCTTCATAAACACTACTTAAACAGTGCGCCCATCATAAACACTGTATAAACAGCGCCCCCCATCATAAACCCTATATAAACAGTGCCCCATCATAAACACTATATAAACAGTGCCCACGTCATAAACACTATATAAACAGTGCCCCCATCATAAACACTATATAAACAGAGCCCCATCAAAAACACTATTTAAACACAGCCCACATCATTAACAGTATTTAAACCGTGACTCCATCATAAACACTATATAAACAGAGGCCCCATCATAAACATTATATAAACAGTGCCCCCATCATAAACACTATATAAGCAGTGCCCACATCATAAACACTATATAAACAGTCCCCGCATCATGAAAACTATATAAACAGGGCCCCATCATGAACCCTATATAAACAGTGTCCCCATCATGAACCCTATTTAAACAGTGCCCCCATCATGAACCCTATTTAAACAGTGCGCCCATCATAAACACTATTTAAACAGTGCCCAAATCATAAACACTAAATAAACAGTGCCCACGTCATATACACTATATAAACAGTGCCCCCAGTTTAAACACTATACATACAGAGCCCCATCATAAACACTTTTTAAACAGAGCACCCATCATTAACAGTATTTAAAACGTGACCCCATCATAAACACTATATAAACAGTGCCCCCATCATAAACACTATATAAGCAGTGCCCACATCATAAAGACTATATAAAACGTGCCCCCATCATAAACCCTATTTAAACAGTGCCCCCATCATGAACCCTATTTAAACAGTGCCCCCATCATGAACCCTATTTAAACAGTGCCCCCTTCATAAAAACTATTTAAACAGTGCCCCCATCATAAACACTATATAAACAGTGCCCCCATCGTAAGCACTATATAAAAAGTTCCCACGTCATAAACACTATTTAAACAGTGCCCCCAACATAAACACTATTTAAACAGTGCCCCCAACATAAACCCTATATAAACAGTGCCTCCATCATAAACACTATATCAACAGTGCCCCATCATAAACACTATATAAACAGTGCCCCCATCATAAACACTATATAAACAGTGCCCCATCATTGACACTATATAAACACTGCCCCCATCATAAACACTATATAAACAGTGCCCCATCGTAAACACTATTTAAACAGTGCCCCCATCATAAACACTATATAAAAAATGCACCCATCATAAAAACTATTTAAACAGTGCCCCCATTATAAACACTATATAAACAGTGCACCCATCATAAACACTATATAAAAAGTGCCCCATCATTAACACTATATAAACAGCGCCCCCATCATAAACATAATATAAACAGTGCCCCCTCATAAACACTATATAGGCAGTTCCCCCATCATAAACAAAATATAAACAGTCCCCCCATCATAAACTCTATTTAAACAGTGCCCCCATCATAAACACAATCTAAACAGTGCCCCATCATAATCCCTACTTAAACAGTGCCCCCATCATAAACACTATATAAACAGTGCCCCATCATAATCACTATGAAAATAGTGGCCCATCATAAAACCTATTTAAACAGAGCCCCCATCATAAACACTATATAAGCAGTGCCTCATCATAAACAATATATAAACAGTGCCTCCATCATAAACACTATATAAACAGTGCAAACATCATAAACACTATATAAAAGTGCCCCATCATAAACACTATATAAGCAGTGCCCCCATCATAAACACTATATAAACAGTGCCCCCATCATAAACATTATATAAACAGTGCCCCCATCATAAACACTATTTAAACATTGGCCCATCATAAACACTATATAAATAGGTCCCACGTCATAAACACTATTTAAACAATGCCCCCATCATAAACAATAAATAAACACTGCCCCCATCATAAAAACTACATAAACTGCGCCCCCATCATAAACACTATATAAACAGTTCCCACATCATAAACACTAATTAAATAGTGCACCCATCATTAACAGTATTTAAACCGTGTCCCCATCATAAACACTATATAAACAGTGCCCACATCATAAACACAAATTAAACAGTGCCCCCATTATAAACACTATTTAAACATTGCCCCCATCTTGAACCCTATTTAAACTGTGCCCCCATCATAAACACTATTTAAACAGTGCCCCCATCATAAACACTATATAAACAGTGCCCCATCATAATCACTAAATAAACAGTGTCACCATGATAAACACTATATAAACAGTGCCCCATCATAAACACTATTTAAACAATGCCCCCAGCATAAAAACTGTATAAACAGTGCCCCCATCATAAACACTATATAAACACTGCCCCCATCATAAACACTATTTAAACAGTGCCCCCATCATAAATACTATATAAACAGAGCCCCCATTATAAACACTATATAAACCGAGCCCCATCATAAACACTATTTAAACAGTCCCCCCATCATAAACACTTTATAAACAGCGCCCCTTCATAAGCATTACATAAACAGTGCGCCCATCATAAACACTATATAGACAGTGCCCCCATCATAAACACTATATAAAAAGTGCCCCATCATAAACACTGTATAAACAGCTCCCCCATCATAAACCCTATATAAACAGTGCCCCATCATAAACACTGTATAAACAGCGCCCCCATCATAAACCCTATATAAACAGTGCCCCATCATAAACACTATATAAACAGTGCCCACATCATAAACACTATATAAACAGTGCCCCCATCATAAACAATATATAAACAGAGCCCCATCATAAACACTATTTAAACACAGCCCACATCATTAACAGTATTTAAACCGTGACCCCATCATAAACACTATATAAACAGTGCCCCCATCATAAACACTATATAAACAGTGCCCCCATCAAAAACACTATATAAGCAGTGCCCACATCATAAACACTATATAAACAGTGCCCGCATCATGAAAACTATATAAACAGTGCCCCATCATAAACCCTATATAAACAGTGTCCCCATCATGAACCCTATTTAAACAGTGCCCCCATCATGAACCCTATTTAAACAGTGCCCCCATCATAAACACTATTTAAACAATGCCCACATCATAAACACTATATAAACAGTGCCCACGTCATATACACTATATAAACAGTGCCCCCAGTTTAAACACTTTACATACAGAGCCCCATCATAAACACTATTTAAACAGAGCACCCATCATTAACTGTATTTAAAACGTGACCCCATCATAAACACTATGTAAACAGTGCCCCCATCATAAACACTATATAAACAGTGCCCCCATCATAAACAGTATATAAGCAGTGCCCACATCATAAACACTATATAAAACGTGCCCCCATCATAAACACTATTTAAACATTGCCCCCATCATAAACGCTATTTAAACAGTGCCCCCATCATAAACACTATATCAACAGTGCCCCCATCATAAACACTATTTAAACAGTGCCACCATCATAAACACTATATAAACAGTCCCCCATCATAAACACTATATAAACACTACCCCCATCATAAACACTATATAAACAGTGCCCCATCGTAAACACTATTGAAACAGTGCCGCCATCATAAACACTATATAAACAGTGCACCCATCATAAACACTATATAAAAAGTGCCCCATCATAAACACTATATAAACAGCGCCCCCGTCATAAACACTATATAAACAGTGCCCCCATCATAAACACTATATAAACAGTGCCCCCATCATAAACACTATATAAGCAGTGCCCCCATCATAAACACGATTTAAACATTGCCCCATCATAAACACCATATAAGTAGTTCCCACGTCATAAACACTATTTAAACAATGCCCCCATCGTAAACAATAAATAAACACTGCCCCCATCATAAAAACTACATAAACTGTGCCCCCATCATAAACACTATATAAACAGTTCCCACATCATAAACACTAATTAAATAGTGCCCCCATCATTAACAGTATTTAAACCATGCCCCCATCATAAACACTACATAAACAGTGCCCATATCATAAACACTAATTAAACAGTGCCCCCATCATAAACACTATTTAAACATTGCCCCCATCTTGAAACCTATTTAAACTGTGCCCCCATCATAAACACTATTTAAACAGTGCCCCCATCATAAACACTATATAAACAGTGCCTCATCATAAACACTATATAAACAGTGTCACCATCATTAACACTAAATAAACAGTGCCCCCATCATAAACTCTATATAAACAGTGCCCCCATCATAGACACTATATAAACAGCGACCCCATCTTAAGCACTATATAAACAGCGCCCCCATCATAAACACTATATAAACAGTGCCAACATCATAAACACTATTTAAACAGTGCACACATCATAAACACTATATAAACAGTTCCCACATCATAAACAGTATGTAAACAGTACCCCATCATAAACAGTATAAAAAAAAAGCCCCCATCATTAACAGTATTTAAACCGTGCCCCCATCATAAACACTATATCAACAGTGCCCCCATCATAAACACTATATATACAATGCCCACGTCATAAACACTGTATAAACAGTGCACCCATGTTAAACCCTATTTAAACAGTGCCCCAATCATAAACACTATTTAAACAGAGCCCCCATCATTAACAGTATTTAAACCGAGACCCCATCATAAACACTATATAAACAGTGCCCCACCATAAACACTATATAAACAGTGCCCCCATCATAAACACTATATAAGCAGAGCCCACATCATAAACACTATATAAACAGTGCCCGCATCATGAACACTATATTAACAGTGCCCCATCATGAACCCTATTTAAACAGTGCCCCCATCATAAATCTTATTTAAATGGTGCCCCATCATAAACACTATATAAACAGTGCCCCCATCATAAATCCTATTTAAACAGTGTCCCCATCATAAACAATAAATAAACACTGCCCCCATCATAAATACTATGTAAACAATGCCCCCATCATAAACAATATATAAACAGTTCCCAAATCATAAACACTATTTAAACAATGCCCCCATCATAAACACTATATAGACAGTGCCCCCATCATAAACCCTATAGAAACAGTGCCCCCATGATAAACCCTACTTAAACAGTTCCCCCATCATAAACACTATATAAAAAGCACCCCCCATCATTAACCCTATATAAACAGTGCCCCATCTTAAGCACTATATAAACAAGTGCCCCCATCATACACACTTGAAACTGTGCCCCCATCATAAACACTATATAAACACTGACCCCATCATAAACAAAATTTAAACAGTGCCCCATCATAACCGCTATTTAAACAGTGCCCCATCATAAACTTTATATAAACACTGCCCCCATCATACACACAATTTAAACAGTGCCCCACATTAAATCCTATTTATAAAGTACCCCTTCATAAACACTATATAAGCAGTGCCCCATCATAAACACTATATAAACAGCGCCCCCATCATAAACACTATATAAACAGTGCCCCCATTATAAACATTATTTAAACAGTGCCCCCGTCATAAACACTATTTAAACAGTGCCCCCATCATAGTCACTATTTAAACAGTGCCCACATCATAAACACTATATAAACAGTGCCCCCATCATAAATACTATATAAACAGTTCCCACATCATAAACACTAATTAAACAGTGCCCCCATCATAAACACTATATAAGCAGTGCCCCATCAATAACACTTTATAAACAGTGCCCCATCATAAACACTATATAAGCAGTGCCCCCATCATAAACACTATATAAACAGTGCCCCCATCATAAACATTATATAAACAGTGCCCCCATCATAAACACTACGTAAAAAATTCCCACGTCATAAACACTATTTAAACCGTGCCCCCAACATAAATACTATTTAAACCCTGCCCGCATCATAAACGCTATTTAAACAGTGCCCCCATCATAAACATTATATAAACAGTGCCCCCATCATAAACACTATTTAAACATTGCCCCATCATAAACACTATACAAATAGTTCCCACGTCATAAACACTATTTAAACAATGCCCCCTTCATAAACAATAAATAAACACTGCCCCCATCATAAAAACTTCATAAACTGTGCCCCCATCATAAACACTATATAAACAGTTCCCACATCATAAACACTAATTAAATAGTGCCCCCTTCATTAACAGTATTTAAACCGTGCCCCCATCATAAACACTATATGTACTGTGCCCACATCATAAACACTAATTAAACAGTGCCCCCATCTTAAACACTATTTAAACAGTGCCCCCATCTTGAACCCTATTTAAACAGTGCCCCCATCATAAACACTATTTAAACAGTGCCCCCAGGATAAACACTATATAAACAGTGCCCCATCATAAACACTATATAAACAGTGTCACCATCATAAACACTATATAAACAGTGCCCCATCATAAACACTATTTAAACAATGCCCCCAGCATAAACACTATATAAACAGTGCCCCCATCATAAACACTATATAAACACTGCCACCATCATAAACACTATTTAAACAGTGCCCCCATCATAAACACTATATAATCAGAGCCCCCATCATAAACACTATGTAAACCGAGCCCCATCATAAACACTATTTAAACAGTCCCCCCTTCATAAACACTATATAAACAGCGCCCCCTCATAAACACTACATAAACAGTGCGCCCATCATAAACACTGTATAAACAGCGCCCCCATCATAAACCCTATATAAACAGTGCCCCATCATAAACACTATATAAACAGTGCCCACGTCATAAACACTATATAAACAGTGCCCCCATCATTAACACTATATAAACAGAGCCCCATCATAAACACTATTTAAACACAGCCCGCATCATTAACAGTATTTAAACCGTGACCCCATCATAAGCACTATATAAACAGTGCCCCCATCATAAACACTATATAAACAGTGCCCCCATCATAAACACTATATAAGCAGTGCCCACATCATAAACTCTATATAAACAGTGCCCGCATCATGAAAACTATATAAACAGTGCCCCATCATAAACCCTATATAAACAGTATCCCCATCATGAACCCTATTTCAACAGTGCCGCCATCATAAACACTATTTAAACAGTGCCCACATCATAAACACTATATAAACAGTGCCCACGTCATATACACTATATAAACAGTGCCCCCAGTTTAAACACTATACATACAGAGCCCCATCATAAACACTTTTTAAACAGAGCACCCATCATTAACAGTATTTAAAACGTGACCCCATCATAAACACTATATAAACAGTGCCCTCATCATAAACACTAAATAAACAGTGCCCCCATCATAAACACTATATAAGCAGTGCCCACATCATAAAGACTATATAAAACGTGCCCCCATCATAAACACTATTTAAACAGTGCCACATCATAAACACTATTTAAACAGTGCCCCCATCATGAACCCTATTTAAACAGTGGCCCCATCATGAACCCTATTTAAACAGTGCCCCCTGCATAAAAACTATTTAAACAGTGCCCCCATCATAAAAACTATATAAACAGTGCCCCCATCGTAAGCACTATATAAAAAGTTCCCACGTCATAAACACTATTTAAACAGTGCCCCCAACATAAACACTATTTAAACAGTGCCCACAACATAAACCTTTTATAAACAGTGCCTCCATCATAAACACTATATCAACAGTGCCCTTTCATAAACACTGTTTAAACAGTGCCCCCATCATAAACACTATATAAACAGTGCCCCATCATTGGCACTATGTAAACACTGCCCCCATCATAAAAACTATATAAACAGTGCCCCATCGTAAACACTATTTAAACAGTACCCCCATCATAAACACTATATAAACACAGCACCCATCATAAAAACTATTTAAACAGTGCCCCCATTATAAACACTATATAAACAGTGCACCCATCATAAACACTATATAAAAAGTGCCCAATCATAAACACTATATAAACAGCGCCCCCATCATAAACACTATATAAACAGTGCCCCCTCATAAACACTATAGACGCAGTTCCCCCATCATAAACAAAATATAAACAGTGCCCCCATCATAAACACTGTTTAAACAGTGCCCCATCATAAACACTATATAAACACAGCACACATCATAAAAACTATTTGAACAGTGCCCCCATCATAAACACTATATAAACAGTGCAACCATCATAAACACTATATAAAAAGTGCCCCATCATAAACACTATATAGGCAGTTCCGCCATCATAAACAAAATATAAACAGTCCCCCCATCATAAACTCTATTTAAACAGTGCCCCCATCATAAACACAATCTAAACAGTGCCCCATCATAATCCCTACTTAAACAGTGTCCCCAACATAAAACCTATTTATACAGTGCCCCATCATGAACCCTATATAAACACTGCCCCCATCATAAACACAATTTAAACAGTGCCCCCATCATAAACACTATATAAACAGTGCCCTATCATAAACACTATATAAACAGTGCCCCATCATAAACACTATGAAAATAGTGGCCCATCATAAAACCTATTTAAACAGAGCCCCCATCATAAACGCTATATAAGCAGTGCCCCATCATAAACAATATATAAACAGTGCCTCCATCATAAACACTATATAAACAGTACCCCCATCATAAACACTATATAAAAGTGCCCCATCATAAACACTATATAAGCAGTGCCCCCATCATAAACACTATTTAAACATTGGCCCATCATAAACACTATATAAATAGGTCCCAGTCATAAATACTATTTAAACAATGCCCCCATCATAAACAATAAATAAACACTGCCCCCATCATAAAAACTACATAAACTGTGCCCCCATCATAAACACTATATAAACAGTTCCCACATCATAAAGACTAATTAAATAGTGCCCCCATCATTAACAGTATTTAAACCGTGCCCCCATCATAAACACTATATAAACTGTGCCCACATCATAAACACAAATTAAACAATGCCCCCATCATAAACACTATTTAAACATTGCCCCCATCTTGATCCCTATTTAAACTGTGCCCCCATCATAAACACTATTTAAACAGTGCCCCCATCATAAACACTATATAAACAGTGCCCCATCATAAACGCTAAATAAACAGTGTCACCATCATAAACACTATATAAACAGTGCCCCATCATAAACACTATTTAAACAATGCCCCCAGCATAAACACTATATAAACAGTGCCCCCATCATAAACACTATATAAACACTGCCCCCATCATAAACACTATTTAAACAGTGCCCCCATCATAAACACTATATAATCAGAGCCCGCATCATAAACACTATGTAAACCGAACCCCATCATAAACACTATTTAAACAGTCCCCCCTTCATAAACACTATATAAACAGCGCCCCTTCATAAACACTACTTAAACAGTGCGCCCATCATAAACACTGTATAAACAGCGCCCCCCATCATAAACCCTATATAAACAGTGCCCCATCATAAACACTATATAAACAGTGCCCACGTCATAAACACTATATAAACAGTGCCCCCATCATAAACACTATATAAACAGAGCCCCATCAAAAACACTATTTAAACACAGCCCACATCATTAACAGTATTTAAACCGTGACTCCATCATAAACACTATATAAACAGAGGCCCCATCATAAACATTATATAAACAGTGCCCCCATCATAAACACTATATAAGCAGTGCCCACATCATAAACACTATATAAACAGTCCCCGCATCATGAAAACTATATAAACAGGGCCCCATCATGAACCCTATATAAACAGTGTCCCCATCATGAACCCTATTTAAACAGTGCCCCCATCATGAACCCTATTTAAACAGTGCGCCCATCATAAACACTATTTAAACAGTGCCCAAATCATAAACACTAAATAAACAGTGCCCACGTCATATACACTATATAAACAGTGCCCCCAGTTTAAACACTATACATACAGAGCCCCATCATAAACACTTTTTAAACAGAGCACCCATCATTAACAGTATTTAAAACGTGACCCCATCATAAACACTATATAAACAGTGCCCCCATCATAAACACTATATAAGCAGTGCCCACATCATAAAGACTATATAAAACGTGCCCCCATCATAAACCCTATTTAAACAGTGCCCCCATCATGAACCCTATTTAAACAGTGCCCCCATCATGAACCCTATTTAAACAGTGCCCCCTTCATAAAAACTATTTAAACAGTGCCCCCATCATAAACACTATATAAACAGTGCCCCCATCGTAAGCACTATATAAAAAGTTCCCACGTCATAAACACTATTTAAACAGTGCCCCCAACATAAACACTATTTAAACAGTGCCCCCAACATAAACCCTATATAAACAGTGCCTCCATCATAAACACTATATCAACAGTGCCCCATCATAAACACTATATAAACAGTGCCCCCATCATAAACACTATATAAACAGTGCCCCATCATTGACACTATATAAACACTGCCCCCATCATAAACACTATATAAACAGTGCCCCATCGTAAACACTATTTAAACAGTGCCCCCATCATAAACACTATATAAAAAATGCACCCATCATAAAAACTATTTAAACAGTGCCCCCATTATAAACACTATATAAACAGTGCACCCATCATAAACACTATATAAAAAGTGCCCCATCATTAACACTATATAAACAGCGCCCCCATCATAAACATAATATAAACAGTGCCCCCTCATAAACACTATATAGGCAGTTCCCCCATCATAAACAAAATATAAACAGTCCCCCCATCATAAACTCTATTTAAACAGTGCCCCCATCATAAACACAATCTAAACAGTGCCCCATCATAATCCCTACTTAAACAGTGCCCCCATCATAAACACTATATAAACAGTGCCCCATCATAATCACTATGAAAATAGTGGCCCATCATAAAACCTATTTAAACAGAGCCCCCATCATAAACACTATATAAGCAGTGCCCCATCATAAACAATATATAAACAGTGCCTCCATCATAAACACTATATAAACAGTGCAAACATCATAAACACTATATAAAAGTGCCCCATCATAAACACTATATAAGCAGTGCCCCCATCATAAACACTATATAAACAGTGCCCCCATCATAAACATTATATAAACAGTGCCCCCATCATAAACACTATTTAAACATTGGCCCATCATAAACACTATATAAATAGGTCCCACGTCATAAACACTATTTAAACAATGCCCCCATCATAAACAATAAATAAACACTGCCCCCATCATAAAAACTACATAAACTGCGCCCCCATCATAAACACTATATAAACAGTTCCCACATCATAAACACTAATTAAATAGTGCACCCATCATTAACAGTATTTAAACCGTGTCCCCATCATAAACACTATATAAACAGTGCCCACATCATAAACACAAATTAAACAGTGCCCCCATTATAAACACTATTTAAACATTGCCCCCATCTTGAACCCTATTTAAACTGTGCCCCCATCATAAACACTATTTAAACAGTGCCCCCATCATAAACACTATATAAACAGTGCCCCATCATAATCACTAAATAAACAGTGTCACCATGATAAACACTATATAAACAGTGCCCCATCATAAACACTATTTAAACAATGCCCCCAGCATAAAAACTGTATAAACAGTGCCCCCATCATAAACACTATATAAACACTGCCCCCATCATAAACACTATTTAAACAGTGCCCCCATCATAAATACTATATAAACAGAGCCCCCATTATAAACACTATATAAACCGAGCCCCATCATAAACACTATTTAAACAGTCCCCCCATCATAAACACTTTATAAACAGCGCCCCTTCATAAGCATTACATAAACAGTGCGCCCATCATAAACACTATATAGACAGTGCCCCCATCATAAACACTATATAAAAAGTGCCCCATCATAAACACTGTATAAACAGCGCCCCCATCATAAACCCTATATAAACAGTGCCCCATCATAAACACTGTATAAACAGCGCCCCCATCATAAACCCTATATAAACAGTGCCCCATCATAAACACTATATAAACAGTGCCCACATCATAAACACTATATAAACAGTGCCCCCATCATAAACAATATATAAACAGAGCCCCATCATAAACACTATTTAAACACAGCCCACATCATTAACAGTATTTAAACCGTGACCCCATCATAAACACTATATAAACAGTGCCCCCATCATAAACACTATATAAACAGTGCCCCCATCAAAAACACTATATAAGCAGTGCCCACATCATAAACACTATATAAACAGTGCCCGCATCATGAAAACTATATAAACAGTGCCCCATCATAAACCCTATATAAACAGTGTCCCCATCATGAACCCTATTTAAACAGTGCCCCCATCATGAACCCTATTTAAACAGTGCCCCCATCATAAACACTATTTAAACAATGCCCACATCATAAACACTATATAAACAGTGCCCACGTCATATACACTATATAAACAGTGCCCCCAGTTTAAACACTTTACATACAGAGCCCCATCATAAACACTATTTAAACAGAGCACCCATCATTAACTGTATTTAAAACGTGACCCCATCATAAACACTATATAAACAGTGCCCCCATCATAAACACTATATAAACAGTGCCCCCATCATAAACAGTATATAAGCAGTGCCCACATCATAAACACTATATAAAACGTGCCCCCATCATAAACACTATTTAAACATTGCCCCCATCATAAACGCTATTTAAACAGTGCCCCCATCATAAACACTATATCAACAGTGCCCCCATCATAAACACTATTTAAACAGTGCCACCATCATAAACACTATATAAACAGTCCCCCATCATAAACACTATATAAACACTACCCCCATCATAAACACTATATAAACAGTGCCCCATCGTAAACACTATTGAAACAGTGCCGCCATCATAAACACTATATAAACAGTGCACCCATCATAAACACTATATAAAAAGTGCCCCATCATAAACACTATATAAACAGCGCCCCCGTCATAAACACTATATAAACAGTGCCCCCATCATAAACACTATATAAACAGTGCCCCCATCATAAACACTATATAAGCAGTGCCCCCATCATAAACACGATTTAAACATTGCCCCATCATAAACACCATATAAGTAGTTCCCACGTCATAAACACTATTTAAACAATGCCCCCATCGTAAACAATAAATAAACACTGCCCCCATCATAAAAACTACATAAACTGTGCCCCCATCATAAACACTATATAAACAGTTCCCACATCATAAACACTAATTAAATAGTGCCCCCATCATTAACAGTATTTAAACCATGCCCCCATTATAAACACTACATAAACAGTGCCCATATCATAAACACTAATTAAACAGTGCCCCCATCATAAACACTATTTAAACATTGCCCCCATCTTGAAACCTATTTAAACTGTGCCCCCATCATAAACACTATTTAAACAGTGCCCCCATCATAAACACTATATAAACAGTGCCTCATCATAAACACTATATAAACAGTGTCACCATCATTAACACTAAATAAACAGTGCCCCCATCATAAACTCTATATAAACAGTGCCCCCATCATAGACACTATATAAACAGCGACCCCATCTTAAGCACTATATAAACAGCGCCCCCATCATAAACACTATATAAACAGTGCCAACATCATAAACACTATTTAAACAGTGCACACATCATAAACACTATATAAACAGTTCCCACATCATAAACAGTATGTAAACAGTACCCCATCATAAACAGTATAAAAAAAAAGCCCCCATCATTAACAGTATTTAAACCGTGCCCCCATCATAAACACTATATCAACAGTGCCCCCATCATAAACACTATATAAACAGTGCCCACGTCATAAACACTGTATAAACAGTGCACCCATGTTAAACCCTATTTAAACAGTGCCCCAATCATAAACACTATTTAAACAGAGCCCCCATCATTAACAGTATTTAAACCGAGACCCCATCATAAACACTATATAAACAGTGCCCCACCATAAACACTATATAAACAGTGCCCCCATCATAAACACTATATAAGCAGAGCCCACATCATAAACACTATATAAACAGTGCCCGCATCATGAACACTATATTAACAGTGCCCCATCATGAACCCTATTTAAACAGTGCCCCCATCATAAATCTTATTTAAATGGTGCCCCATCATAAACACTATATAAACAGTGCCCCCATCATAAATCCTATTTAAACAGTGTCCCCATCATAAACAATAAATAAACACTGCCCCCATCATAAATACTATGTAAACAATGCCCCCATCATAAACAATATATAAACAGTTCCCAAATCATAAACACTATTTAAACAATGCCCCCATCATAAACACTATATAGACAGTGCCCCCATCATAAACCCTATAGAAACAGTGCCCCCATGATAAACCCTACTTAAACAGTTCCCCCATCATAAACACTATATAAAAAGCACCCCCCATCATTAACCCTATATAAACAGTGCCCCATCTTAAGCACTATATAAACAAGTGCCCCCATCATACACACTTGAAACTGTGCCCCCATCATAAACACTATATAAACACTGACCCCATCATAAACAAAATTTAAACAGTGCCCCATCATAACCGCTATTTAAACAGTGCCCCATCATAAACTTTATATAAACACTGCCCCCATCATACACACAATTTAAACAGTGCCCCACATTAAATCCTATTTATAAAGTACCCCTTCATAAACACTATATAAGCAGTGCCCCATCATAAACACTATATAAACAGCGCCCCCATCATAAACACTATATAAACAGTGCCCCCATTATAAACATTATTTAAACAGTGCCCCCGTCATAAACACTATTTAAACAGTGCCCCCATCATAGTCACTATTTAAACAGTGCCCACATCATAAACACTATATAAACAGTGCCCCCATCATAAATACTATATAAACAGTTCCCACATCATAAACACTAATTAAACAGTGCCCCCATCATAAACACTATATAAGCAGTGCCCCATCATTAACACTTTATAAACAGTGCCCCATCATAAACACTATATAAGCAGTGCCCCCATCATAAACACTATATAAACAGTGCCCCCATCATAAACATTATATAAACAGTGCCCCCATCATAAACACTACGTAAAAAATTCCCACGTCATAAACACTATTTAAACCGTGCCCCCAACATAAATACTATTTAAACCCTGCCCGCATCATAAACGCTATTTAAACAGTGCCCCCATCATAAACATTATATAAACAGTGCCCCCATCATAAACACTATTTAAACATTGCCCCATCATAAACACTATACAAATAGTTCCCACGTCATAAACACTATTTAAACAATGCCCCCTTCATAAACAATAAATAAACACTGCCCCCATCATAAAAACTTCATAAACTGTGCCCCCATCATAAACACTATATAAACAGTTCCCACATCATAAACACTAATTAAATAGTGCCCCCTTCATTAACAGTATTTAAACCGTGCCCCCATCATAAACACTATATGTACTGTGCCCACATCATAAACACTAATTAAACAGTGCCCCCATCTTAAACACTATTTAAACAGTGCCCCCATCTTGAACCCTATTTAAACAGTGCCCCCATCATAAACACTATTTAAACAGTGCCCCCATCATAAACACTATATAAACAGTGCCCCATCATAAACACTATATAAACAGTGTCACCATCATTAACACTATATAAATAGTGCCCCCATCATAAACTCTATATAAACAGTGCCCCCATCATAGACACTATATAAACAGTGCCCCCATCTTAAGCACTATATAAACAGCGCCCCCATCATAAACACTATATAAACAGTGCCAACATCATAAACACTATTTAAACAGTGCACACATCATAAACACCATATAAACAGTTCCCACATCATAAACAGTATGTAAACAGTACCCCATCATAAACACTATAAAAAAAAAGCCCCCATCATTAACAGTATTTAAACCGTGCCCCCATCATAAACACTATATCAACAGTGCCCCCATCATAAACACTATATAAACAGTGCCCACGTCATAAACACTGTATAAACAGTGCACCCATGTTAAACCCTATTTAAACAGTGCCCCAATCATAAACACTATTTAAACAGAGCCCCCATCATTAACAGTATTTAAACCGAGACCCCATCATAAACACTATATAAACAGTGCCCCATCATAAACACTATATAAACAGTGCCCCCATCATAAACACTATATAAGCAGTGCCCACATCATAAACACTATATAAACAGTGCCCGAATCATGAACACTATATTAACAGTGCCCCATCATGAAACCTATTTAAACAGTGCCCCCATCATGAACCCTATTTAAACAGTGCCCCTATCATGAAGCCTATTTAAACAGTGCCTCCATCATAAACACTATTTAAATAGTGCACCTATCATAAGCACTATATAAACAGTGCCCCCATCATAAACACTACGCAAAAAATTCCCACGTCATAAACACTATTTAAACCGTGCCCCCAACATAAATACTATTTAAACAATGCCCGCATCATGAACGCTATTTAAACAGTGCCCCCATCATAAACACTATATCAACAGTGCCCCCATCATAAACACTATTTAAACAGTGCCCCCATCATAAGCACTATATAAACAATGCCCCCATCATAAACACTATATAAACAGTGCCCCATCATAAACACTATATAAACACTGCCCCCATCAGAAACACTATATAAACAGTGCCCCCATCATAAATCCTATTTAAACGGTGCCCCATCATAAACACTATATAAACAGTGCCCCCATCATAAACAATAAATAAACACGGCCCCCATCATAAACACTATGTAAACAATGCCCCCATCATAAACACTATATAAACAGTTCCCACATCATAAACACTATTTAAACAATGCCCCCATCATAAACACTATATAGACAGTGCCCCCATCATAAACCCTATAGAAACAGTGCCCCCATGATAAACTCTACTTAAACAGTGCCCCCATCATAAACACTATATAAAAAGCTCCCCCATCATTAACCCTATATAAACAGTGCCCCATCTTAAGCACTATATAAACAAGTGCCCCCATCATACACACTTGAAACAGTGCCCCCATCATAAACACTATATAAACACTGCCCCCATCATAAACAAAATTTAAACAGTGCCCCATCATAAACGCTATTTAAACAGTGCCCCATCATAAACTTTATATAAACACTGCCCCCATCATACACACTATTTAAACAGTGCCCCACATTAAATCCTATTTAAACAGTACCCCTTCATAAACAATATATAAGCAGTGCCCCATCATAAACACTATATAAACAGCGCCCCCATCATAAACACTATATAAACAGTGCCCCCATCATAGACACTATTTAAACAGTGCCCCCATCATAAACACTATATAAACAGTGCCTCCATCATAAATACTATATAAACAGTTCCCACATCATAAACACTAATTAAACAGTGCCCCCATCATAAACAGTATTTAAACAGTACCCCATCTTAAACACTATTTAAACAGAGCCCCCGTCATTAACAGTATTCAAACCGTGCCCCAATCATAAACACTATATAAACAGTGCCCCCATCATAAACAATATATAAAAAGTGCCCCCATCATAAACACTATATAAACAGTGCCCACATCATAAACATATATAAGCAGTGCCCGCATCATGAACACTATATAAACAGTTCCCCATCATAATCACTATTTAAACAGTGCCCCCATCCTGAACCCAATTTAAACAGTTCCCCCATCACAAAAACTATTTAAACAGTGCCCCCATCATAAAGGCTATTTAAACATTGCCCCCATCATAAACACTATATAAACAGTTCCCTCATCATAAACACTATTTAAACAGTGCCCCCATCATGAACCCTATTTAAACAGTGCCCTCATCATGAACCCTTGTTAAACAGTGCCCCCATCATTAACACTATTTAAACAGTGACCCCATCATAAACACTATATAAACAGTTCCGATCATAAACACTATTTAAATAGGGCACCATCAAAAACACTATATAAACAGTGCCCGCATCATAAACACTATATAAACAGTGCCCCATCAAAAACCATATTTAAACAGTGCCCGATCATAAACACTATATAAACAGTGCCCCCATCATATACACTATATAAACAGTGCCTCCATCATAAACACTATATAAACAGTGCCTCCATCATAAACACTACATAAACAGTGCACCCATCATAAAAAACAAATAAACACTGCCCCCATCATAAACACTATATAAACAGTTCCCACATCATAAACACTATTTAAACAGTGCCCCCATCATAAACACTATATAAACAGTGCCCCCATCATAAACAACAAATAAACACTGCCCCCTTCATAAACACTATATAAACAGTTCCCACATCATAAACACTATTTAAACAGTGCCCCCATCATAAACCCTATATGAACAGTGCCCACATCACAAACACTATATAAACAGTTCCCACATCATAAACACTATTTAAACAGTGCCCCCATCATAAACACTGTTTAAACAGTGCCCCCATCATAAACACTATATAAACACTGCCCCCATCAGAAACACTATATAAACAGTGCCCCCATCATAAATCCTATTTAAACGGTGCCCCATCATAAACACTATATAAACAGTGCCCCCATCATAAACAATAAATAAACACTGTCCCCATCATAAACACTATGTAAACAATGCCCCCATCATAAACACTATATAAACAGTTCCCACATCATAAACACTATTTAAACAATGGCCCCATCAGAAACACTATATAGACAGTGCCCCCATCATAAACCCTATAGAAACAGTGCCCCCATGATAAACCCTACTTAAACAGTGCCCCCATCATAAACACTATATAAAAGGTTCCCCCATCATAAACCCTATATAAACAGTGCCCCCATCATAAACACTATATAAACACTGCCCCCATCATAAACACTATATAAACAGTGCGCCCATGATAAACCCTATTTAAACAGCTCCCCCATCATAAACACGATATAAACAGTGCCCCCATCATAAACAATATTTAAACAGTGGCCCATCATTAACCCTATATAAACAGTGCCCCATCATAAGCACTATATAAACAAGTGCCCCCATAATACACACTTGAAACAGTGCCCCCATCATAAACACTATATAAACACTGCCCCCATCATAAACAAAATTTAAACAGTGCCCCATCATAAACGCTATTTAAACGGTGCCCCATCATAAATCCTATTTAAACAGTACCACTTCATAAACACTATATAAGCAGTGCCCCATCATAAGCACTATATAAACAGTGCCCCCATCATAAACACTATATAAACAGTGCCCCCATCATAAACACTATTTAAACAGTGCCCCCGTCATAAACACTATATAAACAGTGCCCCCATCATAGACACTATTTAAACAGTGCACCCATCATAAACACTATATAAACAGTGCCCCCATCATAAACACTATATAAACAGTGCCCCCATCATAAACCCTCGTAAACAGTGCCCCATCATAAACACTATATAAACACTGTCCCCATCATAAACACTATATAAACAGTTCCCACATCATAAACACTATTTAAACAGTGCCCCCATCTTAAACACTATATAAACAGTGCCCCATCATAAACAACAAATAAACGCTGCGCCCAGCATAAACACTATATAAACAGTTCCCACATCATAAACACTATTTAAACAGTGCCCCCATCATGAACACTATATAAACAGTGCCCCCATCATAAACACTATATAAACAGTGCCCCCATCATAAACACTATATAAAAAGTGCCACCATCATAAACAACAAATAAACAGTGCCCCGATCATAAACACTATATAAACAATGTCCCCTTCATAAACACTGTATAAACAGTGCCGCCATTATAAACACTATATAAACAGTGCCCCCATCATAAGCACTATATTTACAGTGCCCCATCATAAACAATATATAAACACTGCCCCCATCATAAACACTGTATAATCAGTGCCCCATCATAAACACTATATAAACAGTGCCCCCATCATAAGCACTATATTTACAGTGCCCCATCATAAACACTATATAATCAGTGCACCCATCATAAACACTATATAAACAGTGCTCCCATCATAAACCCTAATTAAACAGGGCCCCATCATAATCACTATATAAACAGTGTTCCCAGCATAAACACTATTTAAAAAGTGCCCCATCATATACACTATTTAAACAGTTACCCATCGTAAACCCTACATAAACAGTGCCCCATCATAAACACTATTTAAACAGTGCGCCCATCATAAACACTAATTAAACAGTGCCCCATCATAAACATTATTTAAACATTGCCCCATCATAAACACTATATAAACAGTGGCCCCATCATAAACACTATATAAACAGTGCCCCATCATAAACACTATATAAACAGTGGCCCCATCATAAACACTATATAAACAGTGCCCCCAACATAAACACTATATAAACAGTTCCCACATCATAAACACTAATTAAACAGTGCCCCCATCATAAACAGTATTTAAACAGTACCCCATGATAAACACTATTTAAACAGAGCCACCATCATTAACAGTATTTAAAACCGTGCCCCCATCATAACCACAATATAAACAGTTCCCCCATTATAAACACTATTTAAACAGTGCCCCCATCATAAACACCAGATAAACAGTTCCCCCATCATAAACACTATTTAAACAGTGCCCCCATCATGAACCCTATTTAAACAGGGCCCCCATCATAAACACTATATAAACAGTGCCCCCATCATAAACACTATATAAACAGTGCCCCCATCATAAACACTATATAAACAGTGCCCCCATCATAAACACTATATAAGCAGCGCCCCCATGATAAACACTATATAAACAGTGCCCCCATCATGAACACTATATAAACAGTTCCCCCATCATAAACACTATATAAACAGTGCCCCCATCCTAAACACTATATAAACAGTGCCCCATCATAAACACTATATAAACAGTGCCCCCATCATAAACTCTATATAAACAGTGCCCCATAATAATCAGTATTTAAACCGTGCACCCATCATAAACACTATTTAAACAGTGCCCCATCATAAACATTATTTGAACAGTGCCCCATCATAAACACTATATAAACAGTGCCCCCATCATAAACACTATATAAACAGTGCCCCCATCATAAACACTATTTAAACAGTGCTCCCATCCTAAACTCTATTTAAACAGTGCCCCCATCATAAACACTATACAAACAGTGCCCCATCATAAATACTATTTAAACAGTGACCCATCATAAACCCTATTTTAACAGTGCCCCCATCATAAACATTATATAAACAGTGCCCCCGTCACAAACATTATATAAACAGTGCCCCCGTCATAAACATTATATAAACAGTGCCCCCATCATGAACCCTATTTAAAAAGTGCCCCCGTCATAAACCCTATTTAAACAGTGCCCCCATCATAAACCCTATTTAAACAGTGCCCCCAACATAAACACCATTTAAACAGTGCCCCCATCATAAACACTATATAAACAGTGCCCCCATCATAAACACTATATAAACAGTGCCCCCATCATAAACACTATTTAAACTGTGCACGCATCATAAACACTATTTAAACAGTGCCCCCATCATAAACACTATACAAACAGTGCCCCATCATAAATACTATTTAAACAGTGCCCCCTTCATAAATTTTATATAAACAGTGTCCCCATCATAAACAGTAAGTATACAGTTTCCCCATCATAAACCCTATTTAGACAGTGCCCCATCATAAACACTATTTAAGCTGTGCCCCATCATAAACACTATTTAAACAGTGCCCCATCATAAACACTATTTAAACAGTGCACCATCATAAACACTATTTAAACAGTGCCCCATCATAAACGCTATTTAAACAGTGCCCCCATCATAAACACTATTTAAACAGTGCCCCATTGTAAACAATATTTAAACAGTGCCCCCATCATTAACACTATATAAACAATGCCCCATCATAAATACTATTTAAACAGTGCCCCATCATAAACTCCATTTAAACAGTGATCCCATCATAAACACTATATAAACAGTGCCCTCTCATAAACATTATTTAAACAGTGATGTGCTCTGTCCCAGGACTGACTTTAAATTCTGGCCCCATCACTATTTAAACAATTCCCCATCATAAACACTATATAGAGAGTGCCCAATCAAAAACAGAATATAAACAGTGCCCCATCATTAACACTACATAAACTGCTTTAACAGTGTTTATGATGTAGCACTGATTAAATTGCTATTATGATGGGTCACTGTTTAAATAGTGTTTATGATGCGGGGCTGCTTATATAGTGTTTATGATGGGGGCACTGTATAAATAGGGTTTATGTTGGGGGCACTGTTTATACAGTTTAAACAAAAAAACCATTCATAACACCAACAAATTCAACAACAACCTCAATATTGAAAATCCTCATCAAATTCAACGACCTCAACTTTGAAAAACACCAACAAATTCAAGAACAACCTCAACTTTAAAATATACAAAAAAGTTCAAAAAATAACATTGATAACACCAACAAATTTAACAAAAACCTCAATATTGAAAATCAGCGACAAATTCAACAACCTCAACACTGAAAAACATGAACAAATTCAACAACAACCTTAACTTTTAGAAATATAAACAAGTTCAACAAAAAAATATTGATAACAATTTTAACAAGAGTGAAAGACACCAGCAAATTGAACAACAACCTCAACATTGAAAAACACCAACAAATTCAAAAACAACCTCAACAATGAAAAACACAAAAAAGTTCATTAAACATTGATAACACCAACAAATTTAACAACAACCTCAATAATGAAAATCAGCGACAAATTCAACAACCTCAACATTGAAAAACACGAACAAATTCAACAACAACCTCAACATTGAAAAACACCAACAAATTCAACAACAACCTCAACATTGAGAAACACCAACAAATTCATCAACAACCTCAACAAAGAAAAAAACCAACAAATTCAACAAAAACCTCAACTTTTAAAAGTACAGAAAAGTTGAAAAAAGAACATTGATAACACCAACAAAGTCAGCAACAACCTCATCATTGAAAAACACCAACAAATTCAACAACAACTTTAACTTTTAAAAATACAAACAAGTTCAACAAAAAGCATTGATAACTCGAACAAATTCAACAACAACCTCAACATTGAAAAACAACAACAAATTCAACAACAACCTCAACATTGAAAAACGCCAACAAATTCAACGACAAACTCGATATTGAATATCACCAACAAATTCAAAAACCTCAACACTGAATATCACCAACAAATTCACAACAGCCTCAACATTGAAAAACACCAACAAATTCAACATCAACCTCAACTTTTAAAAGTACAAAAAAGTTGAAAAAACAACATTGATAACGCCAACAAATTCAATAACAACCTCAACAATAAAAAGCACCAACAAATTCAACAACAACCTTAATATTGAAAATCACCAATAAATTCAACGACCTAAACTTTGAAAAACACCATCAAATTCAACAACAACCTCAACTTTCAAAAATAAAAACAACTTCAACAAAAAAAACATTGATAATACCAAGAAGTTCAACAACAACCTCAATATTGAAAATCACCAACAAATTCAACGACCTCAATTTTGAAAAACACAAGTAAATTCAACATCAACCTCAACATTGAAAAACAACAACAAATTAAACAACAACCTCAACGTTCAAAAACACAAAAAAGTTCAAAAATAACATTGATAACAGCAAAACTTTCAACATCAACCTCAACATTGATAAACACCCACAAATTCAACCACAACCTCAACATTGAAAAACACCAAAAAATTCAGCAACAACCTCAACATTTAAAAACACCAACAAATTCAACAACATCCTCAACATTGAAAAACACCAACAAATACAACAACAACCTCAACAATGAAAAACACCAACAAATTCAAAATCAACCTCAACTTTTAAAAGTACAAGAAAGTTCAACAAAATAAACATTGATAACACCAATATATTCAGCAACAACCTCAACTTTGAAAATCACCAACAAATTCAACAATCTCAACATTGAAAAACACAAAAAAGTTCAAAAAATAACATTCATAACACCAACAAATTCAACAACAACTTTAATAATGAAAATCACCAACAAATTCAACGACCTCAAGATTAAAAAAACCAACAAATTCAACAACAACCTCAATATTGAAAAACACCAAAAAATTCAACAACAACCTCAACATTGAATAACAACAACAAATTCATCAACAACCTCAACATTGAAAAACACCAACAAATTCAACAACAACCTCATCTTTTCAAAGTACAAAAAAGTTGAAAAAAGAACATTGATAACAGCAACAAATTCAACAACATCCTCAACATTGAAAAACACCAACAAATTCAAAATCAACCTCAAATTTTAAAAGTGCAATAAAGTTCAACAAAATAAATATTGAAAACACCAATATATTCAGCAACCACCTCAACTTTGAAAATCACCAACAAATTCAACGACCTTAACCTTGAAAAACCCCTGCAAATTCAACAACATCCTTAACTTTTAAAAATACAAACAAGTTCAACAAAAAACATTGATAACATCAACTAATTCAACAACAACCTCAACAATGAAAAACACCAACAAATTCAACAACAACCTCAACATTGAAGAACACCAACAAATTCAACAACAACCTCAACATTGAAAAACACCAACAAATTCAACAACAAACTCAACAATGAAAAACACCAACAAATTGAACAACATCATCAATATTGAAAATCACCAACCAATTCAACGACCTCAACAATGATAAACTTAAACAAATTCAACAACAACCTCAACATTGAAAAACAACAACAAATTCATCAACAACCTCAGTATTGAAAATTAACAGCAAATTCAACAACCTTAACATTGAATATCACCAACAAATTCAGCAACAACCTCAACATTGAAAAACAACAACAAATTCAACAACAACCAATACAATGAAAAACAGCAAAAAATTCAACAATAACCGCAACATTGAAAAATAACAAACAAATCAACAACAACCTCAACATTGAAAAATACAAAAAAGTTCAAAAGACAACACTGATAACAACAACAAATTCACAATAACCTCAATATTGAAAATCACCAACAAATTCAACAACAACCTCAACATTGAAAAACGACAACAAAATCATCAACAACCTCAGTATTGAAAATCACCAGCAAATTCATCAACCTCAACATTGAATATCACCAACAAATTCAGCAACAACTTAAACTTTGAAAAACACAAAGAGGTTTAAAAAAACCATTCATAACACCAACAAATTCAACAACAACCTCAATATTGATAATCACCATCAAATTCAACGATATCAACTATGAAAAACACTAACAAATTAAACAACAACCACAACTTTTAATAATACATACAAGTTCTACAAAATAAACATTGATGACGCTATCCAATTCAACAACAACCTCAATATTGAAAATCACCAACAAATTCATCAACAACCTCAACATTGAAAAATACCAACAAATTCAACAACAACCTCAACATTGAAAAATACAAAAAAGTTCAAAAAATAACATTGATAGCACCAACAAATTCAAAATCAACCTTAATATTGAAAATCACCAACAAATTCAACAACAACATAAACATTGAAAAACAACCAAAAAATTCAAAAACTGTATATCTCCAACAAATTCAGCAATAACCTCAACTTTGAAAAACACAAAAAAGTTAAAAAAAAAACATTGGTAACACTAACAAATTCAACAACAACCTCAATATTGAAAATCACCAACAAATTCAACGACCTCAACTTTGAAAAGCACAAACAAATCCAACAACAACGTCAAAAATGAAAAACACCAACAAATTCAAAATCAACCTCAATTTTTAAAAGTACAAAAAAGTTCAACAAAATAAACATTGATAACATCAATAAATTCAGCAAAAACCTCAACTTTGAAAAACACAAAAAAGTTCAAAAAAATCCATTGATAACACCAAAAATTCAACAACAACCTCAATATTGAAAATCACCAACAAATTCAACGACCTCAACTTTGAAAAACACCAACAAATTCAACAACAACCTCTACAATGAAAAACACCAACAAATTCAACAACAACCTCAACATTGAAAAACACGAACAAATGCAACAACAACCTCAACATTGAAAAAGACCAACAACTTCAACAACAACCTCAACATTGAAAAACACCAACAAATACAACAACAACCTCAATATTGAAAATCGCCAACAAATTCAACATCCTCAACATTGAATATCACCAACAAATTCAGTAACAACCTCAACTTTGAAAAACACAAAAAAATTCAAAAAAAAACATTCATAACACCAACAAATTCACCAACAACCTCAATATTGAAAATCACCTACAATTTCAACGACCTCAACTTGAAAAACACCAACAAATTAAACAACCTCAACTTTTAAAAATACAACCAAGTTCAACAAAAAAACATTGATTACACCAACAAATTCAAAAACAAGCTCAATATTGAAAATCACCAACAAATTCAACAACATCAACATTGAAAAACACCAATAAATTCAACAACAAACTCAACATTGAAAAGCAGCAACAAATTCAACAACAATCTCAACATTGAAAAACGTCAACAATTTCAGCAACAACCTCAATATTGAAAATCCCAACAAATTCAACAATAACTTCAACTTGAAAAGTAGAAAAAAGTTCATCAAAATAAATGTTGATAACACGAACAAATGCATCAACATCCTCAATATTGAAAATCACCAGCAGATTCAACAACTTCAACATTGAAAAACACAAAACAGTTCAAAAGAAAACATTGATAACACCAACAAATTCAACAACATCAACATTGAAAAACACCAACAATTTCAACAACAACTTCAACATTGAAAAATATCAACAATAACAACAACAACCTCAACATTGAAAAACACCAACAATTTCAACAACAACCTCAATATTGAAAATCCCAACAAGTTCAACAACAACCTCAACTTTCAAAAGTACAAAAAAGTTCAAAAAATAACATTGATAACACCAACAAATTCAACAACAACCTCAACATTGGAAAACACCGACAAATTCAACAACCTCAACACTGAGTATCACCAACAAATTCAGCAACAACCTCAGCTTTGCAAAACACAAAAAAATTTAAAAAAAACATTCAGAACACCAACAAATTCATCAACAACATCAATATTGAAAATCACCAACAAATTCAACGACCTCAACTTTGAAAAGCACAAGTAAATTCAACATCAACCTCAACATTGAAAAACAACAATAAATTCAACAACAACCTCAACGTTCAAAAATACAAAAAAGTTCAAAAAATAAAATTGATAACACCAACAAATTCAACAACAACCTGAATATTGAAAATCACCAACAAATTCAGCAACCTCAGCATTGAAAATCACCAACAAATTCAGCAACAACCTCAAGAGTGAAAAACACATAAAGTTCAAAAAATTCATTCATAACACCAACAAATTCAACAACAACCTCAATATTGAAAATGACCAACAAATTCAACACCAACCTCTATATTGAAAATCACCAACAAATTCAACAACCTCAACATTGAAAAACACCAACAAATTCAACAACAACCTCAACATTGAAAAGCACCAACAAATTCAACAACAACCTCAACATTGAAAAACACCAACAAATGCAACAACAACCTCAACTTTCAAAAATACAAAAAAGTTCAAAAAATTACATTGATAACACCAACAAATTCAACAACAGCCTCAACATTGGAAAACACCAACAAATTCAACAACAACCTGAACATTGGAAAACACCAACAAATTCAGCAACAAACTCAACTTTGAAAAACACAAAAAAGTTAAAAAAAACATTCAGAACACCAAGAAGTGCAACAACAACCTCAATATTGAAAATCACCAACAAAATCAACGACCTCAATTTTGAAAAACACGAGTTAATTCAACATCAACCTCAACACTGAAAAACATCAACAAATTAAACAGCAACCTCAACGTTCAAAAATACAAAAAAGTTCAAAAATAACATTGATAACACCAACATATTCAACGACAACCTCAATATTGACAATCATCAACAATGTCAACAACAACTCAACATTGTAAAATGCCAACAATTTCAACAACAACCTCAATATTGAAAATCCCAACAAATTCAACAACAACCTCAACTTTTAAAAGTACAAAAAAGTTCAACAAAATAAACGTTGATAACACCAACAAATTTAACAACAACATCAATATTGAAAATCAGCGACAAATTCAACAACCTCAACACTGAATAACATCACGAAATTCAGGATCAACCTCAACTTTGAAAAACACAAATAAGTTCAAAACAAAATTGACAACACCAACAAATTCATCAACAAAATCAACATTGAAAAACACCAATAAATTCAACAACAACCTCAACATTAAAAAACGACAAGAAATTCAACAAGAACCTCAACAATGAAAAACACGAACAAATTCAAAATCAACCTCGACTTTTAAATGTACAAAAATGTTCAACAAAATAAACATTGATAACACCAATAAATTCCGCAACAACCCCAACTTCGAAAAACACGAAAATGTTCAAAAAAAACTTTGATAACACCAACAAATTCATCAACAACATCAACATTGAAAAACATCAACAAATCCAACAACAACCTCAACATTGAAAAACGCCAACAAATTCAACGACAAACTCGATATTGACAATCACCAACAAATTCAACAACCTCAACATTGAAAAACACCAACAAACTCAACAACAACCTCAACATTGAAAAGCACCAACAAATTCAACAACAACCTCAACATTGAAAAACAGCAACAAATGCAACAACAACCTCAACTTTCAAAAATACAAAAAAGTTCAAAAAATTACATTGATAACACCAACAAATTCAACAACAGCCTCAACTTTGGAAAACACCAACAAATGCAACAACAACCTCAACATTGGAAAACACCAACAAATTCAACAACAACCTCAACATTGGAAAACACCAACAAATTCAATAACCTCAACACTGAGTATCACCAACACATTCAGCAACAAACTCAACTTTGAAAAACACAAAAAAGTTAAAAAAAAAACATTCAGAACACCAAGAAGTGCAACAACAACCTCAATATTGAAAATCACCAACAAAATCAACGACCTCAATTTTGAAAAACACAAGTTAATTCAACATCAACCTCAACACTGAAAAACATCAACAAATTAAACAGCAACCTCAACGTTCAAAAATACAAAAAAGTTCAAAAATAACATTGATACCACCAACATATTCAACGACAACCTCAATATTGACAATCATCAACAATGTCATCAACAACTCAACATTGTAAAATGCCAACAATTTCAACAACAACCTCAATATTGAAAATCCCAACAAATTCAACAACAACCTCAACTTTTAAAAGTACAAAAAAGTTCAACAAAATAAACGTTGATAACACCAACAAATTTAACAACAACATCAATATTGAAAATCAGCGACAAATTCAACAACCTCAACACTGAATAACATCACAAAATTCAGGAATACCCTCAACTTTGAATAACACAAATAAGTTCAAAAAAAAATTGATAACACCAACAAATTCATCAACAAAATCGACATTGAAAAACACCAACAAATTCAACAACAACCTCAACATTAAAAAACGCCAAGAAATGCAACAAGAACCTCAACAATGAAAAACACGAACAAATTCAAAATCAACCTCGACTTTTAAATGTACAAAAATGTTCAACAAAATAAACATTGATAACACCAATAAATTCCGCAACAACCTCAACATCGAAAAACACGAAAATGTTCAGAAAAAACTTTGATAAAAGCAACAAATTCATCAACAACATCAACATTGAAAAACATCAACAAATCCAACAACAACCTCAACATTGAAAAACACCAACAAATTCAACAACAACCTCAACATTGAAAAACGCCAACAAATTCAACGACAAACTCGATATTGAAAATCACCAACAAATTCAATAACCTCAACACTGAATATCACCAACAAATTCACAACAGGCTCAACATTGAAAAACACCAACAAATTCAACAACAACCTCAACTTTTAAAAGTACAAAAAAGTTGAAAAAAGAACATTGATAATGCCAACAAATTCATCAACAAAATCAACATTGAAAAACACCAATAAATTCAACAACAACCTCAACATTGAAAAACGCCAAGAAATTCAACAACAACCTCAACAATGAAAAACACAAACTAATTCAAAATCAACCTCAACTTTTAAAAGTACAAAAATGTTCAACAAAATAAACATTGATAACACCAATAAATTCCGCAACAACCTCAACTTCGAAAAACACGAAAATGTTCAAACAAAACTTTGATAAAAGCAACAAATTCATCAACAACATCAACATTGAAAAACACCAACAAATCCAACAACAACCTCAACATTGAAAAACACCAACAAATTCAACAACAACCTCAACATTGAAAAACACCAACAAATTCAACAACTTCAACACTGAATATCACCAACAAATTCAGCAACAACCTCGACTTTGAAAAACACAAAGAATTTAGAAAAAAAACCATTGATAACACAAACAAATTGAACAACAAGCTCAATATTGAAAATCACCAACAAATTCAACGACTTCAACTTTGAAAAACACCAACAAATTCAACATAAACCTCAACTTTTAAAAGCAAAAAAGTTCAAAAAATAACATTGAAACACCATCAGATTAAACCACAACCTCAATATTGAAAATCACCAACAAATTCAACGACCTCAACTTATAAAAATGCCAACAAACTCAACAACAACCTCAATATTAAAAAATACCAACAAATTCAACAACAACTTCAACATTGAAAAACACCAACAAATTCAACAAAAACCTCAACTTTTAAAAGTACAAAAATGTTGAAAAAAGAACATTGATAATGCCAACAAATTCAGCAACAACCTCAACAATGAAAAACACAAAAAAATTCAACAACAACATCAACATTGTAAAACGCAAACAAATTCAACAACAAACTCAATATTGAAAATCACCAACAAATTCAATAACCTCAACACTGAATATCACCAACAAATTCACAACAGCCTCAACATTGAAAAACAGCAACAAATTCAACAACAACCTCAACTTTTAAAAGAACAAAAAAGTTGAAAAAATAACATTGATAACGCCGACAAATTCAACAACAGGCTCAACAATGAAAAGCACCAACAAATTCAACAACAACCTTAATATTGAAAATCACCAACAAATTCAACGACCTTAACTTTGAAAAACACCATCAAATTCAACAATAACCTCAACTTTTAAAAATACAAACAAGTTCAACAAAAAAACCCATTGATAACACTAACAAATTCAACAACAACCTCAATATTGAAAATCACCAACAAATTCAACGACCTCAACTTTGAAAAACACCAACAAATTCAACAACAACCTCAACCATGAAAAACACCAACAAATTCAACAACAACCTCAACATTGAAAAACACGAACCAATGCAACAACAACCTCAACATTGAAAAACACCAACAAATACAACAACAACCTCAATATTGAAAATCACCAACAAATTCAACAACCTCAACATTGAATATCACCAACAAATACAGCAACAACCTCAACTTTGAAAAACACAAAAAAGTTAAAAAAAAACCATTCATAACACCAACAAATTCAACAACAACCTCAACATTGAAAAACACCAACAAATTCAACAACAAACTCAACAATGAAAAACACCAACAAATTCAACAACATCCTCAATATTGAAAATCACCAACCAATTCAACGACCTCAACAATGATAAACTTAAACAATTTCAACAACAACCTCAACATTGAAAAACAACAACAAATTCAACAACAACCACAACAATGAAAAACAGCAAAAAATTCATCAATAACCGCAACATTGAAAAATAACAAGCAAATCAACAACAACCTCAACATTGAAAAATGCCAACAAAATCATCAACAACCTCAGTATTGAAAATCACCAGCAAATTCATCAACCTCAACATTGAATATCACCAACAAATTCAGCAACAACCTCAACTTTGAAAAACACAAAGAGGTTTAAAAAAACCATTCATAACACCAACAAATTCAAAAACAAACTCAATATTGGTAATCACCAACAAATTCAACAATCTCAACTGTGAAAAACACTAACAAATTAAACAACAACCACAACTTTTAATAATACATACAAGTTCTACAAAATAAACATTGATGACACAATCCAATTCAACAACAATCTCAATATTGAAAATCACCAACAAATTCATCAACAACCTCAACATTGAAAAATACCAACAAATTTAGCAACAACCAAAACATTGAAAAATACCAACAAATTTAACAACAACCTCAACAATGAAAAGACCAAAATATTCAACAAAAACCTCACCATTGAAAAACAACCAACAAATTCAACCACAATCGCAACATTGAAAAATACTAACAAATTCAACAACAACCTCAACATTTAAAAATACAAAAATGTTCAAAAAATAACATTGATAACACCAATAAATTCAAAATCAACCTCAATATTGAAAATCACCAACAAATTCAACAACAACGTAAACATTGAAAAACGCCAAAAAATTCAAAAACTGTATATCACCAACAAATTCAGCAACAACCTCAACTTTGAAAAACACAAAAAAGTTAAAAAAAACATTGGTAACACTAACAAATTCAACATCAACCTCAATATTGAAAATCACCAACAAATTCAACGACCTCAACTTTGAAAAACACAAACAAATCCAACAACAACGTCAAAAATGAAAAAAACCAACAAATTCAAAATCAACCTCAATTTTTAAAAGTACAAAAAAGTTCAACAAAATAAACATTGATAACATCAATAAATTCAGCAAAAACCTCAACTTTGAAAAACACAAAAAAGTTCAAAAAAACCCATTGATAACACCAAAAATTCAACAACATCCTCAATATTGAAAATCACCAACAAATTCAACAACAACCTCAACAATGAAAAACACCAACAAATTCAACAACAACCTCAACATTGAAAAACACGAACCAATGCAACAACAACCTCAACATTGAAAAACACCAACAACTTCAACAACAACCTCAACATTGAAAAACACCAACAAATACAACAACAACCTCAATATTGAAAATCACCAACAAATTCAACAACCTCAACATTGAATATCACCAACAAATTCAACAACAACGTAAACATTGAAAAACGCCAAAAAATTCAAAAACTGTATATCACCAACAAATTCAACAAAAACCTCAACATTGAAAAACACGAACCAATGCAACAACAACCTCAACATTGAAAAACACCAACAACTTCAACAACAACCTCAACATTGAAAAACACCAACAAATACAACAACAACCTCAATATTGAAAATCACCAACAAATTCAACAACCTCAACATTGAATATCACCAACAAATACAGCAACAACCTCAACTTTGAAAAACACAAAAAAGTTAAAAAAAAACCATTCATAACACCAACAAATTCAACAACAACCTCATCATTGAAAAACACCAACAAATTCAACAACAAACTCAACAATGAAAAACACCAACAAATTCAACAATATCCTCAATATTGAAAATCACCAACCAATTCAACGACCTCAACAATGATAAACTTAAACAAATTCAACAACAACCTCAACATTGAAAAACAACAACAAATTCAACAACAACCACAACAATGAAAAACAGCAAAAAATTCAACAATAACCGCAACATTGAAAAATAACAAACAAATCAACAACAACCTCAACATTGAAAAACACAAAAAAGTTCAAAAAACAACACTGATAACAGCAACAAATTCAACATTAACCTCAATATTGAAAATCACCAACAAATTCAACAACAACCTCAAACTTGAAAAACGACAACAAAATCATCAACAACCTCAGTATTGAAAATCACCAGCAAATTCATCAACCTCAACATTGAATATCACCAACAAATTCAGCAACAACCTCAACATTGAAAAATGCCAACAAAATCATCAACAACCTCAGTATTGAAAATCACCAGCAAATTCATCAACCTCAACATTGAATATCACCAACAAATTCAGCAACAACCTCAACTTTGAAAAACACAAAGAGGTTTAAAAAAACCATTCATAACACCAACAAATTCAACAACAACCTCAATATTGGTAATCACCAACAAATTCAACAATCTCAACTGTGAAAAACACTAACAAATTAAACAAACAACCACAACTTTTAATAATACATACAAGTTGTAAAAAATAAACATTGATGACACTATCCAATTCAACAACAATCTCAATATTGAAAATCACCAACAAATTCATCAACAACCTCAACATTGAAAATCACCAACAAATTCAACAACCTCAACACTGAGTTTCACCAACAAATTCAGCAACAACCTCAACTTTGAAAAACACAAACAAGTTAAAAAAAAACCATTCATAACATCAACAAATTCACCAACAACCTCAATATTGAAAACCACCTACAAATTCAACGACCTCAACTTGAAAAAGACCAACAAATTAAACAACCTCAACTTTTAAAAATACAACCAAGTTCAACAAAAAAACATTGATTACACCAACAAATTCAACAACAAGCTCAATATTGAAAATCACCAACAAATTCAACGACCTCAGCTTTGAAAAACACCAACAAATTCAACAACATCAACATTGAAAAGCACCAATAAATTCAACAACAAACTCAACATTGAAAAGCAGCAACAAATTCAACAACAATCTCAACATTGAAAAACGTCAACAATTTCAGCAACAACCTCAATATTGAAAATCCCAACAATAACTTCAACTTTTAAAAGTAGAAAAAAGTTCAACAAAATAAATGTTGATAACATGAACAAATTCATCACTATCCTCAATATTGAAAATCACCAGCAGATTCAACAACCTCAACATTGAAAAAAACAAAACAGTTCAAAAGAAAACATTGATAACACCAACAAATTCAACAACAACCTCAACAATGAAAAACACCAACAAATTCAAACAACAACCTCAACATTTAAAAACACCAACAAATTAAACAGCAACCTCAACAATGAAAAAAACAAAAAATTCAACAACAACCTCAACGTTGAAAAACGCCAACAAATTCAACAACAACCTCAACAATGAAAAATATCAACAAATTCAAAATCAACCTCAACATTGAAAATCACCAGCAAATTCAGCAACAACCTCAACATTGAAAAACATTAATAAGTTCAACAACATCCTTAACTTTTAAAAATACAAACAAGTTCAACAGCAACCTCAACAATCAAAAACACCAAAAAAATCAACAACAACCTCAACAGTGAAAAACACCAACAAATTCAACAACAACCTCAACATTTAAAAATACAAAATAGTTCAAAAAATAACATTGATAACACCAACAAATTCAACAACAACCTCAACATTGAAAAACACCAACAAATTCAACAACAAGCTCAATATTGAAAATCACCAACAAATTCAGCAACAACCTCAACTTTGAAAAACACACAAAAGTTATAAAAAAAACCATTCATAACACCAACAAATTCAACAACAACCACAATATTGAAAATCACCAACAAATTCAACGTCCTCAACTATGAAAACACCAACAAATTAAACAACAACCTCATATTTTAAAAATACAAACAAGTTCAACAAAAAAAACATTGATAACTCCAACAAATTCAACAACAAACTCAACATTGAAAAACACCAACAAATTCAACAACCTCAACATATTCAACATCAACAAATTCAACAACCTCAACAAATTCAACAACATCCTTAACTTTTAAAAATACAAACATGTTCAACAACAACCTCAACAATGATAAACGGCAAAAAATTCAACAATAACCGCAACATTGAAAAATACCAACAAATTCAACAACAACCTCAGCATTGAAAATTACAATAAATTTCAAAAAATAACATTGATAACACCAACAAATTCAACAATAACCTCAACTTTGAAAAACACAAAAAAGTTAAAAAAAACCATTCATAACACCAACAAATTCAACAACAACCTCATTATTCAAATTCATCAACAAATTCAACGACCTCAACTTTGAAAAACACCAACAAATTAAACAACAAGCTCAACATTTAAAAGTACAAAAAAGTTCAACAAAGTAAACATTGATAACGCCAATAAATTCAACAAGAACCACAACATTTAAAAATACAAACAAGGTCAACAAAATTAACATTGATAACCTTATCCAATTCAACAAGAACCTCAACATTTAAAATGACCAAGAAATTCAGCAAGCTCAACACTGAAAAACACAAACAAATTCATCAACATCAACATTGAAAAACAATTTAAAAATTCAGCAACAACCTCAATCATTGATGACCCTATCCAATTCAACAACAACCTCAACATTTAAAATCACCAAGAAATTCAGCAAGCTCAACACTGAAAAACACAAACAAATTCAACAACATCAACATTGAAAAACAATTTAAAAATTCAGCAACAACCTCAAACATTGATGACCCTATTCAATTCAACGACAACCTCAACATTTAAAATCACCAAGAAATTCAGCAACAACCTCAACATCGAAAAACACCAACAAATTCAACAACAACCTCAACATTGAAAAACACCAACAAATACAACAACAACCTCAACATTGAAAAACATCAACAAATTCAAAATCAACCTCAACTTTTAAAAGTACAAAAAAGTTCAACAAAATAAACATTGATAAGACCAATATATTCAGCAACAACCTCAACTTTGAAAATCACCAACAAATTCAACAACCTCAACATTGAAAAACACAAAAAAGTTCAAAAAATACCATTCATAACACCAACAAATTTAACAACAACCTTAATATTGAAAATCACCAACAAATTCAACGACCTCAAGATTAAAAAAACCAACAAATTCAACAACAACCTCAATATTGAAAAACACCAACAAATTCAACAACAACCTCAACATTGAATAACACCAACAAATTCATCAACATCCTCAACATTGAAAAACACCAACAACTTCAACAACAACCTCAACAATGAAAAACACCAACAAATTCAAAATCAACCTCAAATTTAAAAAATACAAAAAAGTTCAACAAAATAAATATTGAAAACACCAATATATTCAGCAACCACCTCAACTTTGAACATCACCAACAAATTCAACAACCTCAACATTGAAAAACCCCTGCAAATTCAACACCATCCTTAACTTTTAAAAATACAAACAAGTTCAACAAAAAACATTGATAACACCAACAAATTCAACAACAAACTCAACAATGAAAAACACCAACAAATTCAACAACAACCTCAACATTGAAGAACACCAACAAATTCAACAACAACCTCAACATTGAAAAACACCAACAAATTCAACAACAAACTCAACAATGAAAAACACCAACAGATTCAACAACATCCTCAATAATGAAAATCACCAACCAATTCAACGACCTCAACAAAGATAAACTTAAACAAATTCAACAATAACCTCAACATTGAAAAACGCCAACAAATTCATCAGCAACCTCAGTATTGAAAATCACCAGCAAATTCAACAACCTTAACATTAAATACCACCAACAAATTCACCAACAAGCTCAATATTGAAAATCACCAACAAATTCAAAATCAACCTCAACTTTTAAAAATACAAAAAACGTTCAACAAAATAAACATTGATAACACCAATACATTCAGCAACAACCTCAACATTGAAAAACACCAACAAATTCAACAACAACCTCAACATTGAAAAACAACAACAAATTCAACAACAACCACAACAATGAAAAACAGCAAAAAATTCAACAATAACCGCAACATTGAAAAATAACAAACAAATCAACAACAACCTCAACATTGAAAAATACAAAAATGTTCAAAAAACAACACTGATAACACCATCAAATTCAACATTAACCTCAATATTGAAAATCACCAACAAATTCAACAACAACCTCAACATTGAAAAATGACAACAAAATCATCAACAACCACAGTATTGAAAATCACCAGCAACTTCATCAACCTCAACATTGAATATCACCAACAAATTCAGCAACAACCTCAACTTTGAAAAACACAAAGAAGTTTAAAAAAAACATTCATAACACCAACAAATTCAACAACAACCTCAATATTGATAATCACCAACATATTCAACGATCTCAACTGTGAAAAACACTAACAAATTAAACAACAACCACAACTTTTAATAATACATACAAGTTCTACAAAATAAACATTGATGACACTATCCAATTCAACAACAATCTCAATATTGAAAATTACCAACAAATTCATCAACAACCTCAACAGTGAAAAACACCAACACATTTAACATCAACCTCAACATTAAAAAATACGAACAAATTTAACAACAACCTCAACAATGAAAAGACCAAAATATTCAACAAAAACCTCACCATTGAAAAACACCAACAAATTCAACAACAACTGCAACATTGAAAAATACCAAACAAATTCAACAACAACCTCAACATTGAAAAATACAAAAAAGTTCAAAAAATAACATTGATAACACCAACAAATTCAAAATCAACCTCAATATTGAAAATCACCAACAAATTCAACAACAACGTAAACATTGAAAAACGCCAAAAAATTCAAAAACTGTATATCACCAACAAATTCAGCAACAACCTCAACTTTAAAAAACACAAAAAAGTTAAAAAAAAAACATTGGTAACACTAACAAATTCAACAACAACCTCAATATTGAAAATCACCGACAAATTCAACGACCTCAACTTTGAAAGACACAAACAAATCCAACAACAACGTCAAAAATGAAAAACACCAACAAATTCAAAATCAACCTCAATTTTTAAAAGTACAAAAAAGTTCAACAAAATAAACATTGATAACATCAATAAATTCAGCAAAAACCTCAACTTTGAAAAACACAAAAAAGTTAAAAAAAAACCATCGATAACACCAACAAATTCAACAACAACCTCAATATTGAAAATCACCAACAAATTCAACAACAACCTCAACATTGAAAAACACCAACAAAGTCAACAACAACCTCAACATTGAAAAACACCAACAAATACAACAACAATCTCAATATTGAAAATCACCAACAAATTCAACAACCTCAACATTGAATATCACCAACAAATTCAGCAACAACCTCAACTTTGAAAAACACAAAAAAGTTCAAAAAAAACCATTCATAACACCAACCAATTCACCAACAACCTCAATATTAAAAATCACCTACAAATTCAACGACCTCAACTTGAAAAAGACCAACAAATTAAACAACCTCAACTTTTAAAAATACAACCAAGTTCAAAAAAAAAACATTGATTACACCAACAAATTCAACAACAAGCTCAATATTGAAAATCACCAACAAATTCAACGACCTCAGCTTTGAAAAACACCAACAAATTCAACAACATCAACATTGAAAAACACCAATAAATTCAACAACAAACTCTACATTGAAAAGCACCAACAAATTCAACAACAATCTCAACATTGAAAAACGCCAACAATTTCAGCAACATCCACAATATTGAAAATCCCAACAAATTCAACAATATCTTCAACTTTTAAAAGTACAAAAAAGTTCAACAAAATAAATGTTGATAACACGAACAAATTCATCAACATCCTCAATGTTGAAAATCACCAGCAAATTCAACAATCTCAACATTGAAAAACACAAAACATTTCAAAAGATAACATTGATAACACCAACAAATTCAACAACATCAACATTGAAAAACACCAACAAATTCAACAACAACCTCAACAAGGAAAAACACCAACAAATTCAAGCAGCAACCTCAACATTTAAAAACACCAACAAATTAAACAGCAACCTCAACAATGAAAAAAAAAATTCAACAACAACCTCAACATTGAAAATCACCAACAAATTCAACAACAACCTCAACGTTGAAAAATGCCAACAAATTCAACAACAACCTCAACAATGAAAAACACCAACAAGTTCAACGACCTCAACTTTGAAAAAAACCAGCAAATTAAACAACAACCTCAACTTTTAAAAAAACAAACAAGTTCAACTAAAATTCAACAACAACCTCAACTTTGAAAAACAAGAACAAATTTAACAACAACCTTAACAATGGAAACACCAAAAAATTCAACAAATACCCCACCATTGAAAAACACCGAGAAATTCAGCAACAACCTCAATTTTGAAAAACACAAAAAAGTTAAAAAAAAAACATTCATAACACCAACAAATTCAACAACAAACTCAATATTGAAAATCACCAACAAACTCAACGACCTAAACTTTGAAAAACGCCAAGAAATTAAATAACAACCTCAACTTTTAAATGTAAAAAAAAGTTCAACAAAATAAACATTGATGCCAATATCCAATTCAACAAGAACCTCAACATTTAAATTCACCAACAAATTCAGCAACCTCAACACTGAAAATCACATACAAATTCAAGAAAAACATCAACATTGAAAAACAATAAAAAATTCAGCAATAACCTCAACTTTTAAAAGTAAAAAAAAGTTCAACAAAATAAACATTAACATCACCAACAAATTCAACAACAACCTCAACGTTGAAAAACACCAACAAATTTAACAACAACCTCAACAATGAAAGCACCAAAAAAATCAACAAAAACCTCACCATTGTAAAACACCAACAAATTCAACAACAACCTCAACATTGAAAAACACCAACAAATTCAACAACCTCAAAAATGAATAATACCAACAAATTCAGCAAGAACCTCAACTTTGAAAAACACAAACAAGTTCTCAAAAAGACATTGATAACACCAACAAATTCAACAACACCCTCAATATTGAACATCACCAACAAATTCAACGACCTCAACCTAGAAAAACTCCAACAAAATCAACAACAACCCCAACTTTTAAAAATACAAACAAGTTCAACAAAAAAACTTTGATAACACCAACAAATTCAACAACAACCTCATCTTTCAAAAGTACAAAAAAGTTGAAAAAAGAACATTGATAACATCAACAAATTCAACAACAACCTCAACATTGAAAGACAACAAAAAATTTAACAACAACCTCAACAATGAAAACACGAACAAATTCAAAATCAACTTCAACTTTTAAAAGTACAAAAAAGTTCAACAAAAGAAGCATTGATAACACCAATAATATCACCAACAAATTCAACAACGTCAATATTGAAAATCACCAACAAATTCAACAACAACCTCAAATTTTAAAATTACAAAAAAGTTGAAAAAAGTACATGATAACACCAACAAATTGCACAACAACCTCAACATTGAAAAACGCCAACAAATTCAACAATAACCTCAACAATGAAAAACACCAAAACATTCAAAATCAACCTCACCTTTTAAAAGTACAAAAAAGTTCAACAAAATAAACACTGATAACACCAATAAATTCAGCAACAACCTCAACTTTGAAAAATACAAAAAAGATTTAAAAAAAACATTGATAACACCAACAAATTCAACATCCTCAACATTGAAAAACGCCAACAAATTCAACAACAACCTCAACACTGAATATGACAAACAAATTCAGCAACAACATCAACTTTGAAAAACACAAACAAGTTCTAAAAAAACCATTGATAACACCATCAAATTCAACAACAATCTCAATATTGAAAATCACCAACAGATTCAACGACCTCAACTTTGAAAAACACCAACAAATTCAACAACAACCACAACTTTTAAAAATACAAAAAAGTTCAACAAAAAAACGTTGATAACACCAACAAATTCAACAACAACCTCATCTTTTAAAAGTACAAAAATTTGAAAAAAGGAACATTGATAACACCAACAAATTCAACAACCTCAACAATGATAAACACCGACAAATTCAGCAATAACCTCTACAATGAAAAACACCAACACATTCAAAATCAACTTCAACTTTTAAAAGTACAAAAAAGTTCATCAAATTAAACATTGATTACACCAATAATTTCATCAACAACCTCATCTTTGAACAACGTAAAAACGTTCCAAAAAAACCATTGATTTCACCAACAAATTCAACAACAACGTCAATATTGAAAATCACCAACAAATTCAACAACAACCTCAATATTGAAAATCACCAACAAATTCAACAACAACCTCATCATTGAAAAATACCAACAAATTCAACAAGAACCTCAACTTTTAAAAGTACAAAAACGTTGAAAAAAGAACATTGATAACACCAACAAATTCAACAACAACCTCAACAATGAAAACACCAAAAAATTCAACAACAACCTCAACGTTGAAAAATGCCAACAAATTCAACAACAACCTCAACAATGAAAAACACCAACAAGTTTAACGATTTCAACTTTGAAAAACACCAACAAATTAAACAACAACCTCAACTTTTAAAAATACAAACAAGTTCAACAAAAATTCAACAACAACCTCAACTTTGAAAAACAACAACAAATTTAACAACAACCTCAACAATGGAAACACAAAAAATTCAACAAATACCCCACCATTGAAAAACACCAACAAATTCAGCAACAACCTTAATTTTGAAAAACACAAAAAAGTTAAAAATAAACAGTGATAACACCAATAAATTCAGCAACAACCTCAACTTTGAACAGCACAAAAATGTTCCAATAAAACCATTGATATCACCAGCAAATCCAACAACAGCGTCGATATTGAAAACCACCAACAAATTCAACAACAACCTCAATATTGAAAATCACCAGCAAATTCAACAACAACCTCAACGTTGAAAAAAAACAACAAATTTAACAACAACCTCAACAACGAAAACACCAAAAAATTCACCAAAAACCTCACCATTGAAAAACACCAACAAATTCAACAACAACCTCAACATTGAACAACACAAAAATGTTCCAAAAAAACCATTGATAACACCAACAAATTCAACAACAATGACAATATTTAAAATCACAAACAAATTAAATAACAACCTCAATATTGAAAATCACCATCAAATTCAACAACATCCTCATCATTGAAAAACACCAACAAATTCAACAACAACCTCAACTTTTAAAAGTACAAAAAAGTTGAAAAAAGAACATTGATAACAGAAACAAATTCCAGAACAACCTCAACATTGACAAACATCAACAAATTTAACAACAACCTCAACAATGAAAACACCAACAAATTCAACAAAAACCTCAAAATTGAAAAACGCCAACAAATTCAACCATAACCTCAACAATGAAAAACACCAAAACATTCAAAATCAACCTCACCATTTAAAAGTACAAAAAAGTTCAACAAAATAAACGTTGATAACACCAATAAATTCAGCAACAACCTCAACTTTGAAAAACACAAACAAGATAAAAAAAACCCATTGATAACACCAACAAATTCAACAACAACTTCAATATTGAAAATCACCAACAAATTCAACAACAACCTCAACATTGAAAATCACCAACAAATTCAACGACCACAACTATAATAAACACCAACAAATTCAACAACAAACTGAACTTTTAAAAATACAAACAAATTCAACAAAATAACATTGATAACGCCAACAAATTCAACAACAACCTCATCTTTTAAAAGTACAAAAAAGTTGAAAAAAGAACATAGATAACACCAACAAATTCAACAAGAACCTCAACAATGAAAAACACCAACAAATTCAAAATCAACTTCAACTTTTATAAGTACAAAAAAGTTCAGCAAAATAAACATTGATTACACCAATAATTTCAGCAACAACCTCAAATTTGAACAACACCAAAACGTTCCAATAAAACCATTGATATCACCAACAAATTCAACAACAACGTCAATATTGAAAATCACCAACAACTTCAACATCCTCAACATTGCAAAACGCCAACAAATTCAACAACAACATCAACACAGAATAGCACGAACAAATTCAGAAACAACCTCAACTTTGAAAAACACAAAAAAGATAAAAAAAAAACCATTGACAACACCTACAAATTCAACAACAACTTCAATATTGATAATCACCAACACAATCAAAGTCCTCAACATTGAAAAACGCCAACAAATTCAACAACAACATCAACACTGAATAGCACCAACAAATTCTGAAACAACCTCAACTTTGAAAAACACAAACAAGTTCTAAAAAAACCATTGATAACACCAACAAATTAAATAACAACCCCAATATTGAAAATCACCAACAAATTCAACGGCCTCAACTTTGAAAAACACCAACAAATTCAACAACAACCTCAACTTTTAAAAATACAAACAAGTTCAACAAAAAAACATTGAAAACACCAACAAATTCAACAACAACCTCTTCTTTTAAAAGTACAAACAAGTTGAAAAAAGAACATTGATAACACCAACAAATTCAACAACAAAGTCAACAATGAAAAACACCAACAAATTCAAAATCAACTTCAACTTTTAAAAGTACATAAAAGTTCAACAAAATAAACATTGATAACACCAATAATTTCAGCAACAACCTCAACTTTGAACAACACAAAAAAGTTCCAAAAAAACCATTGATAACACCAACAAATTCAACAACAATGTCAATATTGAAAATCACCAACAAATTCAACAACAACCTCAATATTGAAAATCACCAACAAATTCCACAACAACCTCACCATTGAAACACACCAACAAATTCAACAACAACCTCAACATTGAAAAATACCAACAAATTCAACAAAAAAATCAAGATTGAAAAATACAAAAAACAAGATTGATAACACCAACAAATTCAACAACAATCTCAATATTGAAAATCACCAGCAAATTCAACGACCTCAACTTTGAAAAACACCAAAAAATTCAACAACAACGTCAACAATGAAAAACACCAACAAATTCAAAATCAACCTCAATTTTTAAAAGTACAATAAAGTTCAACAAAATAAACATTGACAACACCAATAAATTCAACAATAACGCCAACTTTTAAAAATACAAACAAGTTCAACAAAATAAACTTTGACGACACTACCCAATTTAACAACAACCTCAACATTTAAAATCACTAACAAATTCAGCAACCTCAACACTGAAAATCACTAACAAAAAAAATATTGATAACAAAAGCAAATTCAAAAACAAACTCTATATTGAAAATCATCAACAAATTCAACAACAACCTCATCATTGAAAAACACCAACAAAATCATCAACAACCTCAACTTTTAAAAGTACAAAAAAGTTGAAAAAAGAACTTTGATAACACCAACAAATTCCACAACAACCTCATCATTGAAAAACAACAACAAATTTAACAACAACCTCAACAATGAAAACACCGAAAAATTCAATAACAACCTCAACATTGAAAAATGCCAACAAATTCAACAACAACCTCAACGATGAAAAACACCAACAAATTCAAAATCTACTTCAACTTTTATAAGTACAAAAAGGTTCAACAAAATAAACATTGATAACAACAATAATCTCAGCAACAATCTCAACTTTGAACAACACAAAAAGGTGCCAAAAAAACAATTGATATCACCAACAAATTCAACAACAACGTCAATATTGAAAATCACCAACAAATTCTACAAAATCAACATTGAAAAACACCAGCAAATTCAACAACAACCTCAATATTGAAAATCACCAGCAAATTCAACAACAACCTCATCATTGAAAAACAGCAACAAATTCAACAACAACCTCAACATTGAAAATCAACAACAAATTTAACAACAACCTCAACAACGAAAACAGCAACAAATTCAACAAAAGCATCACCATTGAGAAACACCAACAAATTCAACAACAACCTCAACATTGGAAAACGCCAACAAATTTAACAATAAGCTCAACAATGAAAAACATCAAAACATTCAAAATGAACCTCAACTTTTAAAAGTACAAAAAAGTTCATCAAAATAAACAGTGATAACACCAATAAATTCAGCAACAACCTCAACCTTGAAAAACACAAAAAAGATATAAAAAAACCATTGATAACACCAACAAATTCAACAACAACATCAACACTGAATAGCACCAACAAATTCAACAAAAACCTCACCTTTGAAAAACACAAACAAGTTCGAAAAACACCATTGATAACACCAACAAATTCAACAACAACCTCAATATTGAAAATCACCAACAAATTCAACTGCCACAACTTTGAAAAAGACCAACAAATTCAACAACAACCTCAACTTTTAAAAATACAAACAAGTTCAACAAAAAAAAACATTGAAAAAACCAACAAATTCAACAACAACCTCATCTATTAAAAGTACAAAAAAGTTGAAAAAAGAACATTGATAACACCAACAAATTCAACAAGAAAGTCAACAATGAAAAACACCAACAAATTCAACAACAACCTCAACAATGAAAAACACCAACAAATTCAACAACAACCTCAAGATTGATAATCACCAACAAATTCAACGTCCTCAACATTGAAAAACGCCAACAAATTCAACAACAACCTCAACATTGAAAAACGCCAACAAATTCAACAATAACCTCAACAGTGAGAACCACCAAAACATTCAAAATCAAACTTAACTTTTAAAAGTACAAAAAAGATCAACAAAATAAACAGTGATAACACCAATAAATTCAGCAACAACCTCAACATTGAAAAACACAAAAAATATCAAAAGAAACCATTGATAACATCAACAAATTCAACAACAACTTCAATATTGATAATCACCAACAAATTCAACGTCCTCAACATTGAAAAACGCCAACAAATTCAACAACAACCTCAACATTGAAAAACGGCAACAAATTCAACAATAACCTCAACAATGAAAAACACCAAAACATTCAAAATCAACATCAACGTTTAAAGTACAAAAAAGTTGAAAAAAGAACATTGATAACAACAACAAATTTAACAACAACCTCAACAATGAAATCACCAAAAAATTCAACAAAAACCTCACCATTGAAAAACACCATCAAATTCAACAACAACCACAACATTGAAATTCACCAACATATTCAACAACAACCTCAACATTGAAAAACGCCAACAAATTGAACCATAACCTCAACAATGAAAAACACCAAAACATTCAAAATCAACCTCAACTTTTAAAAGTACAAAAAAGTTCAACAAAATAAACAGTGATAACACCAATAAATTCAGCAACAACCTCAACTTTGAAAAACACAAAAAAGATCAAAAGAAACCATTGATAACACCAACAAATTCAACAACAACGTCAATATTGATAATCACCAACAAATTCAACGTCCTCAACATTGAAAAATGCCAACAAATTCAACAACAACCTCAACAATGAAAATCACCAACAAATTCAAAATCTACTTCAACTTTTAAAAGTACAGAAAAGTTCAACAAAATAAACATTGATAACACCAATAATCTCAGCAACAACCTCAACTTTGAACAACACAAAAAAGTGCCAAAAAAACCATTGATATCACCAACAAATTCAACAACAACGTCAATATTGAAAATCACCAACAAATTCTACAAAATCAACATTGAAAAACACCATCAAATTCAACAACAACCTCAATATTGAAAATCACCAGCAAATTCAACAACAACCTCATCATTGAAAAACAGCAACAAATTCAACAACAACCTCAACATTGAAAATCAACAACAAATTTAACAACAACCTCAACAATGAAACACCAAAAAATTCAACAAAAGCATCACCATTGAGAAACACCAACAAATTCAACAACAGCCTCAACATTGGAAAACGCCAACAAATTTAACAATAAGCTCAACAATGAAAAACATCAAAACATTCAAAATGAACCTCAACTTTTAAAAGTACAAAAAAGTTCATCAAAATAAACGTTGATAACACCAATAAATTCAGCAACAACCTCAACCTTGAAAAACACAAAAAAGATATAAAAAAACAATTGATAACACCAACAAATTCAACAACAACATCAACACTGAATAGCACCAACAAATTCAGCAAAAACCTCACCTTTCAAAAACACAAACAAGTTCTAAAAACACCATTGATAACACCAACAAATTCAACAACAACCTCAATATTGAAAATCACCAACAAATTCAACGGCCTCAACTTTGAAAAAGACCAACAAATTCAACAACAACCTCAACTTTTAAAAATACAAACAAGTTCAACAAAAGAAACATTGAAAACACCAACAAATTCAACAACAACCTCATCTTTTAAAAGTACAAAAAAGTTGAAAAAAGAACATTGATAACACCAACAAATTCAACAAGAAAGTCAACAATGAAAAACACCAACAAATTCAACAACAACCTCAACAATGAAAAACACCAACAAATTCAAAATCAACTTCAACTTTTAAAAGTACATAAAAGTTCAACAAAATAAACATTGATAACACCTATAAGTTCAGCAACAACCTCAACTTTGAACAACACAAAAAAGTTCCAACAAAACCATTGATATCACCAACAAATTCAAAAACAATGTCAATATTGAAAATCACCAACAAATTCAACAACAACCTCAATATTGAAAATCACCAACAAATTCCACAACAACCTCACCATTGAAACACACCAACAAATTCAACAACAACCTCAACATTGAAAAACACCAACAAATTCAACAACAACCTCAAGATTGAAAAACGCCAACAAATTCAACAACAACCTCAACAGTGAGAAACACCAAAACATTCAAAATCAAACTCAACTTTTAAAAGTACAAAAAAGTTCAACAAAATAAACAGTGATAACACCAATAAATTCAGCAACAACCTCAACTTTGAAAAACACAAAAAATATCAAAAGAAACCATTGATAACATCAACAAATTCAACAACATCTTCAATATTGATAATCACCAACAAATTCAACGTCCTCAACATTGAAAAACGCCAACAAATTCAACAACAACCTCAACATTGAAAAACGCCAACAAATTCAACAATAACCTCAACAGTGAGAAACACCAAAACATTCAAAATCAACCTCAACTTTTAAAAGTACAAAAAAGATCAACAAAATAAACAGTGATAACACCAATAAATTCAGCAACAACCTCAACTTTGAAAAACACAAAAAATATCAAAAGAAACCATTGATAACATCAACAAATTCAACAACAACTTCAATATTGATAATAACCAACAAATTCAACGTCCTCAACATTGAAAAATGCCAACAAATTCAACAACAACCTCAACATTGAAAAACGGCAACAAATTCAACAATAACCTCAACAATGAAAAACACCAAAACATTCAAAATCAACATCAACGTTTAAAGTACAAAAAAGTTGAAAAAAGAACATTGATAACAACAACAAATTTAACGACAACCTCAACAATGAAATCACCAAAAAATTCAACAAAAACCTCACCATTGAAAAACACCATCAAATTCAACAACAACCACAACATTGAAATTCACCAACATATTCAACAACAACCTCAACATTGAAAAACGCCAACAAATTCAACCATAACCTCAACAATGAAAAACACCAAAACATTCAAAATCAACCTCAACTTTTAAAAGTACAAAAAAGTTCAACAAAATAAACAGTGATAACACCAACAAATTCAACAACAACTTCAATATTGATAATCACCAACAAATTCAACAACAACCTCAACACTGAATATCACCAACAAATACAGCAACAACCTTAAATTTGAAAAACACCAAAAAGTTAAAATAAAACATTGATAACACCAACAAATTCAACAATAACCTAAATATTGAAAAACACCAACAAATTCAACAACAACCTCAACAATGAAAAACACCAAAAATTTAAAACAACAATCTCAACATTGAAAAATGCCAACAAATTCAACAACAACATCAACACTGAATATCACCAATAATTTCAGCAACAACCTTAAATTTGAAAAACACCAAAAGGTTTAAAAAAACATTGATAACGCCAACAAATTCAACAACAACCTAAATATTGAAAAACACCACAAATTCAACAACAACCTCAACTTTTAAAAATACAAACAAGTTCAACAAATATTCAACAACAAGCACAATTTTGAAAATCACCAACAATTTCAACAACATCAATATTGAAAAACACCAATAAATTCAAAAACAACCTCAACATTGAAAAACACCAACAAATTCAACAACCTCATCTTTCAAAAATAGAAAAAAGTTCAAAAAATAACTTGATCACAACAACAAATTCAACAACGACCTCATCTTTGAAAAACACCAACAAATTAAACAAGAACCTCAACATTTAAAAGTACAAAAAAGTTCAACAAAATTAACATTGATAAGACCAATAAATTCAACAATAACCACAACTTTTAATAATACAAACAAGTTCAACAAAAAAAACTTTGATGACACTATCCAATTTAACAACAACCTCAACATTTAAAATCACTAACAAATTTAGCAACCTCAACACTGAAAATCACCAACAAAAAAACGTTGATAACAAAAGCAAATTCAAAAACAAACTCAATATTGAAAATCACCAACAAATTCAACAACAACATCATTGTTGAAAAACACCAACAAATTCAACAACAACCTCAACTTTTAAAAGGACAAAAAAGTACAGAATAGAATTTTGTTAACATGAACAAATTCAATAACAACCTCAACAATGAAATACACCAAAACATTTAAAATCAACTTGAACTTTTAACAGTACAAACAAGTTCAACAAAATAAACAGTGATAACACCAATAATTTCAGCAACAACATCAACTTTGAAAAACACAAAAAAGTACAAAAAAAAACCCATTGATAACAACAACAAATTCAACAACAACCTCAATATTGAAAATCACCAACAAATTCACCAACCTCAACACTGAATGTCACCAACAAATTCAGCAACAAATTCAATTTTGAAAAACACAAAAAAGTTAAAAAAAAAACATTCATAACACCAATAAATTCAACAACAAACTCAATATTTAAAATCACCAACAAATTCAACAACATCCTCATCATTGAAAAACACCAACAAATTCAACAACAACCTCAACTTATAAAAGTACAAAAAAGTTGAAAAAAGAACATTGATAACACCAACAAATTCCACAACAACCTCATCATTGAAAAACAACAACAAATTTAACAACAACCTCAACAATGAAAACACCAAAAAATTCAATAACAACCTCAACATTGAAAAATGCCAACAAATTCAACAACAACCTCAACAATGAAAATCACCAACAAATTCAAAATCTACTTCAGCTTTTAAAAGTACAAAAAAGTTCAACAAAATAAACATTGATAACACCAATAATCTCAGCAACAACCTCAACTTTGAACAACACAAAAAAGTGCCAAAAAAACCATTGATATCACCAACAAATTCAACAACAACGTCAATATTGAAAATCACCAACAAATTCTACAAAATCAACATTGAAAAACACCAGCAAATTCAACAACAACCTCAATATTGAAAATCACCAGCAAATTCAACAACAACCTCATCATTGAAAAACAGCAACAAATTCAACAACAACCTCAACATTGAAAATCAACAACAAATTTAACAACAACCTCAACAATGAAAACACCAAAAAATTCAACAAAAGCATCACCATTGAGAAACACCAACAAATTCAACAACAACCTCAACATTGGAAAACGCCAACAAATTTAACAATAAGCTCAACAATGAAAAACATCAAAACATTCAAAATGAACCTCAACTTTTAAAAGTACAAAAAAGTTCATCAAAATAAACAGTGATAACACCAATAAATTCAGCAACAACCTCAACCTTGAAAAACACAAAAAAAATATAAAAAAACCATTGATAACACCAACAAATTCAACAACAACATCAACACTGAATAGCACCAACAAATTCAGCAAAAACCTCACCTTTCAAAAACACAAACAAGTTCTAAAAACACCATTGATAACACCAACAAATTCAACAACAACCTCAATATTGAAAATCACCAACAAATTCAACGGCCTCAACTTTGAAAAAGACCAACAAATTCAACAACAACCTCAACTTTTAAAAATACAAACAAGTTCAACAAAAAAAACATTGAAAACACCAACAAATTCAACAACAACCTCATCTTTTAAAAGTACAAAAAAGTTGAAAAAAGAACATTGATAACACCAACAAATTCAACAAGAAAGTCAACAATGAAAAACACCAACAAGTTCAACAACAACCTCAACAATGAAAAACACCAACAAATTCAAAATCAACTTCAACTTTTAAAAGTACATAAAAGTTCAACAAAATAAACATTCATAACACCTATAATTTCAGCAACAACCTCAACTTTGAACAACACAAAAAAGTTCCAACAAAACCATTGATATCACCAACAAATTCAAAAACAATGTCAATATTGAAAATCACCAACAAATTCAACAACAACCTCAATATTGAAAATCACCAACAAATTCCACAACAACCTCACCATTGAAACACACCAACAAATTCAACAACAACACCAACATTGAAAAACACCAACAAATTCAACAACAACCTCAAGATTGAAAAACGCCAACAAATTCAACAATAACCTCAACAGTGAGAAACACCAAAACATTCAAAATCAACCTCGACTTTTAAAAGTACAAAAAAGTTCAACAAAATAAGCAGTGATAACACCAATAAATTCAGCAACAACCTCAACTTTGAAAAACACAAAAAATATCAAAAGAAACCATTGATAACATCAACAAATTCAACAACAACTTCAATATTGATAATCACCAACAAATTCAACGTCCTCAACATTGACAAATGCCAACAATGAAAAACATCAAAACATTCAAAATGAACCTCAACTTTTAAAAGTACAAAAAAGTTCATCAAAATAAACAGTGATAACACCAACAAATTCAACAACAACATCAACACTGAATAGCACCAACAAATTCAGCAAAAACCTCACCTTTCAAAAACACAAACAAGTTCTAAAAACACCATTGATAACACCAACAAATTCAACAACAACCTCAATATTGAAAATCACCAACAAATTCAACGGCCTCAACTTTGAAAAAGACCAACAAATTCAACAACAACCTCAACTTTTAAAAATACAAACAAGTTCAACAAAAAAAAAAAAAATTCAACAACAACATCAACACTGAATATCACCAATAAATTCAGCAACAACATCATCTTTGAAAAACACAAAAAAGTTTAAAAAAAAACCATTGATAACAACAACAATTTCAACAACAACCTCAACATTGAAAAACAACAGCAATTTCAACAACAACCTCAACATTGAAAAACTCCGACAATTTCAACAACAAACTCAATAATGAAAATCCCAACATATTCAACAACAAACGAAACTTTTAAAAGTGCAAAAAAGTTCAACAAAATAAACGTTGATAACACCAACAAACTTAACAACAACCTCAATATTGAAAATCAGTGACAAATTCAACAACCTCAACATTGAATATCACCACGAAATTCAGCATCAACCTCATCTTTGAAAAACACAAATAAGTTCAAGAAATAATTGATAACACCAACAAATTCATCAACAACATCAACATTGAAAAACACCAACAAATTCAACAACAACCTCAACATTAAAAAGTACAAAAAGTTCAACAGAATGAACAGTGATAACACGAATAAATTCAACAACAACCACAACTTTTAAAAAAACAAACAAGGTCAACAAAATAAATATTGATGACACTGTACAATTCAACAACAACCTCAACATTTAAAATCACCTAAAAATTCAACAACAACCTCAATAATGAAAAACACCAACAAATTCAAAATCAACCTCAACTTTTAAAAATACAAAAAAGTTCAACAAAATAAATAATTGATAACACCAATAATTTCAGCAACGTCAACTTTGAACAACACAAAAAAGTTCAAAAAAAAACATTGATAACACCATCAAATTCAACAACAACGTCAATATCGAAAATCACCAACAAATTCAACAACAACATCAACTTCTAAAAGTTCAAAAAAGTTGAAAAAAGAACATTGATAACACCAGCAAATTCAACAACAGACTCAACCTTGAAAAATAACATCAAATTTAACAACAACCTCAACAATGAAAACACCAACACATTCAACAAAAACCTCACCATTGAAAAACACCAACAAATGCAACAACAAGCTTAACATTGAAAAACGCCAACAAATTCAACAACAACCTCAACATTGAAAAACGCCAACAAATTCAACAACAACCTCAACAATGAAAAACACCAAAACATTCAAAATCAACCTCAACGTTTAAAAGTACAAAAAAATTCAACAAAATAAAAATTTAAAATACAACATTTAAAATTTAAAACATTCAACATTTAAAATACAAACAAGTTCAGCAAAATAAACATTGATGACACTCTCCAATTCAACAAGAACCTCAACATTTAGAATCACAAACAAATTTAACAACAACCTCAATATTGAAAATCAGCAACAAATTCAACTACAACCTCAACATTGAAAAACACCAACAAATTCAACAACAACCTAAACAATGAAAATCACCAAAAAATTCAACAACAACCGCAACAATGAAAAATACCAACAAATTCAATAACAACCACAACATTGTAACACGCCAACAAATTCAACAATAACCTCAACATTGAAAATCACCAACAGATTCTACAACCTCAACACTTAAAATCACCAACAAATTCAACGACCTAAGCTTTGAAAAACACAACAATTTCAACAACAACCTCATCATTCAAAAAAACCAACAAATGCAACAACTACCTCAACTTTCAAAAGTACAAAAAAGTTCAAAAAAGAACATTGATAATACCAACAAATTCAACAACAAGCTCAACAATGAAAAATACCACAAAATTCAACAACAACCTCAACATTGAAAAACGCCAACAAATTCAAAATCAACATCAACTTTTAAAATTACAAAAAAGTTCAAAATAAACATTGACAACGCCAACAAATTGAACAACAACCTCAACTATGAAAAACACCAACAAATTCAACCATAACCTCATCATTGAAAAACACCAACAAATTCAGCAAACAACCTCAACATTGAAACACACCAACAAATTCAAGAACAACCTTGTTATTGAAAAACGCCAACAAATTCAAAAACAATGTCAATATTGAAAATCACCAACAAATTCAACAACCTTAACGCTGAATATCACCGACAATTTCGCAACAAGCTCAACTTTGAAAAACACAAAAAGTTGAAAAAAAACATTCATAACACCAACAAATTCAACAACAACCTTAATATTGAAAAACACCAAAAAATTCAACAACAACTTCAACATTGAAAAACGCCAGCAAATTCATCAACAACCTGAACAATGAAAAAAAACAAAAAAATCAACAACAACCTCAACATTGAAAAACACCAACAAATTCAACAACAAACTCAACATTCAAAACTACAAAAAGGTTCAACAAAATAAATATTGACAAAAACAACAAATTCAACTACAACCTCAATATTGAAAATCACCAACAAATTCAATAACAACCTCAACATTGAAAAACACCAACAAATTTAAAAACAACCTCAACAATGAAAACACCAAAATATTCAATAAAACCCTAACCTTTGCAAAACACCAACAAATTCAACAAAAACTTCAACTTTAAAAAATACAAACAAGTTGAACAAAAAAATCATTGATTACACCAACACATTCAACAACAACCTCAGCATTGAAAAACACCAACAAATTCAACAACAACCTCAATATTGAAAATCACCAACAAATTCAACAACCTCAATATTGAAAATCACCAACAAATTCAACAACAACCTCTACATTGAAAAGCACCAACAGATTCAACCGCAACCTCAACATTGAGAAACACCAAAAAGTTCAACAACAACTTCCACTTTGAACAATACAAAAAAGTTCAAAAAATAACATTGATAACAACAACAAGTTCAACAATAACCTCAACATTGAAAAACGCCCAGAATTTCAACAACAACCTCAATAATGAAAATCCAAACAATTTCAACAATAACCTCAACATTTGAAAGTACAAAAAAGTTCAACAAAATAAACTTTAATAACTCCAACAAATTCATCAACAACGTCAATATTGAAAATCACCAGCAAATTCAACAACCTCAACATTGAAAAACAAAAAACAGTTCAAAAGAAAACATTGATAACACGGACAAATTCAACAACACCAACGTTGAAAAACACCAACAAATTCAACAACAACCTCAACATTTAAAAGTTCAAAAATGTTTAACAAAATAAACATTGATAACACCAATATATTCAGCAACAACCACAATATTGAATATCACCAACAAATTCAACATCCTCAACATTGAAAAACACCAACAAATTCAACAGCAACCTTAACTTATAAACATTCCAACAAGTTGAACAAAACACATTCATAACACCAACAAATTCAACAACAACCTCAACAATGAAAAACAACAACACATTTAACAACAACCTCAACATTGAAAAACGCCAATAAATTCATCAACATCCTGAATATTGAAAATCAGCAACAAATTCAACAACCTCAACACTTTATAGCACCAACAAATTCGTAACAACCTCAACTTTGCAAAACAAAAAAGTTTTTTAAAAAGCCATTCATGAAAACAAACAAATTAAACAACAAGATTAATGTTGAAAATCACCAACAAATTCAGCGAGCTAAACTTTGAGAAACAGCAACAAATTCAACAAGAACCTCAACTTTTAAAAATACATACAAGTTCAACGAAAAAAAGCATTGTTAACACCAAGAAATTCAACAACAAACTCAGTATTGAAAATCACCAACAAATTCAACAACATCAACTTTGAAGAACAACAATAAATTCAACATCAACCTCAACATTGAAAAACACAAAACAAATTCAACAACAACCTCAACTTTTAAAAGTACAAAAAAGTTCAACAAAATAAACAATGATAACAGCAATATATTCAGCAACAACCACAACTTTGAATATCACCAACAAATTCAACAACTTCAACATTGAAAAACACCAACAAATTCAACAAAAACCTTAACTTTTAAAAATACAAACAAGTTGAACAAAAAACATTCATAACACCAACAAATTGAACAACATCCTCAACAATGAAAAAGACCAACAAATTCAACGACAACCTCAACATTGAAAAACACCAACAAATTCAACCACAACCTCAACATTTAAAAATACCAACAAATTCAACAACAACCTCAACATTGAAAAAGACCAACAATTTCAACAACAACCTCAACATTTAAAACTAGAAAAAAGTTCAAAAAAGATCATTGATAAAACCAACAAATTCAACAACAACCTGTATATTGAAAGTAACAAACAAATTAAACAACAACCTCAACACTGAAAAACAGCAATAAATTCAACAAACAACCTCAACATTGAAGAAAACCAACAAATTGAACAATACGCTCAACTTTCAAAAATAAAAAAAAGTTCAAAAATTAATATTGATAACAGCAACAAATTCAACAACAACCACAATATTGAAAATCACTAACAAATTCAACAACAACCTCAACATTGAAAAACAGCAACATATTCAACAACAACCTCAAAAATAAAAAAAACAACAAATTCAACAACAACCTCAACATTGAAAAATACCAACAAATTCAACAACAACCTCAATATTGATAAACACATAAAAGTTCAATAAATAGCATTGATAACACCAACAACTTCAACAACAATCTCATTATTGAATATCACCAACAAATTAAACAACAACCTCAACATTGAAAAACACCAACAAATTCATCAACAACCTCAATATTGAAAATCAGCAACAAATTCAACAACAACCTCAACATTGAAAAACACCAACAACTTCAACAACCTCAACAATGAAAAGCAACAAATAATTCAACAACAACCACAACATTGACAAATACCAACAAATTCAACAACAACCTCAACATTGAAAAACACCATCAAATTCAACAACAAGCTCAACTTTAAAAACAAGAGAAAAAGTTTAAAAAAGAACATTGATAAAATCAACAAATTCACCAACAACCTCAATATTGATAATCACCAACAAATTGAACAACCTCAACATTGGAAAACACCAACAGATTCAACAACAACCTTAATATTGAAAAACACCAACAAATTCAACAACAACATCAACATTGAAAAACGCCAGCAAATTCATCAACAACCTGAACAATGAAAAAAAACAAAAAAATCAACAACAACCTCAACATTGAAAAACACCAACAAATTCAACAACAAACTCCACATTTAAAACTACAAAAAGGTTCAACAAAATAAATATTGACAAAAACAACAAATTCAACTACAACCTCAATATTGAAAATCACCAACAAATTCAATAATAACCTCAACATTGAAATACACCAACAAATTTAAAAACAACCTCAACAATGAAAACACCAAAATATTCAATAAAACCCTAACCTTTGCAAAACACCAACAAATTCAACAAAAACTTCAACTTTAAAAAATACAAACAAGTTGAACAAAAAAATCATTGATTACACCAACACATTGAACAAGAACCTCAGCATTGAAAAATACAAAACAGTTCAAAAAATAACATTGATAAAACCAACAAATTCAACAACAACCTCAATACTGAAAATTGCATACAAATTCAACAACAACCTCAACATTGAAAAACACCAACAAACACATCAACAACCTCAAAATTGAAAAAGGCCAACAAATTCAACAACATCCTGAATATTGAAAATAAGCAAGAAATTCAACAACCTCAACACTTTATAGCACCAACAAATTCGTAACAACCCCAACTTTGCAAAACACAAAAAAGTTTTTAAAAAAGCAATTCATGAAAACAAACAAATTCAACAACAAGATTAATGTTGAAAACCACAAACAAATTCAGCGACCTAAACTTTGAAAAACAGCAACAAATTCAACAAGAACCTCAACTTTTAAAAATACATACAAGTTCAACGAAAAAAAACATTGTTAACACCAAGAAATTCAACAACTAACTCAATATTGAAAATCACCATAAATTCAACAACCTCAACACTGAATATCACCAACAAATTCGCAACAACTTCAACTTTGAAAAACACAAAAAAGTTAAAAAAAAACCATCATGACACCAACAAATTCAACAATAAGCTTAAAATTGAAAATCACTAACAAATTCAAAGACCTAAACTTTGAAAAACACCAACAAATTCAACAACAAACAAATTTTAAAAATACAAACAAATTCAAAAAAAAACATTGATAACACTAATTGACCATCAAACTCAACATTGAAAATCACCAACAAATTCAACAACATCAACACTGAAAAACAGCAATAAATTCAACAACAACCTCAACATTGAAAAACACCAACAAATTCAACTACAAACTCAACATTGAAACATACCATCCAATTCAATAACAACGTCAACATTGAAAAAAAACAACAAATTCAAAAACAACCTCAACTTTTAAAAGTACAAAAAAGTTGAAAAAAGAACATTGATAACACCAACAAATTCAACAACAACCTCAACAATGAAAAACACCAAAAAATTCAACAACAGCCTCAACATTGAAAAACGCCAACAATTTCAACGACAACCTCAACAATGAAAAACACCAACAAATTCAAAACCAACCTCAACTTTTAAAATTACAAAAAAGTTCAACAAAATAAACAGTGATAACACCAATAAATTCAGCATCAACCTCAACTTTGAAAAACACAGAAAATTCAAAAAAAAACCATTGACAAACCGTACAAATTCAAGAACAACCTCAACAATAAACATCACCAAAAAATTCAATAACAACCTCAACATTGAAACCCACCAACAAATTAAACGACAACCTCAACAATGAAAAACACCAAAACATTCAAAATCAACCTCAACATGTAAAAGTACAAAAATGTTCAACAAAATAAACAGTGATAACACCAATAAATGCAGAAACAACCTCAACTTTGAAAAACACAACAAAGTTAAAAAAAACCATTGACAAACCCTACAAATTCAACAACAACCTCAACAATTAACAGCACCAAAAAATTCAATAACAACCTCAATATTGAAAATCACCAGCAAATTCAACAACCTCAACATTTAAAAACACAAAACAGTTCAAAAGAAAACATTGATAACACCAACCAATTCAACAACAACCTCAATATTGAAAATCACCAACAAATGCAACGACTTCAATTTTGAAAAACACCAAAAATTAAACAACAACCTCAACATTTAAAATACAAACAAGTTCAACAAAATAAACATTGATGACACTATACAATTCAACAACAACCTCAACATTTAAAATCACAAACAAATTTAACAACAACCTCAATATTGAAAATCAGCAACAAATTCAACAACAACCTCAACATTGAAGAACACCAACAAATTCAACAACAACCTCAACAATGAAAAACACCAAAAAATTCAACAACAACCGCAACATTGAAAAATACAAACAAATTCAATAACAACCACAACATTGTAACACGCCAACAAATTCAACAACAACCTCAATATTGAATATCACCAACAGATTCAAAAACCTCAACACTGAAGATCACCAACAAATTCAGCAACAACCTTAACTTTGAAAAACACAAAAACGTTTAAAAAAAACCATTGATAACACCAGCAAATTCAACAACAACCTAAATATTGAATATCACCAACAAATTCAACGACCTCAGCTTTGAAAAACACCAACAAATTCAACAACAACCTCATCATTGAAAAAAACCAACAAATGCAACAACTACCTCAACTTTTAAAAGTACAAAAAAGTTCAAAAAACAACATTGATAATACCAACAAATTCAACAACAAGCTCAACAATGAAAAATACCTCAAAATTCAACAACAACCTCAACATTGAAAAACGCCAACAAATTCAACAACAACCTCAAAAATGAAAAACACAAACAAATTCAAAATCAACATCAACTTTTAAAATTACAAAAAAGTTCAGCAAAATAAACATTGACAACACCAACAAATTCAACAACAACCTCAACTATGAAAAACACCAACAAATTCAACAAACAACCTCAACATTGAAACACACCAACAAATTCAAGAAGAACCTCATCATTGAAAAACGCCAACAAATTCAACAACAAAATCAATATTGAAAGTCACCAACAAATTCAACAACCTTAACGCTGAATATCACCGACAATTTCGTAACAAGCTCAACTTTGAAAAACACAAAAAAGTTGAAAAAAAACATTCATAACACCAACAAATTCAACAACAACATCATCTTTGAAAAACGCCAGCAAATTCATCAACAACCTGAACAATGAAAAAAACCAAAAAAATTAACAACAACCTCAACATTGAAAAACACCAACAAATTCAACGACAACCTCGACATGGAAAAACACCAACAAATTCAACAACAACTTCCACTTTGAAAAATACAAAAAAGTTCAAAAAATAACATTGATAACACCAACAAGTTAAACAACATTGAAAAACGCCAACAATTTCACCATGAACCTCAATATTGAAAATCCAAACAATTTCAACAACAAGCTCAAATTTTAAAAGTACAAAAAAGTTCAACAAAATAAACGTTGATAACTCCAACAAATTCATCAACAACCTCAATATTGAAAATCACCAGCAAATTAAACAACCTCAACATTGAAAAACAAAAAACAGTTCAAAAGAAAACATTGATAACACGGACAAATTCAACAACACCAACGTTGAAAAACACCAACAAATTCAACAACAACCTCAATATTTAAAATCGTCGACAAATTCAACGGCCTCAACGTTGAAAAACACCAACAAATTAAACAACAACCTCAACATTTAAAAGTTCAAAAATATTTAACAAAATAAACATTGATAACACCAATATATTCAGCAACAACCACAATTTTGAATTTCACCAACAAATTCAACATCCTCAACATTGAAAAACACCAACAAATTCAACAACAACCTTAACTTATAAACATTCAAACAAGTTGAACAAAATACATTCAATACACCAACAAATTCAACAACAACCACAACAATGAAAAACAACAACAAATTTAACAACAACCTCAACATTGAAAAACGCCAATAAATTCATCAACATACTGAATATTGAAAATCAGCAACAAATTCAACAACCTCAACACTTTATAGCACCAACAAATTCGTAACAACCTCAACTTTGCAAAACACAAAAAACTTTTTAAAAAAGGCATTCATGAAAACAAACAAATTCAACAACAAGATTAAAATGGAAAATCACCAACAAATTCAGCGACTTAAACTTTGAAAAACAGCAACAAATTCAACAAGAACCTCAACTTTTAAAAATACATACAAGTTCAACGAAAAAAAACATTGTTAACACCAAGAAATTCAACAACAAACTCAATATTGAAAATCACCAACAAATTCAACAACATCAACATTGAAAAACACCAATAAATTCAACATCAACCTCAACATTGAAAAACACAAAACAAATTCAACAACAACCTCAACTTTTAAAAGTACAAATAAGTTCAACAAAATAAACATTGATAACACCAATATATTCAGCAACAACCACAACTTTGAATATCAGCAACAAATTCAACAATTTCAACATTGAAAAACACCAACAAATTCAGCAAAAACCTTAACTTTTAAAAATACAAACAAGTTGAACAAAAAACATTCATAACACCAACAAATTCAACAACAACCTCAACAATGAAAAACAACAACAAATTCAACAACAACCTCAACATTGAAAAACACCAACAAACTCGTCAACAACCTCAAAATTGAAAAACGCCAACAAATTCAACAACATCCTGAATATTGAAAATAAGCAACAAATTCAACACCCTCAACACTGAATAGCTCCAACAAATTCGCAACTACCTCAACTTTGAAAAAAACCAAAAAGATTTTTAAAAAACCATTCATGCAACCAACAAATTCAACAACAAGCTTAATATTGAAAACCACCAACCAATTCAACAGCAACCTCTAATTTTAGAAATACGTACAAGTAAAACAAAAAAGAACATTGACAACACCAAGAAATTCAACAACAAACTCAATATTGAAAACCACCAACAAATTCATCAACATCAACACTGAAAAACACCAATAAATTCAACAACATCCTCAAGATTGAAAAACACCAACAAATTCAAAAAACAAACTCAACTTTTAGAAATACAAACAAGTTCAACAAAAAAAACATTGATAACACCAACAAATTCAACAACAAACTCAATATTGAAAATCACCAACAAATTCAACAACCTCAACACTTAATATCACCAACAAATTCGCAACAACTTCAACTTTGAAAAGCACAAAAAAGTTAAAAAAAACACCATCATGACATAAACAAATTCAAGAATAAGCTTAATATTGAAAATCATCAACAAATTCAACGACCTTTACTTTGAAAAACACCAACAAATTCAACAACAAACATCTTTTAAAAATACAAAGAACTTCATAAAATAAACATTGATAACACTAACTAATTGAACAACAAACTCAATATTGAAAATCACCAACAAATTCAACAACATCAACATAGAAAAACATCAATAAATTCAACAACAACCTCAACATTAAAAAATACAAACAAGTTCAACGAAAAAAAACATTGATAACACCAACAAATTCAACAACAAACTCAATATTGAAAACCACCAACAAATTCAACAACATTAACATTGAAAAACATCAATAAATTCAACAACAACCTCAAAATTGATAACACCAACAAATTCAACAACAAACTCAATGTTGAAAATCAACAACAAATTCAACAACAACCACAACATTTAAAAACACCAACAATCTCAACAACAACCTCAACATTGAAAAACGCCAACAAATTCAACAACATCCTCAATATTGAAAATCAACAACAAATTCAACAACAACCTCAACATTGAAAAACACCAACAAACTCATCAACAACCTCAAAATTGAAAAACGCCAACAAATTCAACAACATCCTGAAATTGAAAAAAAGCAACACATTCAACAACCTCAACACTGAATAGCACCAAGACATTCGCAACCACCTCAACTTTGAAAAACACCAAGAAGATTTTTAAAAAACCATTCATGCAACCAACAAATTCAACAACAAGCTTAATATTGAAAACCACCAACCAATTCAACAGCAACCACTACTTTTAAAAATTCGTACAAGCAAAACAAAAAAAAACATTGATAACACCAAGAAATTCAACAACAAACTCAATAATGAAAACCACCATCAAATTCATCAACATCAACATCGAAAAACACCAATAAAAACAACAACATCATCAACATTGAAAAACGCTAACAAATTCAAAAACAACCTCAACTTTTAGAAATACAAACAAGTTCAACAAAAAAAACATTGATAACACGAACAAATTCAACAACAAACTCAATATTGAACGTCACCAACAAATTCAACAACCTCAACACTTAATATCACCTACAAATTCGCAACAACTCCAACTTTGAAAAACACAAAAAAGTTAAAAAAAAACCATCATGACACCAACAAATTCAACAATAAGCTTAAAATTGAAAATCACCAACAAATTCAAAGACCTAAACTTTGAAAAACACCAACAAATTCAACAACAAACAAATTTTAAAAATACAAACAAATTCAAAAAAAAACATTGATAACACTAATTGACCATCAAACTCAACATTGAAAATCACCAACAAATTCAACAACATCAACACTGAAAAACAGCAATAAATTCAACAACAACCTCAACATTGAAAAACACCAACAAATTCAACTACAAACTCAACATTGAAACATACCATCCAATTCAATAACAACGTCAACATTGAAAAAAAACAACAAATTCAAAAACAACCTCAACTTTTAAAAGTACAAAAAAGTTGAAAAAAGAACATTGATAACACCAACAAATTCAACAACAACCTCAACAATGAAAAACACCAAAAAATTCAACAACAGCCTCAACATTGAAAAACGCCAACAATTTCAACGACAACCTCAACAATGAAAAACACCAACAAATTCAAAACCAACCTCAACTTTTAAAATTACAAAAAAGTTCAACAAAATAAACAGTGATAACACCAATAAATTCAGCATCAACCTCAACTTTGAAAAACACAGAAATTCAAAAAAAAACCATTGACAAACCGTACAAATTCAAGAACAACCTCAACAATAAACATCACCAAAAAATTCAATAACAACCTCAACATTGAAACCCACCAACAAATTAAACGACAACCTCAACAATGAAAAACACCAAAACATTCAAAATCAACCTCAACATGTAAAAGTACAAAAATGTTCAACAAAATAAACAGTGATAACACCAATAAATGCAGAAACAACCTCAACTTTGAAAAACACAACAAAGTTAAAAAAAACCATTGACAAACCCTACAAATTCAACAACAACCTCAACAATTAACAGCACCAAAAAATTCAATAACAACCTCAATATTGAAAATCACCAGCAAATTCAACAACCTCAACATTTAAAAACACAAAACAGTTCAAAAGAAAACATTGATAACACCAACCAATTCAACAACAACCTCAATATTGAAAATCACCAACAAATGCAACGACTTCAATTTTGAAAAACACCAAAAATTAAACAACAACCTCAACATTTAAAATACAAACAAGTTCAACAAAATAAACATTGATGACACTATACAATTCAACAACAACCTCAACATTTAAAATCACAAACAAATTTAACAACAACCTCAATATTGAAAATCAGCAACAAATTCAACAACAACCTCAACATTGAAGAACACCAACAAATTCAACAACAACCTCAACAATGAAAAACACCAAAAAATTCAACAACAACCGCAACATTGAAAAATACAAACAAATTCAATAACAACCACAACATTGTAACACGCCAACAAATTCAACAACAACCTCAATATTGAATATCACCAACAGATTCAAAAACCTCAACACTGAAGATCACCAACAAATTCAGCAACAACCTTAACTTTGAAAAACACAAAAACGTTTAAAAAAAACCATTGATAACACCAGCAAATTCAACAACAACCTAAATATTGAATATCACCAACAAATTCAACGACCTCAGCTTTGAAAAACACCAACAAATTCAACAACAACCTCATCATTGAAAAAAACCAACAAATGCAACAACTACCTCAACTTTTAAAAGTACAAAAAAGTTCAAAAAACAACATTGATAATACCAACAAATTCAACAACAAGCTCAACAATGAAAAACACCTCAAAATTCAACAACAACCTCAACATTGAAAAACGCCAACAAATTCAACAACAACCTCAAAAATGAAAAACACAAACAAATTCAAAATCAACATCAACTTTTAAAATTACAAAAAAGTTCAGCAAAATAAACATTGACAACACCAACAAATTCAACAACAACCTCAACTATGAAAAACACCAACAAATTCAACAAACAACCTCAACATTGAAACACACCAACAAATTCAAGAAGAACCTCATCATTGAAAAACGCCAACAAATTCAACAACAAAATCAATATTGAAAGTCACCAACAAATTCAACAACCTTAACGCTGAATATCACCGACAATTTCGTAACAAGCTCAACTTTGAAAAACACAAAAAAGTTGAAAAAAAACATTCATAACACCAACAAATTCAACAACAACATCATCTTTGAAAAACGCCAGCAAATTCATCAACAACCTGAACAATGAAAAAAACCAAAAAAATTAACAACAACCTCAACATTGAAAAACACCAACAAATTCAACGACAACCTCGACATGGAAAAACACCAACAAATTCAACAACAACTTCCACTTTGAAAAATACAAAAAAGTTCAAAAAATAACATTGATAACACCAACAAGTTAAACAACATTGAAAAACGCCAACAATTTCACCATGAACCTCAATATTGAAAATCCAAACAATTTCAACAACAAGCTCAAATTTTAAAAGTACAAAAAAGTTCAACAAAATAAACGTTGATAACTCCAACAAATTCATCAACAACCTCAATATTGAAAATCACCAGCAAATTAAACAACCTCAACATTGAAAAACAAAAAACAGTTCAAAAGAAAACATTGATAACACGGACAAATTCAACAACACCAACGTTGAAAAACACCAACAAATTCAACAACAACCTCAATATTTAAAATCGTCGACAAATTCAACGGCCTCAACGTTGAAAAACACCAACAAATTAAACAACAACCTCAACATTTAAAAGTTCAAAAATATTTAACAAAATAAACATTGATAACACCAATATATTCAGCAACAACCACAATTTTGAATTTCACCAACAAATTCAACATCCTCAACATTGAAAAACACCAACAAATTCAACAACAACCTTAACTTATAAACATTCAAACAAGTTGAACAAAATACATTCAATACACCAACAAATTCAACAACAACCACAACAATGAAAAACAACAACAAATTTAACAACAACCTCAACATTGAAAAACGCCAATAAATTCATCAACATACTGAATATTGAAAATCAGCAACAAATTCAACAACCTCAACACTTTATAGCACCAACAAATTCGTAACAACCTCAACTTTGCAAAACACAAAAAACTTTTTAAAAAAGGCATTCATGAAAACAAACAAATTCAACAACAAGATTAAAATGGAAAATCACCAACAAATTCAGCGACTTAAACTTTGAAAAACAGCAACAAATTCAACAAGAACCTCAACTTTTAAAAATACATACAAGTTCAACGAAAAAAAACATTGTTAACACCAAGAAATTCAACAACAAACTCAATATTGAAAATCACCAACAAATTCAACAACATCAACATTGAAAAACACCAATAAATTCAACATCAACCTCAACATTGAAAAACACAAAACAAATTCAACAACAACCTCAACTTTTAAAAGTACAAATAAGTTCAACAAAATAAACATTGATAACACCAATATATTCAGCAACAACCACAACTTTGAATATCAGCAACAAATTCAACAATTTCAACATTGAAAAACACCAACAAATTCAGCAAAAACCTTAACTTTTAAAAATACAAACAAGTTGAACAAAAAACATTCATAACACCAACAAATTCAACAACAACCTCAACAATGAAAAACAACAACAAATTCAACAACAACCTCAACATTGAAAAACACCAACAAACTCGTCAACAACCTCAAAATTGAAAAACGCCAACAAATTCAACAACATCCTGAATATTGAAAATAAGCAACAAATTCAACACCCTCAACACTGAATAGCTCCAACAAATTCGCAACTACCTCAACTTTGAAAAAAACCAAAAAGATTTTTAAAAAACCATTCATGCAACCAACAAATTCAACAACAAACTCAATGTTGAAAATCACCAACAAATTCAACAACAACCTCAACATTTAAAAACACCCACAATCTCAACAACAACCTCAACATTGAAAAACGCCATCAAATTCAACAACATCCTCAATATTGAAAATCAACAACAAATTCAACAACCTCATCACTGAATATCACCAACAAATTCGCAACAACTTCAACTGTGAAAAACAGAAAAAAGTTTTTAAAAAACCATTCATGACACCAACAAATTCAACAATAAGCTTAATATTGAAAATAACCAACAAATCCAACGATCTAAACGTTGAAAAACACCAACAAATACAACAACAAACAACTTTTTAAAAAAAAATTCAAAAAAAAAATAACACCAACAAATTGAACAACAAACTCAATATTGAAAATCACCAACAAATTCAACAACCTCAACGTTGAAAAACACTAACAAATTCAACAACAACGTCAACATAGAAAAACACCAACAAATTCAACATCAACGTCAACATTGAAAAGCACGAACAAATTCAATAAAAACTTCAACTTTAAAAAATACAAACAAGTTGAACAATAAAATCATTGATAACACCAACACATTCAACAACAACCTCAGCATTGAAAAATACAAAACAGTTCAAAAAATAACATTGATAACACCAACAAATTCAACAACAACCTCAACATTGAAAAACACCAAGAAATTCAACAACAACCTCAATATTGAAAATCACCAACAAATTCAACAACCTCAATATTGAAAATCACCAACAAATTCAACAACAACCTCTACATTGAAAAGCACCAACAAATTCAACTGCAACCTCGACATGGAAAAACACCAACAAATTCAACAACAACTTCCACTTTGAAAAATACAAAAAAGTTCAAAAAATAACATTGATAACACCAACAAGTTCAAAAACATTGAAAAACGCCAACAATTGCAACAACAACCTCAATATTGAAAATCCAAACAATTTCAACAACAACCTCAACTTTTAAAAGTACAAAAAAGTTCAACAAAATAAACGTTGATAACTCCAACAAATTCATCAACAACCTCAATATTGAAATTCACCAGCAAATTCAACAACCTCAACATTGAAAAACAAAAAACTGTTCAAAATAAACCATTGATAACACGAACAAATTCAACAACACCAACGTTGAAAAACACCAACAAATTCAACAACAACCTCAATATTTAAAATCATCAACAAATTCAACGGCCTCAACGTAGAAAAACACCAACAAATTAAACAAAAACCTCAACATTTAAAAGTTCAAAAATGTTTAACAAAATAAACATTGATAACACCAATATATTCAGCAACAACCACAATTTTGAATTTCACCAACAAATTCAACATCCTCAACATTGAAAAACACCAACAAATTCAACAACAACCTTAACTTATAAACATTCAAACAAGTTGAACAAAAAACATTCATAACACCAACAAATTCAACAACAACCACAACAATGAAAAACAACAACAAATTTAACAACAGCCTTAGCATTGAAAAACGCCAATAAATTCATCAACATACTGAATATTGAAAATCAGCAACAAATTCAACAACCTCAACACTTTATAGCACCAACAAATTCGTAACAACCTCAACTTTGCAAAACACAAAAAAGTTTTTAAAAAAGGCATTCATGAAAACAAACAAATTCAATAACAAGATTAAAATTGAAAATCACCAACAAATTCAGCGACTTAAACTTCGAAAAACAGCAGCAAATTCAACAACAACCTCAACTTTTAAAAATACATACAAGTTCAACGAAAAAAAACATTGTTAACACCAAGAAATTCAACAACAAACTCAATATTGAAAATCACCAACAAATTCAACAACATCAACATTGAAAAACACCAATAAATTCAACACCAAACTCAACATTGAAAAACACAAAACAAATTCAACAACAACCTCAACTTTTAAAAGTACAAATAAGTTCAACAAAATAAAAATTGATAACACTAATATATTCAGCAACAACCACAACTTTGAATATCAGCAACAAATTCAACAATTTCAACATTGAAAAACACCAACAAATTCAGCAAAAACCTTAACTTTTAAAAATACAAACAAGTTGAACAAAAAACATTCATAACACCAACAAATTCAATAACAACCTCAACAATGAAAAACAACAACAAATTCAACAACAACCTCAACATTGAAAAACACCAACAAATTCAACAACAACCTCAACATTGAAAAACACCAACAAACTCACCAACAACCTCAAAATTGAAAAACGCCAACAAATTCAACAACATCCTGAATATTGAAGATAAGCAACAAATTCAACAACCTCAACACTGAATAGCACCAACAAATTCGCAACCACCTCAACATTGAAAAAAAAAAGAAATTCAACAACAACCTCAATATTGAAAATCACCAACAAATTCAACAACCTCAATATTGAAAATCACCAACAAATTCAACAACAACCTCTACATTGAAAAGCACCAACAAATTCAACTGCAACCTCGACATGGAAAAACACCAACAAATTCAACAACAACTTCCACTTTGAAAAATACAAAAAAGTTCAAAAAATAACATTGATAACACCAACAAGTTCAAAAACATTGAAAAACGCCAACAATTGCAACAACAACCTCAATATTGAAAATCCAAACAATTTCAACAACAACCTCAACTTTTAAAAGTACAAAAAAGTTCAACAAAATAAACGTTGATAACTCCAACAAATTCATCAACAACCTCAATATTGAAATTCACCAGCAAATTCAACAACCTCAACATTGAAAAACAAAAAACTGTTCAAAATAAACCATTGATAACACGAACAAATTCAACAACACCAACGTTGAAAAACACCAACAAATTCAACAACAACCTCAATATTTAAAATCATCAACAAATTCAACGGCCTCAACGTAGAAAAACACCAACAAATTAAACAAAAACCTCAACATTTAAAAGTTCAAAAATGTTTAACAAAATAAACATTGATAACACCAATATATTCAGCAACAACCACAATTTTGAATTTCACCAACAAATTCAACATCCTCAACATTGAAAAACACCAACAAATTCAACAACAACCTTAACTTATAAACATTCAAACAAGTTGAACAAAAAACATTCATAACACCAACAAATTCAACAACAACCACAACAATGAAAAACAACAACAAATTTAACAACAGCCTTAGCATTGAAAAACGCCAATAAATTCATCAACATACTGAATATTGAAAATCAGCAACAAATTCAACAACCTCAACACTTTATAGCACCAACAAATTCGTAACAACCTCAACTTTGCATAACACAAAAAAGTTTTTAAAAAAGGCATTCATGAAAACAAACAAATTCAATAACAAGATTAAAATTGAAAATCACCAACAAATTCAGCGACTTAAACTTCGAAAAACAGCAGCAAATTCAACAACAACCTCAACTTTTAAAAATACATACAAGTTCAACGAAAAAAAACATTGTTAACACCAAGAAATTCAACAACAAACTCAATATTGAAAATCACCAACAAATTCAACAACATCAACATTGAAAAACACCAATAAATTCAACACCAAACTCAACATTGAAAAACACAAAACAAATTCAACAACAACCTCAACTTTTAAAAGTACAAATAAGTTCAACAAAATAAAAATTGATAACACTAATATATTCAGCAACAACCACAACTTTGAATATCAGCAACAAATTCAACAATTTCAACATTGAAAAACACCAACAAATTCAGCAAAAACCTTAACTTTTAAAAATACAAACAAGTTGAACAAAAAACATTCATAACACCAACAAATTCAACAACAACCTCAACAATGAAAAACAACAACAAACTCACCAACAACCTCAAAATTGAAAAACGCCAACAAATTCAACAACATCCTGAATATTGAAGATAAGCAACAAATTCAACAACCTCAACACTGAATAGCACCAACAAATTCGCAACCACCTCAACATTGAAAAAACACCAAGAAGATTTTTAAAAAACCATTCATGCAACCAACAAATTCAACAACAAGCTAAATATTGAAAACGACCAACCAATTCAACAGCAACCTCTACTTTTAAAAATACGTACAAGTAAAACAAAAAAAAAAACATTGATAACACCAAGAAATTCAACAACAAACTAAATATTGAAAACCAACAACAAATTCATCAACATCAACACTGAAAAAGACCAATAAATTCAACAACATCCTCAACATTGAAAAACACCAACAAATTCAAAAAACAAACTCAACTTTTAGAAATACAAACAAGTTCAACAAAAAAACATTGATAACACCAACAAATTCAACAACAAACTCAATGTTGAAAATCACCAACAAACTCAACAACCTCAACACTTAATATCACCTACAAATTCGCGACAACTTCAAGTTTGAAAAGCACAAAAAAGTTAAAAAAAAAACCATCATGACACCAACAAATTCAAGAATAAGCTTAATATTGAAAATCATCAACAAATTCAAGCACCTAAACTTTGAAAAATACCAACAAATTCAACAACAAACAACTTTTAAAAATACAAAGTACTTCATAAAATAAACATTGATAACACTAACTAATTGAACAACAAACTCAATATTGAAAACCACCAACAAATTCAACAACATTAACATTGAAAAACAGCAATAAATTCAACAACAACCTCAAAATTGATAACACCAACAAATTCAACAACAAACTCAATATTGAAAATCACCAACAAATTCAACAACAACCACAACATTAAAAAACACCAACAATCTCAACAACAACCTCAACATTGAAAAACGCCAACAAATTCAACAACATCCTCAATATTGAAAATCAACAACAAATTCAACAACAACCTCAACATTGAAAAACAACAACAAACTCATCAACAACCTCAAAATTGAAAAACGCCAACAAATTCAACAACATCCTGAATATTGAAAATAAGCAACACATTCAACAAGCTCAACACTGAATAGCACCAACACATTCGCAACCACCTCAACATTGAAAAACACCAAAATGATTTTTAAAAAACCATTCATGCAACCAACAAATTCAACAACAAGCTTAATGTTGAAAACCACCCACCAATTCAACAGCAACCACTACTTTTAAAAATACGTACAAGCAAAACAAAAAAAAAACATTGATAACACCAAGAAATTCAACAACAAACTCAATATTGAAAACCACCATCAAATTCATCAACATCAACATTGAAAAACACCAATCAATTCAACAACAACCTCAACATTTAAAAATACAGCAAGTTCAAAAATAAAACATTGATTACACCAACAAATTCAACAACAAACTCAATATAGAAAACCACCAACAAATTCAACAACATTAACATTGAAAAACATCAATAAATTCAACAACAACCTCAACATTGAAAACACCAACAAATTCAACAACAAACTCAATGTTGAAAATCACCAACAAATTCAACAACAACCTGAACATTTAAAAACACCCACAATCTCAACAACAACCTCAACATTGAAAAACGCCATCAAATTCAACAACATCCTCAATATTGAAAATCAACAACAAATTCAACAACCTCAACATTGAATATCACCAACAAATTCGCAACAACTTCAACATTGAAAAACAGAAAAAAGTTTTTAAAAAACCATTCATGACACCAACAAATTCAACAATAAGCTTAATATTGAAAATAACCAACAAGTCCAACGATCTAAACTTTGAAAAACACCAACAAATACAACAACAAACAACTTTTAAAAAAAAAATTCAAAAAAAAAATAACACCAACAAATTGAACAACAAACTCAATATTGAAAATAACCAACAAATTCAACAACCTCAACGTTGAAAAACACTAAAAAATTCAACAACAACGTCAACATTGAAAAACACCAACAAATTCAACAACAACGTCAACATGGAAAAGCACCAACAAATTCAACAACAACGTCAACATTGAAAATCACCAACAAATTCAACTACAACGTCAACATTGAAAATCACCAACAAATTCAACTACATCCTCAACATTGAAAAGCACGAACAAATTCAATAAAAACTTCAACTTTAAAAAATACAAACAAGTTGAACAATAAAATCATTGATAACACCAACACATTCAACAACAACCTCAGCATTGAAAAATACAAAACAGTTCAAAAAATAACATTGATAACACCAACAAATTCAACAACAACCTCAATATTGAAAATTGCATACAAATTCAACAACAACCTCAACATTGAAAAACACCAAGAAATTCAACAACAACCTCAATATTGAAAATCACCAACAAATTCAACAACCTCAATATTGAAAATCACCAACAAATTCAACAACAACCTCTACATTGAAAAGCACCAACAAATTCAACTGCAACCTCGACATGGAAAAACACCAACAAATTCAACAACAACTTCCACTTTGAAAAATACAAAAAAGTTCAAAAAATAACATTGATAACACCAACAAGTTCAAAAACATTGAAAAACGCCAACAATTGCAACAACAACCTCAATATTGAAAATCCAAACAATTTCAACAACAACCTCAACTTTTAAAAGTACAAAAAAGTTCAACAAAATAAACGTTGATAACTCCAACAAATTCATCAACAACCTCAATATTGAAATTCACCAGCAAATTCAACAACCTCAACATTGAAAAACAAAAAACTGTTCAATATAAACCATTGATAACACGAACAAATTCAACAACACCAACGTTGAAAAACACCAACAAATTCAACAACAACCTCAATATTTAAAATCATCAACAAATTCAACGGCCTCAACGTAGAAAAACACCAACAAATTAAACAAAAACCTCAACATTTAAAAGTTCAAAAATGTTTAACAAAATAAACATTGATAACACCAATATATTCAGCAACAACCACAATTTTGAATTTCACCAACAAATTCAACATCCTCAACATTGAAAAACACCAACAAATTCAACAACAACCTTAACTTATAAACATTCAAACAAGTTGAACAAAAAACATTCATAACACCAACAAATTCAACAACAACCACAACAATGAAAAACAACAACAAATTTAACAACAGCCTTAGCATTGAAAAACGCCAATAAATTCATCAACATACTGAATATTGAAAATCAGCAACAAATTCAACAACCTCAACACTTTATAGCACCAACAAATTCGTAACAACCTCAACTTTGCATAACACAAAAAAGTTTTTAAAAAAGGCATTCATGAAAACAAACAAATTCAATAACAAGATTAAAATTGAAAATCACCAACAAATTCAGCGACTTAAACTTCGAAAAACAGCAGCAAATTCAACAACAACCTCAACTTTTAAAAATACATACAAGTTCAACGAAAAAAAACATTGTTAACACCAAGAAATTCAACAACAAACTCAATATTGAAAATCACCAACAAATTCAACAACATCAACATTGAAAAACACCAATAAATTCAACACCAAACTCAACATTGAAAAACACAAAACAAATTCAACAACAACCTCAACTTTTAAAAGTACAAATAAGTTCAACAAAATAAAAATTGATAACACTAATATATTCAGCAACAACCACAACTTTGAATATCAGCAACAAATTCAACAATTTCAACATTGAAAAACACCAACAAATTCAGCAAAAACCTTAACTTTTAAAAATACAAACAAGTTGAACAAAAAACATTCATAACACCAACAAATTCAACAACAACCTCAACAATGAAAAACAACAACAAATTCAACAACAGCCTCAACATTGAAAAACACCAACAAATTCAACAACAACCTCAACATTGAAAAACACCAACAAACTCACCAACAACCTCAAAATTGAAAAACGCCAACAAATTCAACAACATCCTGAATATTGAAGATAAGCAACAAATTCAACAACCTCAACACTGAATAGCACCAACAAATTCGCAACCACCTCAACTTTGAAAAAACACCAAAAAGATTTTTAAAAAACCATTCATGCAACCAACAAATTCAACAACAAGCTAAATATTGAAAACCACCAACCAATTCAACAGCAACCTCTACTTTTAAAAATACGTACAAGTAAAACAAAAAAAAAACATTGATAACACCAAGAAATTCAACAACAAACTAAATATTGAAAACCAACAACAAATTCATCAACATCAACACTGAAAAAGACCAATAAATTCAACAACATCCTCAACATTGAAAAACACCAACAAATTCAAAAAACAAACTCAACTTTTAGAAATACAAACATGTTTAACAAAAAAACATTGATAACACCAACAAATTCAACAACAAACTCAATGTTGAAAATCACCAACAAATTCAACAACCTCAACACTTAATATCACGTACAAATTCGCGACAACTTCAAGTTTGAAAAGCACAAAAAAGTTAAAAAAAACACCATCATGACACCAACAAATTCAAGAATAAGCTTAATATTGAAAATCATCAACAAATTCAAGCACCTAAACTTTGAAAAATACCAACAAATTCAACAACAAACAACTTTTAAAAATACAAAGTACTTCATAAAATAAACATTGATAACACTAACTAATTGAACAACAAACTCAATATTGAAAACCACCAACAAATTCAACAACATTAACATTGAAAAACAGCAATAAATTCAACAACAACCTCAAAATTGATAACACCAACAAATTCAACAACAAACTCAATATTGAAAATCACCAACAAATTCAACAACAACCACAACATTAAAAAACACCAACAATCTCAACAACAGCCTCAACATTGAAAAACGCCAACAAATTCAACAACATCCTCAATATTGAAAATCAACAACAAATTCAACAACAACCTCAACATTGAAAAACAACAACAAACTCATCAACAACCTCAAAATTGAAAAACGCCAACAAATTCAACAACATCCTGAATATTGAAAATAAGCAACACATTCAACAAGCTCAACACTGAATAGCACCAACACATTCGCAACCACCTCAACATTGAAAAACACCAAAAAGATTTTTAAAAAACCATTCATGCAACCAACAAATTCAACAACAAGCTTAATGTTGAAAACCACCCACCAATTCAACAGCAACCACTACTTTTAAAAATACGTACAAGCAAAACAAAAAAAAACATTGATAACACCAAGAAATTCAACAACAAACTCAATATTGAAAACCACCATCAAATTCATCAACATCAACATTGAAAAACACCAATCAATTCAACAACAACCTCAACATTTAAAAATACAGCAAGTTCAAAAATAAAACATTGATTACACCAACAAATTCAACAACAAACTCAATATAGAAAACCACCAACAAATTCAACAACATTAACATTGAAAAACATCAATAAATTCAACAACAACCTCAACATTGAAAACACCAACAAATTCAACAACAAACTCAATGTTGAAAATCACCAACAAATTCAACAACAACCTGAACATTTAAAAACAGCCACAATCTCAACAACAACCTCAACATTGAAAAACGCCATCAAATTCAACAACATCCTCAATATTGAAAATCAACAACAAATTCAACAACCTCAACATTGAATATCACCAACAAATTCGCAACAACTTCAACATTGAAAAACAGAAAAAAGTTTTTAAAAAACCATTCATGACACCAACAAATTCAACAATAAGCTTAATATTGAAAATAACCAACAAATCCAACGATCTAAACTTTGAAAAACACCAACAAATACAACAACAAACAACTTTTAAAAAAAAAATTCAAAAAAAAAATAACACCAACAAATTGAACAACAAACTCAATATTGAAAATAACCAACAAATTCAACAACCTCAACGTTGAAAAACACTAAAAAATTCAACAACAACGTCAACATTGAAAAACACCAACAAATTCAACAACAACGTCAACATTGAAAAGCACCAACAAATTCAACTACAACGTCAACATTGAAAATCACCAACAAATTCAACTACATCCTCAACATTGAAAAGCACGAACAAATTCAATAAAAACTTCAACTTTAAAAAATACAAACAAGTTGAACAATAAAATCATTGATAACACCAACACATTCAACAACAACCTCAGCATTGAAAAATACAAAACAGTTCAAAAAATAACATTGATAACACCAACAAATTCAACAACAACCTCAATATTGAAAATTGCATACAAATTCAACAACAACCTCAACATTGAAAAACACCAAGAAATTCAACAACAACCTCAATATTGAAAATCACCAACAAATTCAACAACCTCAATATTGAAAATCACCAACAAATTCAACAACAACCTCTACATTGAAAAGCACCAACAAATTCAACTGCAACCTCGACATGGAAAAACACCAACAAATTCAACAACAACTTCCACTTTGAAAAATACAAAAAAGTTCAAAAAATAACATTGATAACACCAACAAGTTCAAAAACATTGAAAAACGCCAACAATTGCAACAACAACCTCAATATTGAAAATCCAAACAATTTCAACAACAACCTCAACTTTTAAAAGTACAAAAAAGTTCAACAAAATAAACGTTGATAACTCCAACAAATTCATCAACAACCTCAATATTGAAATTCACCAGCAAATTCAACAGCCTCAACATTGAAAAACAAAAAACTGTTCAAAATAAACCATTGATAACACGAACAAATTCAACAACACCAACGTTGAAAAACACCAACAAATTCAACAACAACCTCAATATTTAAAATCATCAACAAATTCAACGGCCTCAACGTAGAAAAACACCAACAAATTAAACAACAACCTCAACATTTAAAAGTTCAAAAATGTTTAACAAAATAAACATTGATAACACCAATATATTCAGCAACAACCACAACTTTGAATATCACCAACAAATTGAACAACTTCAACATTGAAAAACACCAACAAATTCAGCAAAAACCTTAACTTTTAAAAATACGAACAAGTTGAACAAAAAACATTCATAACACCAAGAAATTCAACAACCACCTCAACAATGAAAAACAACAACAAATTCAACAACAACCTCAACATTGAAAAACACCAACAAATTCAACAACAACCTCAACATTGAAAAACACCAACAAACTCATCAACAACCTCAAAATTGAAAAACGCCAACAAATTCAACAACGTCCTGAATATTGAAAATAAGCAACAAATTCAACAACCTCAACACTGAACAGCACCAACACATTCGCAACCACCTCAACATTGAAAAACACCAAAAAGATTTTTAAAAAACCATTCATGCAACCAACAAATTCAACAACAAGCTTAATGTTGAAAACCACCCACCAATTCAACAGCAACCACTACTTTTAAAAATACGTACAAGCAAAACAAAAAAAAACATTGATAACACCAAGAAATTCAACAACAAACTCAATATTGAAAACCACCATCAAATTCATCAACATCAACATTGAAAAACACCAATCAATTCAACAACAACCTCAACATTTAAAAATACAGCAAGTTCAAAAATAAAACATTGATTACACCAACAAATTCAACAACAAACTCAATATAGAAAACCACCAACAAATTCAACAACATTAACATTGAAAAACATCAATAAATTCAACAACAACCTCAACATTGAAAACACCAACAAATTCAACAACAAACTCAATGTTGAAAATCACCAACAAATTCAACAACAACCTGAACATTTAAAAACAGCCACAATCTCAACAACAACCTCAACATTGAAAAACGCCATCAAATTCAACAACATCCTCAATATTGAAAATCAACAACAAATTCAACAACCTCAACATTGAATATCACCAACAAATTCGCAACAACTTCAACATTGAAAAACAGAAAAAAGTTTTTAAAAAACCATTCATGACACCAACAAATTCAACAATAAGCTTAATATTGAAAATAACCAACAAATCCAACGATCTAAACTTTGAAAAACACCAACAAATACAACAACAAACAACTTTTAAAAAAAAAATTCAAAAAAAAAATAACACCAACAAATTGAACAACAAACTCAATATTGAAAATAACCAACAAATTCAACAACCTCAACGTTGAAAAACACTAAAAAATTCAACAACAACGTCAACATTGAAAAACACCAACAAATTCAACAACAACGTCAACATTGAAAAGCACCAACAAATTCAACTACAACGTCAACATTGAAAATCACCAACAAATTCAACTACAACCTCAACATTGAAAAGCACGAACAAATTCAATAAAAACTTCAACTTTAAAAAATACAAACAAGTTGAACAATAAAATCATTGATAACACCAACACATTCAACAACAACCTCAGCATTGAAAAATACAAAACAGTTCAAAAAATAACATTGATAACACCAACAAATTCAACAACAACCTCAATATTGAAAATTGCATACAAATTCAACAACAACCTCAACATTGAAAAACACCAAGAAATTCAACAACAACCTCAATATTGAAAATCACCAACAAATTCAACAACCTCAATATTGAAAATCACCAACAAATTCAACAACAACCTCTACATTGAAAAGCACCAACAAATTCAACTGCAACCTCGACATGGAAAAACACCAACAAATTCAACAACAACTTCCACTTTGAAAAATACAAAAAAGTTCAAAAAATAACATTGATAACACCAACAAGTTCAAAAACATTGAAAAACGCCAACAATTGCAACAACAACCTCAATATTGAAAATCCAAACAATTTCAACAACAACCTCAACTTTTAAAAGTACAAAAAAGTTCAACAAAATAAACGTTGATAACTCCAACAAATTCATCAACAACCTCAATATTGAAATTCACCAGCAAATTCAACAGCCTCAACATTGAAAAACAAAAAACTGTTCAAAATAAACCATTGATAACACGAACAAATTCAACAACACCAACGTTGAAAAACACCAACAAATTCAACAACAACCTCAATATTTAAAATCATCAACAAATTCAACGGCCTCAACGTAGAAAAACACCAACAAATTAAACAACAACCTCAACATTTAAAAGTTCAAAAATGTTTAACAAAATAAACATTGATAACACCAATATATTCAGCAACAACCACAACTTTGAATATCACCAACAAATTGAACAACTTCAACATTGAAAAACACCAACAAATTCAGCAAAAACCTTAACTTTTAAAAATACGAACAAGTTGAACAAAAAACATTCATAACACCAAGAAATTCAACAACCACCTCAACAATGAAAAACAACAACAAATTCAACAACAACCTCAACATTGAAAAACACCAACAAATTCAACAACAACCTCAACATTGAAAAACACCAACAAACTCATCAACAACCTCAAAATTGAAAAACGCCAACAAATTCAACAACGTCCTGAATATTGAAAATAAGCAACAAATTCAACAACCTCAACACTGAATAGCACCAACAAATTTGCAACCACCTCAACTTTGAAAAACACCAAAAAGATTTTTTAAAAACCATTCTTTCAAGCAACAAATTCAACAACAAGCTTAATATTGAAAACCACCAACCAATTCAAAAGCAACCTCTACGTTTAAAAATACGTACAAGTAAAACAAAAAAAAAACATTGATAACACCAAGAAATTCAACAACAAACTCAATGTTGAAAACCACCAACAAATTCATCAACATCAACATTGAAAAACACCAATAAATTCAACAACATCCTCAACATTGAAAAACATCAACAAATTCAAAAACAACCTCAACTTTTAGAAATACAAACAAGTTCAACAAAAAAAAATACATAACGCCAACAAATTCAACAACAAACTCAAAATTGAAAATCACCAACAAATTCAACAACCTCAACACTTAATATCACCTACAAATTCGCAACAACTTCAACTTTGAAAAGCACAAATAAGTTTAAAAAACACCATCATGGCACCAACAATTTCAAGAATATGCTTAATATTGAAAATCATCAACAAATTCAACGACCTAAACTTTGAAAAACACCAACAAATTCAACAACAAACAACTTTTAAAAATAGAAACAACTTCATAAAATAAACATTGATAACACTACCTAATTGAACAACAAACTCAATATTGAAAATCACCAACAAATTCAACAACATCAACATTGAAAAACATCAATAAATTCAAAAACAACCTCAACATTTAAAGATACAAACAAGTTCAACAAAAAAAATATTGATAACACCAACAAATTCAACAACAAACTCAATGTTGAAAATCACCAACAAATTCAACAACCTCAACACTTAATATCACCAACAAATTTGCAACAACTTCAACTTTGAAAAGCACAAAAAAGGTAAAAAAAACACCATCATGACACCAACAAATTCAAGAATAAGCTTAATATTGAAAATCATCAACAAATTCAAGCACCTAAACTTTGAAAAATACCAACAAATTCAACAACAAACAACTTTTAAAAATACAAAGAACTTCATAAAATAAACATTGATAACACTAACTAATTGAACAACAAACTCAATATTGAAAACCACCAACAAATTCAACAACATTAGCATTGAAAAACAGCAATAAATTCAACAACAACCTCAAAATTGATAACACCAACAAATTCAACAACAAACTCAATGTTGAAAATCACCAACAAATTCAACAACAACCACAACATTAAAAAACACCAACAATCTCAACAACAACCTCAACATTGAAAAACGCCAACAAATTCAACAACATCCTCAATATTGAAAATCAACAACAAATTCAACAACAACCTCAACATTGAAAAACACCAACAAACTCATCAACAACCTCAAAATTGAAAAACGCCAACAAATTCAACAACATCCTGAATATTGAAAATAAGCAACACATTCAACAAGCTCAACACTGAATAGCACCAACACATTCGCAACCACCTCAACTTTGAAAAACACCAAAAAGATTTTTAAAAAACCATTCATGCAACCAACAAATTCAACAACAAGCTTAATATTGAAAACCAGCAACCAATTCAACAGCAACCACTACTTTCAAAAATACGTACAAGCAAAGCAAAAAAAAACATTGATAACACCAAGAAATTCAACAACAAACTCAATGTTGAAAACCACCATCAAATTCATCAACATCAACATTGAAAAACACCAATCAATTCAACAACAACCTCAACATTTAAAAATACAGCAAGTTCAAAAATAAAACATTGATTACACCAACAAATTCAACAACAAACTCAATATAGAAAACCACCAACAAATTCAACAACATTAACATTGAAAAACATTAATAAATTCAACAACAACCTCAACATTGACAACACCAACAAATTCAACAACAAACTCAATGTTGAAAATACCAACAAATTCAACAACAACCTCAACATTTAAAAACACCCACAATCTCAACAACAACCTCAACATTGAAAAACGCCATCAAATTCAACAACATCCTCAATATTGAAAATCAACAACAAATTCAACAACCTCAACATTGAATATCACCAACAAATTCGCAACAACTTCAACTTTGAAAAACAGAAAAAAGTTTTTAAAAAACCATTCATGACACCAACAAATTCAACAATAAGCTTAATATTGAAAATAACCAACAAATCCAACGATCTAAACTTTGAAAAATACCAACAAATACAACAACAAATAACTTTTAAAAAAAAAATTCAAAAAAAAATAACACCAACAAATTGAACAACAAACTCAATATTGAAAATAACCAACAAATTCAACAACCTCAACGTTGAAAAACACTAAAAAATTCAACAACAACGTCAACATTGAAAAACACCAACAAATTCAACAACAACGTCAACATTGAAAAGCACCAACAAATTCAACTACAACGTCAACATTGAAAATCACCAACAAATTCAACTACAACCTCAACATTGAAAAGCACGAACAAATTCAATAAAAACTTCAACTTTAAAAAATACAAACAAGTTGAACAATAAAATCATTGATAACACCAACACATTCAACAACAACCTCAGCATTGAAAAATACAAAACAGTTCAAAAAATAACATTGATAACACCAACAAATTCAACAACAACCTCAATATTGAAAATTGCATACAAATTCAACAACAACCTCAACATTGAAAAACACCAAGAAATTCAACAACAACCTCAATATTGAAAATCACCAACAAATTCAACAACCTTAATATTGAAAATCACCAACAAATTCAACAACAACCTCTACATTGAAAAGCACCAACGAATTCAACTGCAACCTCGACATGGAAAAACACCAACAAATTCAACAACAACTTCCACTTTGAAAAATACAAAAAAGTTCAAAAAATAACATTGATAACACCAACAAGTTCAAAAACATTGAAAAACGCCAACAATTGCAACAACAACCTCAATATTGAAAATCCAAACAATTTCAACAACAACCTCAACTTTTAAAAGTACAAAAAAGTTCAACAAAATAAACGTTGATAACTCCAACAAATTCATCAACAACCTCAATATTGAAATTCACCAGCAAATTCAACAGCCTCAACATTGAAAAACAAAAAACTGTTCAAAATAAACCATTGATAACACGAACAAATTCAACAACACCAACGTTGAAAAACACCAACAAATTCAACAACAACCTCAATATTTAAAATCATCAACAAATTCAACGGCCTCAACGTAGAAAAACACCAACAAATTAAACAACAACCTCAACATTTAAAAGTTCAAAAATGTTTAACAAAATAAACATTGATAACACCAATATATTCAGCAACAACCACAACTTTGAATATCACCAACAAATTGAACAACTTCAACATTGAAAAACACCAACAAATTCAGCAAAAACCTTAACTTTTAAAAATACGAACAAGTTGAACAAAAAACATTCATAACACCAAGAAATTCAACAACCACCTCAACAATGAAAAACAACAACAAATTCAACAACAACCTCAACATTGAAAAACACCAACAAATTCAACAACAACCTCAACATTGAAAAACACCAACAAACTCATCAACAACCTCAAAATTGAAAAACGCCAACAAATTCAACAACGTCCTGAATATTGAAAATAAGCAACAAATTCAACAACCTCAACACTGAATAGCACCAACAAATTTGCAACCACCTCAACTTTGAAAAACACCAAAAAGATTTTTTAAAAACCATTCTTTCAAGCAACAAATTCAACAACAAGCTTAATATTGAAAACCACCAACCAATTCAAAAGCAACCTCTACGTTTAAAAATACGTACAAGTAAAACAAAAAAAAACATTGATAACACCAAGAAATTCAACAACAAACTCAATGTTGAAAACCACCAACAAATTCATCAACATCAACATTGAAAAACACCAATAAATTCAACAACATCCTCAACATTGAAAAACATCAACAAATTCAAAAACAACCTCAACTTTTAGAAATACAAACAAGTTCAACAAAAAAAAATACATAACGCCAACAAATTCAACAACAAACTCAAAATTGAAAATCACCAACAAATTCAACAACCTCAACACTTAATATCACCTACAAATTCGCAACAACTTCAACTTTGAAAAGCACAAATAAGTTTAAAAAACACCATCATGGCACCAACAATTTCAAGAATAAGCTTAATATTGAAAATCATCAACAAATTCAACGACCTAAACTTTGAAAAACACCAACAAATTCAACAACAAACAACTTTTAAAAATAGAAACAACTTCATAAAATAAACATTGATAACACTACCTAATTGAACAACAAACTCAATATTGAAAATCACCAACAAATTCAACAACATCAACATTGAAAAACATCAATAAATTCAAAAACAACCTCAACATTTAAAGATACAAACAAGTTCAACAAAAAAAAACATTGATAACACCAACAAATTCAACAACAAACTCAATATTGAAAACCACCAACAAGTTCAACAACATTAACATTGAAAAACATCAATAAATTCAACAACAACCTCAGCATTGATAACACCAACAAATTCAACAACAAACTCAATGTTGAAAATCACCAACAAATTCAACAACAACCTCAACATTTAAAAACGCCAACAATCTCAACAACAACCTCAACATTGAAAAACGCCAACAAGTTCAACAACATCCTCAATATTGAAAATCAACAATAAATACAACAACCTCAACACTGAATATCACCAACAAATTCGCAACAACTTCAACTTTGAAAAACAGAAAAAAGTTTTTAAAAAACCATTCATGACACCAACAAATTCAACAATAAGCTTAATATTGAAAATAACCAACAAATCCAACGATCTCAACTTTGAAAAACACCAACAAATACAACAACAAACATCTTTAAAAAAAAAAATTCAAAAAAAAATAACACCAACAAATTGAACAACAAACTCATATTGAAAATCAGCAACAAATTCAACAAACTCAACGTTGAAAAACACTAACAAATTCAACAACAACGTCAACATTGAAAAACACCAACAAATTCAACAACAACGTCAGCATTGAAAAGCACCAACAAATTCAACAACAACGTCAACATTGAAAATCACCAACAGATTCAACAACAACCCCAATATTGAAAAACACCAACAAATTCAACAACAACTTCAACATTGAAAATCACCGACCAATACAACTACAACCTCAACATTGAAAAATACCAACAAATTCAACAACAACTTCCACTTTGAAAAATACAAAAAATGTTCAAAAAATAACATTGATAACATCAATAAATTCAGCAACAAGCTCAACTTTGAAAAACACAAAAAAGTTCAAAAAAAACCATTGACAACCCCTACAAATTCTACAACAACCTCAACAATGAATAGCACCAAAAAATTCAACAACAACCTCAACATTGAAAACCGCCAACAAACTCAACAATAACCTCAGCAATGAAAAACACCAAAACATTCAAAATCTACCTCAACGTTTAAAAGTACAAAAAAGTTCAACAAAATAAACATTGATAACATCAATAAATTCAGCGAAAACCTCAACTTTGAAAAACACAAAAAAGATAAAAAATACCTATTTAAACCCCTACAAATTCAACAGCAACAGCAATATTGATAATAACCAACCAATTCAACGACCACAACTTTCAAAAACACCAACAGATTCAACAACATCCTCAACGTTTCAAAATACAAACAAGTTCAACAAAAAAATTGATAAAACCAACAGATTTATCAACATCATCAACAATGAAAACACCAACAAATTCAACAACAACCTCAACATTGAAATAGACCAACAAATTCAACAACAACATCAACATTGAAAAACATCCACAAATCCAACAACAACCTCAAAAATGAAAAGCACCAAAAATTTGAACAACAATCGCAACTTTGAAAAATACCAACAAATTCAACAACAACTACAACATTGAAAAATACAAAACAGTTCAAAAAATAACATTGATAACACCAACAAATTCAACAACAACCTCAACATTGAAAAACATCAACAAATTCAACAACAAACTCAACATAGAAAAATACCAACAAATTCAACAACAACTTCAACTTTGAAAAATACTAAAAAGTTCGAAAAATAACATTGATAAAACCAACAAGTTTAACAACAACCTCAACATTGAAAATCACCAACAATTTCAATAACAACCTCAATATTGAAAATCCAAACAATTTCAACAACAAACTCAACTATTAAAAGTACCAAAAAGTTCAACAAAATAAACGGTGATAACACCAACAAATTCATCAACAACCTCAATATTGAAAACACCAAAAAATTCAACAACATCAACATTGAAAGACACCAACAAATTCAACAATAACCCCAATATTGAAAATCACCAACAAATTCAACAACAACCTCAACATTGAAAAACACCAACAAATTCAAAAACAAACTCAATATTGAAAATCATCAGCAAATTCAACAACAACCCCAATATTGAAAATCACCAACAAATTCAACTACAACCTCAACATTGAAAAGCACCAACAAATTCAACAACAACTTCAACATTGAAAAATACAAAACAGTTCAAAAAATAACATTTATAACACCAACAAATTCAACAACAACCCCGATATTTAAAATCACCAACAAATTCAACAACAACCTCAACATTAAAAAACATGAACAAATTCAACTACAACCTCAACATTGAAAAATACCAACAAATGCAACAACAACTTCAACTTTGAAAAATATAAAAAAGATCAAAAAATAACATTGATAACACCAACAAGTTCAAAAACAACCTCATCATTGAAAAACGCCAACAATTTCAACAACAACCTCAATATTGAAAACGCAAACAATTTCATCAACAACATCAACTTTTAAAAGTACAAAAAAGTTCAACAAAATAAACGTTGATAACACCAACAAATTGATCAACAACCTCAATATTGAAAATCACCAGCAAATTCAACAACCTGAACATTGAAAAACACAAAACAGTTCAACAGAAAACATTGATAACTCCAACAAATTCAACAACATCAACATTGAAAAAACCAACAAATTCAACAACAACCTCAATATTGAAAATCACCAATATAATCAACGACGTCAACTTTGAAAAACACCAACAAATTAAACAACAACCTCAACATTTAAAAGTACAAAAAAGTTCAACAAAATGAACAGTGATAACACCAATAAATTCAACAACCACAACATTTAAAAATACAAACAAGTTCAACAAAATAAACATTGATGACACTGTCCAATTCAACAACACCCTCAACATTTAAAATCACCAAAAAATTCAACAACAGCCTCAACAATGAAAAACACCAACAAATTCAAAATCAACTTCAACTTTTAAAAGTTCAAAAAAGTTCAACAAAATAGATAATTGATAACACCAATAATTTCAGCAACAACCTCAACTTTGAACAACATAAAAAAGTTCAAAAAAAGCCATTGATAACACCAACAAATTCAACAACAAACTTAATATTGAAAATCACAAACAAATTCAACAACAACCTGAACATTGAAAATCACCAACAAATGCAACAACAACTTCAACTTTGAAAAATATAAAAAAGATCAAAAAATAACATTGATAACACCAACAAGTTCAAAAACAACCTCATCATTGAAAAACGCCAACAATTTCAACAACAACCTCAATATTGAAAACGCAAACAATTTCATCAACAACATCAACTTTTAAAAGTACAAAAAAGTTCAACAAAATAAACGTTGATAACACCAACAAATTGATCAACAACCTCAATATTGAAAATCACCAGCAAATTCAACAACCTGAACATTGAAAAACACAAAACAGTTCAACAGAAAACATTGATAACTCCAACAAATTCAACAACATCAACATTGAAAAAACCAACAAATTCAACAACAACCTCAATATTGAAAATCACCAATATAATCAACGACGTCAACTTTGAAAAACACCAACAAATTAAACAACAACCTCAACATTTAAAAGTACAAAAAAGTTCAACAAAATGAACAGTGATAACACCAATAAATTCAACAACAACCACAACATTTAAAAATACAAACAAGTTCAACAAAATAAACATTGATGACACTGTCCAATTCAACAACACCCTCAACATTTAAGATCACCAAAAAATTCAACAACAGCCTCAACAATGAAAAACACCAACAAATTCAAAATCAACTTCAACTTTTAAAAGTTCAAAAAAGTTCAACAAAATAGATAATTGATAACACCAATAATTTCAGCAACAACCTCAACTTTGAACAACATAAAAAAGTTCAAAAAAAGCCATTGATAACACCAACAAATTCAACAACAAACTTAATATTGAAAATCACAAACAAATTCAACAACAACCTGAACATTGAAAATCACCAACAAATGCAACAACAACCTCAACTTTTAAAAGTACAAAAAAGTTGAAAAAAGAACCTGGATAACACCATCAAATTCAACAACAACCTCAACATTGAAAAACAACATCAAATTTAACAACAACCTCAACAATGAAAACACCAACAAATTCAACAAAAACCTCACCATTGAAAAACACCAACAAATGCAACAACAACCTCAACATTGAAAAACGCCAACAAATTCAACAACAACCTCAACAATGAAAAAGACCAAAACATTCAAAATCAATCTCAGCGTTTAAAATTACAAAAAAGTTCAACAAAATAAACAGTGATAACACCAATAAATTCAGCAACAACCTCAACTTTGAAAAACACAACAAAATTCAAAAAAAACCATTGACAAACCCTACAAATTCAACACCAACCTCAACAATAAACATCACCAAAAAATTCAATAACAACCTCAACATTGAAAACCACCAACAAATTCAACAACAACCTCAACAATGAAAAGCACCAAAACATTCAATATCAACCTCAACGTTTAAAAGTACAAAAAAGTTCAACAAAATAAACAGTGATAACACCAATAAATTCAGCAACAACCTCAACTTTGAAAAACACAACAAAGTTAAAAAAAAACCATTGACAAACCCTACAAATCCAACAACAACCTCAACAATGAACAGCACCAAAAAATTCAATAACAACCTCAATATTGAAAAACGCCAATAAATTCATCAACATCCTGAATATTGAAAATCAGCAACAAATTCAACAACCTCAACACTTTATAGCACCAACAAATTCGTAACAACCTCAACTTTGCAAAACACAAAAAAGTTTTTAAAAAAGGCATTCATGAAAACAAACAAATTCAACAACAAGATTAATATTGAAAATCACCAACAAATTCAGCGACCTAAACTTTGAAAAACAGCAACAAATTCAACAAGAACCTCAACTTTAAAAATACATACAAGTTCAACGAAAAAAAACATTGTTAACACCAAGAAATTCAACAACAAACTCAATATTGAAAATCACCAACAAATTCAACAACATCAACATTGAAAAATACCAATAAATTCAACATCAACCTCAACATTGAAAAACACAAAACAAATTCAACAACAACCTCAACTTTTAAAAGTACAAATAAGTTCAACAAAATAAACATTGATAACACCAATATATTCAGCAACAACCACAACTTTGAATATCAGCAACAAATTCAACAACTTCAACATTGAAAAACACCAACAAATTCAGCAAAAACCTTAACTTTTAAAAATACAAACAAGTTGAACAAAAAACATTCATAACACCAACAAATTCAACAACAACCTCAACAATGAAAAACAACAACAAATTCAACAACAACCACAACATTGAAAAACACCAACAAATTCAACAACATCCTCAAAATTGAAAAACACCAACAAACTCATCAACAACCTCAAAATTGAAAAACACCAACAAATTCAACAACATCCTGAATATTGAAAATAAGCAACAAATTCGCAATCACCTCAACACTGAATAGCACCAACAAATTCGCAACCACCTCAACTTTGAAAAACACCAAGAAGATTTTTTAAAAAACATTCATGCAACCAACAAATTCAACAACAAGCTTAATATTGAAAACCACCAACCAATTCAACAGCAACCTCTACTTTTAAAAATACGTTCAAGTAAGACAAAAAAAAACATTGATAACACCAAGAAATTCAACAACAAACTAAATATTGAAAACCACCAACAGATTCATAAACATCAACATTGAAAAACACCAATAAATTCAACAACATCCTCAACATTGAAAAACACCAACAAATTCAAAAACAACCTCAACTTTTAGAAATACAAACAAGTTCAACAAAAAAAACATTGATAACACCAACAAATTCAACAACAAGCTCAATATTGAAAATCACCAACAAATTCAACAACCTCAACACTTAATATCACCAACAAATTCGCAACAACATCAACTTTGAAAAGCACAAAAAAGTTAATAAAACACCATCATGACACCAACAAATTCAAGAATAAGCTTAATATTGAAAATCATCAACAAATTCAACGACCTAAACTTTGAAAAACACCAACAAATTCAACAACAAACAACTTTTAAAAATACAAACAACTACATGAAATAAACATTGGTAACACTAACTAATTGAACAACAAACTCAATATTGAACATCACCAACAAATTCAACAACATCAACATTGAAAAACAACAATAAATTCAACAACAAACTCAATATTGAAAACCACCAACAAATTCAACAACATGAACATTGAAAAACATCAATAAATTCAACCACAACCTCAACATTGATAAAACCAACAAATTCAACAACAACCTCAACATTGAAAAACACCAACAATCTCAACAACAACCTCAACATTGAAAAACACCATCAAATTCAACAACATCCTCAATATTGAAAATCAACAACAAATTCAACAACCTCAACAATGAATATCACGAACAAATTCCCAACAACTTCAACTTTGAAAAACAGAAAAAAGCTTTTAAAAAACCATTCATGACACCAACAAATTCAACAATAAGCTTAATGTTGAAAATAACCAACAAATCCAACGATCTAAACTTTGATAAACACCAACAAATGCAACAACAAACAACTTTAAAAAAAAATTCAAAAAAAAATAACACCAACAAATTGAATAACAAACTCAATATTGAAAATCACCAACAAATTCAACAACCTCAACGTTGAAAAACACTAACAAATTCAACAACAACGTCAACATTGAAAATCACCAACAATCTCAACAACAACCTCAACATTGGAAAATGCCAACAAATTCAACAAGATCCTCAATATTGAAAATCACCAACAAATTCAACAACCTCAACACTGAATATCACCAACAAATTCGCAACAACTTCAACTTTGGAAAACACAAAAAAGTTTAAAAAAAACCATCATGACACCAACAAATTCAACAATAAGCTTAATATTGACAATCACCAACAAATTCAACGACCTAAACTTTGAAAAACACCAACAAATTCAACAACAAACAAATTTTAAAAATACAAACTAATTCAAAAAAAAAACATTGATAACACTAACTAATTGAACATCAAACTCAATATTGAAAATCACCAACAAATTCAACAACATCAACATTGAAAAACAGCAATAAATTCAACAACAACCTCAACATTGAAAATCATCAACAAATTCAACAACATCAACATTGAAAAACACTAACAAATTCAACAACAACCTCAACTTTTAAAAATACAAACAAGTTCAAAAAAAAAACATTGATGACACCAACAAATTCAACAACAAACTCAACGTTGAAACATACCATCCAATTCAACAACAACGTCAACATTGAAAAAAAACAACAAATTCAAAAACAACCTCAACTTTTAAAAGTACAAAAAAGTTGAAAAAAGAACATTGATAACATCAACAAATTCAACAACGACCTCAACAATGAAAAACACCAAAAAATTCAACAACAGCCTCAACATTGAAAAACGACAACAAATTCAAAAACAACCTCCAAATGAAAAACACCAACAAATTCAAAATCAACATCAACTTTTAAAATTACAAAAAAGTTCAACAAAATAAACATTGACAACACCAACAAATTCAACAACAACCTCAACTATGAAAAACACCAACAAATTCAACCACAACCTCATCATTGATAAACACCAACAAATTCAACAACAACCTCAACACTGAAACACACCAACAAATTCAAGAACAACCTCATCATTGAAAAACGACAACAAATTCAACAAAAACCTCAATATTGAAAATCACCAACAAATTCAACAACCTTAACGCTGAATATCACCGACAAATTCCCAACAACCTCCACTTTGAAAAACACAAAAAAGTTGTAAAAAAAATTCATAACACCAACAAATGCAACAACAACCTTAATATTGAAAAACACCAACTAATTCAACAAAAACTTCAACTTTAAAAAGTACAAACAAGTTGAACAAAAAAATCATTGATAACACCAACATATTCAACAACAACCTCAACATTGAAAAACACCAACAAATTCAACAACAACCTCAATATTGAAAATCACCAACAAATTCAACAACCTCAATATTGAAAATCACCAACAAATTCAACAACAACCTCTACATTGAAAAGCACCAACAAATTCAACTGCAACCTCAACATTGAAAAACACCAACACATTCAACAACGTCAATATTGAAAATCACCAACAAATTCAACAACAACTTCCACTTTGAAAAATACAAAAAAGTTCAAAAAATAACATTGATAACACCAACAAGTTCAACAACATTGAAAATCACCAACAAATTCAACAACCTCAACACTTAATATCACCAACAAATTCGCAACAACTTCAACTTTGAAAAGCACAAAAAAGTTAATAAAACACCATCATGACACCAACAAATTCAAGAATAAGCTTAATATTGAAAATCATCAACAAATTCAACGACCTAAACTTTGAAAAACACCAACAAATTCAACAACATTAACATTGAAAAACATCAATAAATTCAACAACAACCTCAACATTGATAACACCAACAAATTGAACAACAAACTCAATGTTGAAAAGCTCCAACAAATTCAACAACAACGTCAACATTGAAAATCACCAACAAATTCAACAACAACGTCAACATTGAAAATCACCAACAATCTCAACAACAACCTCAACATTGTAAAATGCCAACAAATTCAACAAGATCCTCAATATTGAAAATCACCAACAAATTCAACAACCTCAACACTGAATATCACCAACAAATTCGCAACAACTTCAACTTTGGAAAACACAATAAAGTTTAAAAAAAACCGTCATGACAACAAACAAATTCAACAATAAGCTTAATATTGAAAATCAACAACAAATTCAACGACCTAAACTTTGAAAAACACCAACAAATTCAACAACAAACAAATTTTAAAAATACAAACAATTTCAAAAAAAAAACATTGATAACACTAACTAATTGAACATCAAACTCAATATTGAAAATCACCAACAAATTCAACAACATCAACATTGAAAAACAGCAATAAATTCAACAACAACCTCAACATTGAAAAACACCAACAAATTCAACAACAACCTCAACTTTTAAAAATACAAACAAGTTCATCAAGAAAAACATTGATAACACCAACAAATTCAACAACAAACTCAACTTTGAAACATTCCATTCAATTCAACAACAACGTCAACATTGAAAAAAAAACAACAAATTCATAAACAACCTCAACTTTTAAAAGTACAAAAAAGTTGAAAAAAGAACTTTGATAACACCAACAAATTCAACAACAACCTCAACAATGAAAAACACCAAAAAATTCAACAACAGCCTCAACATTGAAAAACGCCAACAATTTCAACGACAACCTCAACAATGAAAAACACCAACAAATTCAAAACCAACCTCAACTTTTAAAGGTGCAAAAAAGTTCAACAAAATAAACATTGATAACACCAATACATTCATCAACAACCTCAACTTTGAATATCACCAACAAATGCAACAACCTCAACATTGAAAAACACCAACAAATTCAACAACAACCGTAACTTTTAAAAAGTACAAACAAGTTCAACAAAAAACATTGATAACACAAACAAATTCAACAACAACCTCAACAATGAAAAACACCAACAAATTGAACAACAACCTCAACATTGAAATACACAAACAATCTCAACAGCAACCTCAACATTGAGAAACGCCAACAAATTCAACAACATCCTCAATATTGAAAATCACCAACAAATTCAATAACCTCAACACTGAATATCACCAACAAATTCGCAACAACTTCAACTTTGAAAAACACAAAAAAGTTAAAAAAAAACCATTCATGACACCAACAAATTCAACAATAAGCTTACTATTGAAAATCACCAACAAATTCAACTACCTAAACTTTGAAAAACATCAACAAATTCTACAACAAACAACTTAAAAAATACAAACAAATTAAAAAAAACATTGATAACACCAACAAATTGAACAACAACCTCAACATTGAAACATACCATTCAATTCAACAACAACCTCAACTATAAAAAGTACAAAAAAGTTCAACAAAATAAACATTGATAACACCAATACATTCAGCAAAAACCTGAACTTTGAATATCACCAAAAAATTCAACAATTTCAATATTGAAAAACACCAACAAACTCAACAACAGCCGTAACTTTTAAAAATACAAACAAGTTCAACAAAAAACATTGATAACACGAGTAAATTCAACAACAACCTTAACTTTTAAAAATACAAACCAGTTCAACAATTAACATTGATAACACCAACAAATTCAACAACAACGTCAACAATGAAAAACACCAACAAATTCAACAACAACCTTAATATTGAAAAACACCAACAAATTCAACAACAACTTCCACTTTAAAAAATACAAACAAGTTCAACAAAAAAAAACATTGATAACACTGACAAATTCAACAACAACCTCAACAATGAAAAACACCAACTAATTCAAGAACAAACTCAACATTGAAAAACGCCAGCAAATTCAACAGCAACCTCAACTTTGTAATACGCCAGCAATTTCACCAAAAAACTCAACAATGAAAAACACCAACAAATTCAAAATCAACCTCATTTTTTAAAAGTACAAAAAAGTTCAACAAAATGAACACTGATAACACCAATGAATTCAGCAACAACCTCAACTTTGAAAATCACCAACAAATTGAACAACCTCAACATTGAAAAACACCAACAATCTCAACAACAACCTCAAAATTGAAAAAAGCCAACAAATTCAACAACATCCTAAATATTGCAAATCACCAACAAATTCAACAACCTCAACACTGAATATCACCAACAAATTCGCAACAACTTCAACTTTGAAAAACTCAAAAAAGTTAAATAAGATTCATTTGTGACGCCAACAAATTCAACAATAAGCTTAATATTCAAAATCACCAACAAATCCAACGACCTAAACTTTGAAAAAGACCAACAAATTCAACAACAAACAACTTTTAAAAATACAAGCAAATTCAAAAAAATAAACATTGATAACACCAACAAATTGAACAACAAACTCAACATTGAAAATCAGCAACAAATTCAACAACATCAACATTGAAAAACACCAATAAATTCAACAACAACCTCAACATTGAAAATCACCAAGAAATTCAACAACATCATTATTGAATATCACCAACAAATTCAACAACAACCTCAACATTGAAAAACGCCAACAAATTCAAAAACAAACTCAATATTGAAAAATACAAAAAAGTTCAAAAAATAACATTGATAACACCAACAAATTCAACAACAACCTCAAAGTTGAAAAACGCCAACAAATTCAACAACAACCTCAATATTGAAAATCACCAACAAAAAATCAGCAACAAATTCAACATCAACCACAACATTGAAAATCACCAACAAATTCAACAACAACCTCAACTTTTAAAAAAAGAGAAAAAGTTCAATAAAAACATTGATAATACCAAGAAATTCAACAACAACCTCAACATTGAAAGACACCAAAAAGTTCAACAACAACCTCAACATTGAAAATCAGCAACAAATTCAACAACAACCTCAACATTGAAAAACGCCAACAAATTCAACAGCAACCTCAACTTTTAAAAGTAGAGAAAAAGTTCAATAAAAACATTGATAACACCAAGAAATTCAACAACAACCTCAACATTGAAAATCACCAACAAATTCAACAACATCAATATTGAAAATCACCAACAAATTCAACAGCAACCTCAACAATGAAAAACAGAAACAAATTCAACAACAACCTCAACAATGAAAAACACAAAAAATTCAACAACCGCAACATTGAAAAATACTAACAAATTCAACAACAACCTCAACTTTTAAAGGAAGAGAAAAGTTCAAAAAAAACATGGATAACAACATCAAATTAAACAACAACCTCAACATTAAGTAATACGAAAACGTTCAAAAAATGAAATTGATAACATCAACAAATTCAACAACAACCTCAGCATTGAAAAAAACAAAAAGTTCAAAAAATAGCATTGATAACAACAACGAATTCAACATCAAACTCAACATTGAAAATCAAGAACAAATTCAACAACAACCTCAACATTGAAAAACACCAATAAATTCAACAACAACGACAACATGGAAAAAAACCCAAAAAATTCAACAACAAACTCAACATTATAAAACATCAACAAATTGACCAACAACCGCAACATTAAAAAGTACAAACAAGTTCAACAAAAAACATTGATAACACCAACAAGTTCAAAAACAACCTCAACATTGAAAAACAGCGACAAATTCAACAACAACCTCAACAATGAAAAACACCAACAAATTCAACAACGACCTCAACATTGAAAATCAGTAACAAATTCAACAACAATCTCAACTTTGAAAAACGCCAAAAAATTCAACAACAACCTCAATATTGAAAATCAACAACAAAAAATCACCAACAAATTCAACATCAACCACAACATTGAAAAACACCAACATATTCAACAACAACATCAAAATTGAAAAAACCTACAAATTCAACAACAAGCTCAACATTGAAAATCACCAACAAATTCAACAACAACCTCAACATTGAAAGAGGTCAACAAATTCATTAACACCCTCAATATTGAAAGACACCAACAAATTCAACAGCAACCTCAACATTGAAAATCACCAACAAATTCAACAACATCAATATTGAATATCACCAACAAATTCAACAACACCCTCAACATTTAAAAATACAAAAAGTTCAAAAAATAGCATTGATAACAACAACGAATTCAACATCAAACTCAACATTGAAAATCAACAACAAATTCAACAACAACCTCAACCTCGAAAAACACCAATAAATTCAACAACAACCACAACATGGAAAAAAAAACAACAAATTCAGCAACACACTCAACATTGTAAAACACCAACAAATTCACCAACAACCGCAACATTAAAAAGTACAAACAAGTTCAACAAAAAACATTGAAAGCACCAACAAGTTCAACCGCAACCTCAACATTGAAAAGCAACGACAAATTCAACAACAGCCTCAACAATGAAAAACACCAACCAATTCAACAACGACCTCAACATTGAAAATCAGTAACAAATTCAACAACAATCTCAACATTGAAAAACGCCAAAAAATTCAACAACAACCTCAATATTGAAAATCACCAACATAAAATCACCAACAAATTCAACATCAACCACAACATTGAAAAACACCAACAAATTCAACAACAACCTCAAAATTGAAAAAAACCTACAAATTCAACAACAACCTCCACATTGAAAAACACTAACAACTTCAAAAGCAACCTCAACATTGAAAAATACTTAAAATTTCAACAACAAGCTCACATTGAAAAACACCAACAAATTCAACAACAACCTCAACTTTTAATAGAAGTGAAAAAGTTCAATAAAAACATTGATAACACCAAGAAATTCAACAACAACCTCAACATTGAAAGACGCCAACAAATTCATTAACAACCTCAATATTGAAAGACACCAACAAATTCAACAACAACCGCAAAATTGAAAGTCACCAACAAATTCAACAACATCAATATTGAATATCACCAACAAATTCAACAACAACCGCAACATTGAAAAAAAGCGACAAATTCAACAACAACCTCAACAATGAAAAATACCAACAAATTCAACAACCACAACATTGAAAAACACTAACATATTCAACTGCAACCTCAATATTGAAAGACACCAACATATTCAACAACAACCTCAACATTTAAAATGACCAACAAATTCAACAACTTCAATATTGAAAATCACCAACAAATTCAACAACAACCTCAACATTGAAAAAAACCAAAAATTCAACATGAACCACAATATTGAAAGTCAACAACAAATTCAACAAAAACCGCAACTTTGAAAAACACCAACAAATTCTACATCAACCTCAACAATGAAAAACAGGAACAAATTCAACAAAAACCTCAACAATGAAAAAAAAATTTCAACAACCGCAACATTGAAAACAACTAACAAATTCAACAACAACCTCAACTTTTAAAAGCAGAGAAATGTTCAAAAAAAAACATGGATGACATCAACAAATTCAACAACAACCTCAACATTGAAAAATACAAAAAGTTCAAAAAATAGCATTGATAACAACAACGAAATCAACATTAAACTCAACATTTAAAATCAACAACAAATTCAACAACAACCTCAACATTGAAAAACACCAATCAATTCAACAACAACCACAACATGGAAAAAAAAACAACAAATTCAACAACAAACTCAACATTGTAAAACATCAACAAATTCACCAACAACCGCAACATTAAAAAGTACAACAAGTTCAACAAAAAACATTGATAACACAATCAAGTTCAATAACAACCTCAACATTGAAAAACAGCGACAAATTCAATAACAACCTCAACAATGAAAAACACCAACAAATTCAACAACGACCTCAACATTGAAAATCAGTAACAAATTCAACAACAATCTCAACATTGAAAAACGCCAAAAAATTCAACAACAACCTCAATATTAAAAATCAACAACAAAAAATCAACAACAAATTCAACATCAACCACAACATTGAATAAAACCAACATATTCAACAACAACCTCAACATTGAAAAATACAAATAAGTTCAACAACAAGCTCAACATTGAAAATCACCAACAAATTCAACAACAACCTCAACTTTTAATAGAAGGGAAAAAGTTCAATAAAAACATTGATAACACCAAGAAATTCAACAACAACCTCAACATTGAAAGACGCCAACAAATTCATTAACAACCTCAATATTGAAAGACACCAACAAATTCAACAACAACCGCAAAATTGAAAGTCACCAACAAATTCAACAACATCAATATTGAATATCACCAACAAATTCAACAACAACCGCAACATTGAAAAAAAGCGACAAATTCAACAACAACCTCAACAATGAAAAATACCAACAAATTCAACAACCACAACATTGAAAAACACTAACATATTCAACTGCAACCTCAATATTGAAAGACACCAACATATTCAACAACAAACTCAACATTTAAAATGACCAACAAATTCAACAACTTCAATATTGAAAATCACCAACAAATTCAACAACAACCTCAACATTGAAAAAAACCAAAAATTCAACATGAACCACAATATTGAAAGTCAACAACAAATTCAACAAAAACCGCAACTTTGAAAAACACCAACAAATTCTACATCAACCTCAACAATGAAAAACAGGAACAAATTCAACAAAAACCTCAACAATGAAAAAAAAATTTCAACAACCGCAACATTGAAAACAACTAACAAATTCAACAACAACCTCAACTTTTAAAAGCAGAGAAATGTTCAAAAAAAACATGGATGACATCAACAAATTCAACAACAACCTCAACATTGAAAAATACAAAAAGTTCAAAAAATAGCATTGATAACAACAACGAAATCAACATTAAACTCAACATTTAAAATCAACAACAAATTCAACAACAACCTCAACATTGAAAAACACCAATCAATTCAACAACAACCACAACATGGAAAAAAAAACAACAAATTCAACAACAAACTCAACATTGTAAAACATCAACAAATTCACCAACAACCGCAACATTAAAAAGTACAACAAGTTCAACAAAAAACATTGATAACACCATCAAGTTCAATAACAACCTCAACATTGAAAAACAGCGACAAATTCAATAACAACCTCAACAATGAAAAACACCAACAAATTCAACAACGACCTCAACATTGAAAATCAGTAACAAATTCAACAACAATCTCAACATTGAAAAACGCCAAAAAATTCAACAACAACCTCAATATTAAAAATCAACAACAAAAAATCACCAACAAATTCAACATCAACCACAACATTGAATAAAACCAACATATTCAACAACAACCTCAACATTGAAAAATACAAATAAGTTCAACAACAAGCTCAACATTGAAAATCACCAACAAATTCAACAACAACCTCAACTTTTAATAGAAGGGAAAAAGTTCAATAAAAACATTGATAAAACCAAGAAATTCAACAACAACCTCAACATTGAAAGATGCCAACAAATTCATTAACACCCTCAATATTGAAAGACACCAGCAAATTCAACAGCAACCTCAACAATGAAAAACAGAATCAAATTCAACAACAACCTCAACAATGAAAAACACAAAAAATTCAACAACCGCAACATTGAAAAATACTAACAAATTCAACAACAACCTCAACTTTTAAAAGAAGAGAAAAGTTCAAAAAAAACATGGATAACAACAACAAATTAAACAACAACCTCAACATTAAATAATATAAAAAAGTTCAAAAAATAACATTGATAACATCAACAAATTCAACAACAACCTCAACATTGAAAAATACAAGAAGTTCAAAAAATAGCATTGATAACAACAACGAATTCAACATCAAACTCAAAATTGAAAATCACCAACAAATTCAACAACATCAATTATGAAAATCACCAACAAATTCAACAACAACCTCAACAATGAAAAACACCAACAAATTCAACAATGACCTCAACATTGAAAATCAGCAACAAATTCAAACAACAACCTCAACATTGAAAAAAATCAACAAATTCAACAATAAGCTCAACTTTCAAAAACAAATAAAAGTTCAAAAAATAACATTGATAACACCAACAAATTCAACAACAACCTCAACAATCAAAAACACCAAAAAATTCAACAACAACCTCAACATTCAAAAACTGCAACAAATGCAACAACAACCTCAACATTGAAAAATACAAAAAAGTTCAAAAAATAACATTGATAACACCAACAAATTCAACAACAACCTCAAAGTTCAAAAACGCCAACAAATTCAACAACAACCTCAATATTGAAAATCACCAACAAAAAATCACCAACAAATTCAACATCAACCACAACATTGAAAATCACCAACAAATTCAAGAACAACCTCAACTTTTAGAAGAAGAGAAAAAGTTCAATAAAAACATTGATAACAACAAGAAATTCAACAACAACCTCAACATTGAAAGACACCAAAAAGTTCAACAACGACCTCAACATTTAAAAGAAGAGAAAAAGTTCAATAAAAACATTGATAACACCAAGAAATTCAACAACAACCTCAACATTGAATGACACCAACAAATTCAACAACAACCTCAATATTGAACATCACCAACAAATTCATCAGCAACCTCAACATTGAAAATCACCAACAAATTGAACAACATTAATATTGAAAATCACCAACAAATTCAACAACAACCTCAATATTGAAAAATACAAAAAAGTTCAAATAACAACATTGATGACACCAACAAATTCAACAACAACCTCAACATTGAAAAACAGCGAGAAATTCAACAACAACCTCAACATTGAAAAATACCAACAAATTCAACAACCTCAACATTGAAAAACACCAACATATTCAACAGGAACCTCAATATTTAAAGACACCAACATATTCAACAACAACCTCAACATTTAAAATGACCAACAAATTCAACAACTTCAATATTGAAAATCACCAACAAATTCAACAACAACCTCAACATTGAAAAACACCAACAAATTCAACAGCAACCTCAACAATGAAAAACAGCAACAAATTCAACAACAACCTCAACATTGAAAAATACAAAAAGTTCAAAAAATCGCATTGATAACAACAACGAATTCAACATCAAACTTAAAATTGAAAATCACCAACAAATTCAACAACATCAATTATGAAAATCACCAACAAATTCAACAACAACCTCAACAATGAAAAACACCAACAAATTCAACCATGACCTCAACATTGAAAATCAACAACAAATTCAAACAACAACCTCAACATTGAAAAAAATCAACAAATTCAACAATAAGCTCAACTTTCAAAAACAAATAAAAGTTCAAAAAATAACATTGATAACACCAACAAATTCAACAACAACCTCAACAATCAAAAACACCAAAAATTCAACAACAACCTCAACATTCAAAAATACCAACAAATTCAAAAACAACCTCAACATTGAAAAATACAAAAAAGTTCAAAAAATAACATTGATAACACCAACAAATTCAACAACAACCTCAAAGTTCAAAAATGCCAACAAATTCAACAACAACCTCAATATTGAAAATCACCAACAAAAAATCACCAACAAATTCAACATCAACCACAACATTGAAAATCACCAACAAATTCAAGAACAACCTCAACTTTTAGAAGAAGAGAAAAAGTTCAATAAAAACATTGATAACAACAAGAAATTCAACAACAACCTCAATATTGAAAGAAATTAAAAAGTTCAACAACGACCTCAACATTGAAAATCAGCAACAAATTCAACAACAACCTCAACATTGAAAAATGCCAACAAATTCAACAACAACCTCGATATTGAAAATCACCAACAAATTCAACATCAACCTCCACGTTAAAAAACACTAACAAATTCAACAACCTCAACATTGAAAAAAACTTACAATTTCAACAACAAACTCAACATTGAAAAACACCAACATATTCAACAACAACCTCAACTTTAAAAAGAAGAGAAAAAGTTCAATAAAAACATTGATAACACCAAGAAATTCAACAACAACCTCAACATTGAATGACACCAACAAATTCAACAACAACCTCAATATTGAACATCACCAACAATTTCAACAGCAACCTCAACAATGAAAATCACCAACAAATTGAACAACATTAATATTGAAAATCACCAACAAATTCAACAAAAACCTCAATATTGAAAAATACAAAAAAGTTCAAATAACAACATTGATGACACCAACAAATTCAACAACAACCTCAGCATTGAAAAACAGCGAGAAATTCAACAACAACCTCAACACTGAAATATACCAACAAATTCAACAATCTCAACATTGAAAAACACCAACATATTCAACAGGAACCTCAATATTTAAAGACACCAACATATTCAACAACAACCTCAACATTTAAAATGACCAACAAATTCAACAACTTCAATATTGAAAATCACCAACAAATTCAACAACAACCTCAACATAGAAAAACACCAACAAATTCAACAGCAACATCAACAATGAAAAACAGCAACATATTCAACAACAACCTCAACATTTGAAAAACACCAAAAATTCAACAACCGCAACATTGAAAAATACTAACAAATTCAACAACAACCACAACATTTAAAAGAAGAGAAAAGTTCAAAAAAAACATGGATAACAACAACAAATTAAACAACAACCTTAACATTAAATAATACAAAAAAGTTCAAAAAATAACATTGATAACATCAACAAATTCAACAACAACCTCAACATTGAAAAATACAAAAAGTTCAAAAAATAGCATTGATAACAACAACGAATTCTACATCAAACTCAACATTGAAAATCACCAACAAATTCAACAACAACCACAACATGGAAAAAAAACCAACCAATTCAACAACAAACTCAAAATTGTAAAACACCAACAAATTCACCAACAACCACAACATTAAATAGTACAAACAAGTTCAACAAAAAACATTGAAAACAACAAGTTCAACCACAACCTAAACATTGAAAAAGAGCGACACATTCAACAACAGCCTCAACAATGAAAAACACCAACCAATTCAACAAGGACCTCAACATTGAAAATCAATAACAAATTCAACAACAATCTCAACATTGAAAAACGCCAAAGAATTCAACAACAACCTCAGTATTGAAATTCACCAACAAAAAATCACCATAAAATTCAACATCAACCACAACATTGAAAAACACCAACAAATTCAACAACAACCTCAAAATTGAAAAAAACCTGCAAATTCAACAAAAAGCTCAACATTGAAAATCACCAACAAATTCAACAACAACCTCAACTTTTAATAGAAGTGAAGAAGTTGAATAAAAACCTTGATAACACCAAGAAATTCAACAACAACCTCAACATTGAAAGATGCCAACAAATTCATTAACACCCTCAATATTGAAAGACACCAGCAAATTCAACAGCAACCTCAACAATGAAAAACAGAATCAAATTCAACAACAACCTCAACAATGAAAAACACAAAAAATTCAACAACTGCAACATTGAAAAATACTAACAAATTCAACAACAACCTCAACTTTTAAAAGAAGAGAAAAGTTCAAAAAAAACATGGATAACAACAACAAATTAAACAACAACCTCAACATTAAATAATATAAAAAAGTTCAAAAAATAACATTGATAACATCAACAAATTCAACAACAACCTCAACATTGAAAAATACAAAAAGTTCAAAAAATCGCATTGATAACAACAACGAATTCAACATCAAACTTAAAATTGAAAATCACCAACAAATTCAACAACATCAATTATGAAAATCACCAACAAATTCAACAACAACCTCAACAATGAAAAACACCAACAAATTCAACCATGAGCTCAACATTGAAAATCAGCAACAAATTCAAACAACAACCTCAACATTGAAAAAAATCAACAAATTCAACAATAAGCTCAACTTTCAAAAACAAATAAAAGTTCAAAAAATAACATTGATAACACCAACAAATTCAACAACAACCTCAACAATCAAAAACACCAAAAAATTCAACAACAACCTCAACATTCAAAAACTGCAACAAATGCAACAACAACCTCAACATTGAAAAATACAAAAAAGTTCAAAAAATAACATTGATAACACCAACAAATTCAACAACAACCTCAAAGTTCAAAAACGCCAACAAATTCAACAACAACCTCAATATTGAAAATCACCAACAAAAAATCACCAACAAATTCAACATCAACCACAACATTGAAAATCACCAACAAATTCAAGAACAACCTCAACTTTTAAAAGAAGAGAAAAGTTCAAAAAAAACATGGATATCAACAACAAATTAAACAACAACCTCAACATTAAATAATATAAAAAAGTTCAAAAAATAACATTGATAACATCAACAAATTCAACAACAACCTCAACATTGAAAAATACAAAAAGTTCAAAAAATCGCATTGATAACAACAACGAATTCAACATCAAACTTAAAATTGAAAATCACCAACAAATTCAACAACATCAATTATGAAAATCACCAACAAATTCAACAACAACCTCAACAATGAAAAACACCAACAAATTCAACCATGAGCTCAACATTGAAAATCAGCAACAAATTCAAACAACAACCTCAACATTGAAAAAAATCAACAAATTCAACAATAAGCTCAACTTTCAAAAACAAATAAAAGTTCAAAAAATAACATTGATAACACCAACAAATTCAACAACAACCTCAACAATCAAAAACACCAAAAAATTCAACAACAACCTCAACATTCAAAAACTGCAACAAATGCAACAACAACCTCAACATTGAAAAATACAAAAAAGTTCAAAAAATAACATTGATAACACCAACAAATTCAACAACAACCTCAAAGTTCAAAAACGCCAACAAATTCAACAACAACCTCAATATTGAAAATCACCAACAAAAAATCACCAACAAATTCAACATCAACCACAACATTGAAAATCACCAACAAATTCAAGAACAACCTCAACTTTTAGAAGAAGAGAAAAAGTTCAATAAAAACATTGATAACAACAATAAATTCAACAACAACCTCAACATTGAAAGACACCAAAAAGTTCAACAACGACCTCAACATTGAAAATCAGCAACAAATTCAACAACAACCTCAACATTGAAAAATGCCAACAACTTCAACAACAACCTCGATATTGAAAATCACCAACAAATTCAACATCAACCTCCACGTTAAAAAACACTAACAAATTCAACAACAACCTCAATATTGAAAAAAACTTACAATTTCAACAACAAGCTCAACATTGAAAAACACCAACAATTTCAACAACAACCTCAACTTTTAAAAGAAGAGAAAAAGTTCAATAAAAACATTGATAACACCAAGAAATTCAACAACAACCTCAACATTGAATGACACCAACAAATTCAACAACAACCTCAATATTGAACATCACCAACAAATTCATCAGCAACCTCAACATTGAAAATCACCAACAAATTGAACAACATTAATATTGAAAATCACCAACAAATTCAACAACAACCTCAATATTGAAAAATACAAAAAAGTTCAAATAACAACATTGATGACACCAACAAATTCAACAACAACCTCAACATTGAAAAACAGCGAGAAATTCAACAACAAGCTCAACATTGAAAAATACCAACAAATTCAACAACCTCAACATTGAAAAACACCAACATATTCAACAGGAACCTCAATATTTAAAGACACCAACATATTCAACAACAACCTCAACATTTAAAATGACCAACAAATTCAACAACTTCAATATTGAAAATCACCAACAAATTCAACAACAACCTCAACATTGATAAACACCAACAAATTCAACAGCAACCTCAACAATGAAAAACAGCAACAAATTCAACAACAACCTCAACATTGAAAAATACAAAAAGTTCAAAAAATCGCATTGATAACAACAACGAATTCAACATCAAACTTAAAATTGAAAATCACCAACAAATTCAACAACATCAATTATGAAAATCACCAACAAATTCAACAACAACCTCAACAATGAAAAACACCAACAAATTCAACCATGAGCTCAACATTGAAAATCAGCAACAAATTCAAACAACAACCTCAACATTGAAAAAAATCAACAAATTCAACAATAAGCTCAACTTTCAAAAACAAATAAAAGTTCAAAAAATAACATTGATAACACCAACAAATTCAACAACAACCTCAACAATCAAAAACACCAAAAATTCAACAACAACCTCAACATTGAAAAATACCAACAAATTCAAAAACAACCTCAACATTGAAAAATACAAAAAAGTTCAAAAAATAACATTGATAACACCAACAAATTCAACAACAACCTCAAAGTTCAAAAACGCCAACAAATTCAACAACAACCTCAATATTGAAAATCACCAACAAAAAATCACCAACAAATTCAACATCAACCACAACATTGAAAATCACCAACAAATTCAAGAACAACCTCAACTTTTAGAAGAAGAGAAAAAGTTCAATAAAAACATTGATAACAACAAGAAATTCAACAACAACCTCAATATTGAAAGAAACCAAAAAGTTCAACAACGACCTCAACATTGAAAATCAGCAACAAATTCAACAACAACCTCAACATTGAAAAATGCCAACAACTTCAACAACAACCTCGATATTGAAAATCCCCAACAAATTCAACATCAACCTCCACGTTAAAAAACACTAACAAATTCAACAACAACCTCAACATTGAAAAAAACTTACAATTTCAACAACAAGCTCAACATTGAAAAACACCAACAATTTCAACAACAACCTCAACTTTTAAAAGAAGAGAAAAAGTTCAATAAAAACATTGATAACACCAAGAAATTCAACAACAACCTCAACATTGAATGACACCAACAAATTCAACAACAACCTCAATATTGAACATCACCAACAAATTCATCAGCAACCTCAACATTGAAAATCACCAACAAATTGAACAACATTAATATTGAAAATCACCAACAAATTCAACAACAACCTCAATATTGAAAAATACAAAAAAGTTCAAATAACAACATTGATGACACCAACAAATTCAACAACAACCTCAACATTGAAAAACAGCGAGAAATTCAACAACAACCTCAACATTGAAAAATACCAACAGATTCAACAACCTCAACATTGAAAAACACCAACATATTCAACAGGAACCTCAATATTTAAAGACACCAACATATTCAACAACAACCTCAACATTTAAAATGACCAACAAATTCAACAACTTCAATATTGAAAATCACCAACAAATTCAACAACAACCTCAACATTGAAAAACACCAACAAATTCAACAGCAACCTCAACAATGAAAAACAGCAACAAATTCAACAACAACCTCAACATTTGAAAAACACCAAAAATTCAACAACCGCAACATTGAAAAATACTAACAGATTCAACAACAACCTCAACTTTTAAAAGAAAAGAAACGTTCAAAAAAAACATGGATAACAACAACAAATTAAACAACAACCTCAACATTAAATAATATAAAAAAGTTCAAAAAATAACATTGATAACATCAACAAATTCAACAACAACCTCAACATTGAAAAATACAAAAAGTTCAAAAAATCGCATTGATAACAACAACGAATTCAACATCAAACTTAAAATTGAAAATCACCAATAAATTCAACAACATCAATTATGAAAATCACCAACAAATTCAACAACAACCTCAACAATGAAAAACACCAACAAATTCAACCATGACCTCAACATTGAAAATCAGCAACAAATTCAAACAACAACCTCAACATTGAAAAAAATCAACAAATTCAACAATAAGCTCAACTTTCAAAAACAAATAAAAGTTCAAAAAATAACATTGATAACACCAACAAATTCAACAACAACCTCAACAATCAAAAACACCAAAAATTCAACAACAACCTCAACATTCAAAAATACCAACAAATTCAAAAACAACCTCAACATTGAAAAATACAAAAAAGTTCAAAAAATAACATTGATAACACCAACAAATTCAACAACAACCTCAAAGTTCAAAAATGCCAACAAATTCAACAACAACCTCAATATTGAAAATCACCAACAAAAAAATCACCAACAAATTCAACATCAACCACAACATTGAAAATCACCAACAAATTCAAGAACAACCTCAACTTTTAGAAGAAGAGAAAAAGTTCAATAAAAACATTGATAACAACAAGAAATTCAACAACAACCTCAATATTGAAAGAAACCAAAAAGTTCAACAACGACCTCAACATTGAAAATCAGCAACAAATTCAACAACAACCTCAACATTGAAAAATGCCAACAAATTCAACAACAACCTCGATATTGAAAATCACCAACAAATTCAACATCAACCTCCACGTTAAAAAACACTAACAAATTCAACAACCTCAACATTGAAAAAAACGTACAATTTCAACAACAAACTCAACATTGAAAAACACCAACATATTCAACAACAACCTCAACTTTAAAAAGAAGAGAAAAAGTTCAATAAAAACATTGATAACACCAAGAAATTCAACAACAACCTCAACATTGAATGACACCAACAAATTCAACAACAACCTCAATATTGAACATCACCAACAATTTCAACAGCAACCTCAACAATGAAAATCACCAACAAATTGAACAACATTAATATTGAAAATCACCAACAAATTCAACAAAAACCTCAATATTGAAAAATACAAAAAAGTTCAAATAACAACATTGATGACACCAACAAATTCAACAACAACCTCAGCATTGAAAAACAGCGAGAAATTCAACAACAACCTCAACAATGAAATATACCAACAAATTCAACAATCTCAACATTGAAAAACACCAACATATTCAACAGGAACCTCAATATTTAAAGACACCAACATATTCAACAACAACCTCAACATTTAAAATGACCAACAAATTCAACAACTTCAATATTGAAAATCACCAACAAATTCAACAACAACCTCAACATAGAAAAACACCAACAAATTCAACAGCAACATCAACAATGAAAAACAGCAACATATTCAACAACAACCTCAACATTTGAAAAACACCAAAAATTCAACAACCGCAACATTGAAAAATACTAACAAATTCAACAACAACCACAACATTTAAAAGAAGAGAAAAGTTCAAAAAAAACATGGATAACAACAACAAATTAAACAACAACCTTAACATTAAATAATACAAAAAAGTTCAAAAAATAACATTGATAACATCAACAAATTCAACAACAACCTCAACATTGAAAAATACAAAAAGTTCAAAAAATAGCATTGATAACAACAACGAATTCTACATCAAACTCAACATTGAAAATCACCAACAAATTCAACAACAACCACAACATGGAAAAAAAACCAACCAATTCAACAACAAACTCAAAATTGTAAAACACCAACAAATTCACCAACAACCACAACATTAAAAAGTACAAACAAGTTCAACAAAAAACATTGAAAACAACAACAAGTTCAACCACAACCTAAACATTGAAAAAGAGCGACACATTCAACAACAGCCTCAACAATGAAAAACACCAACCAATTCAACAAGGACCTCAACATTGAAAATCAATAACAAATTCAACAACAATCTCAACATTGAAAAACGCCAAAGAATTCAACAACAACCTCAATATTGAAATTCACCAACAAAAAATCACCATAAAATTCAACATCAACCACAACATTGAAAAACACCAACAAATTCAACAACAACCTCAAAATTGAAAAAAACCTGCAAATTCAACAAAAAGCTCAACATTGAAAATCACCAACAAATTCAACAACAACCTCAACTTTTAATAGAAGTGAAGAAGTTGAATAAAAACCTTGATAACACCAAGAAATTCAACAACAACCTCAACATTGAAAGACGCCAACAAATTCATTAACAACTTCAATATTGAAAGACACCAACAAATTCAACAAGAACCTCAACATTGAATATCACCAACAAATTCAATAACATCAATATTGAATATCACCAAGAAATTCAACAACAACCTCAACATTGAAAAACGACAACAAATTCAAAAACAAACTCAATATTGAAAAATACAAAAAAGTTCAAGTAATAACATTGATAACACCAACAAATTCAACAACAACCTCAACAATGAAAAATACAAAAAAGTTCAAAAAATGACATTGAAAACACCAACAAATTCAACAACAACCTCAACATTGAAAATCACCAACAAATTCAACAACACCCTCAACATTGAAAAACACCAACAAATTCAACAACCTCAGCATTGAAAAATACCAACAAATTCAACAACAACCTCAACATTGAAACATACAAAAAAGTTCAAAAGATAACATTGATAATACCAACAAATTCAACAACAACCTCAATATTGAAAAACACCAACAAATTCAACAACAACACCAATATTGACAGACACCAACATGTTCAACAACGACCTCAAATTGAAAATCAGCCACAAATTCAACAAGAACCTCAACATTGAAAAACGCCAAAAAATTCAACAGCAACCTTGATATTGAAAATCACCAACAAATTCAACATCAACCTCCACATTGAAAAACACTAACAAATTCAAAAACAACCTCAACATTGAAAAAAACTTGCAATTTCAACAACAAGCTCAACATTGAAAAACACCAACAAATTCAACAACAACCTCAACTTTTAAAAGAAGAGAAAAAGTTCAATAAAAACATTGATAACACCAAGATATTCAACAACAACCTCAACATTGAAAGACGCCAACAAATTCAACAACAACCTCAATATTGAAAGACACCAACAAATTCAACAACAACCTCAACATTGAAAATCACCAACAGATTCAACAACATCAATATTGAAAATCACCAACAAATTCAACATCAACTTCAACATTGAAAAACACCAACAAATTCAACAACAACCTCAACTTTTAAAAGAGAAAAAGTTCAAAAAATACATTGATAACAACAACAAATTCAACAACAACCTCAACATTGAAAAACGCCAACAAATTCAACAACAACCTCAATATTGAAAGTCATTAGCAAATTCAACAACAACCTCAACATTGAAAAACACCAACAAATTCAACAACAACCTCAATATTGAAAGACACCAACAAATTCAACAACAACCTCAACATTGAAAATCAGCAACAAATTCAAACATCAACCTCAACATTGAAAAAAACCAACAAATTCAACAATAAGCTCCACTTTCAAAAATAAATAGAAGTTCAAAAAATAACATTGATAACACCAAAAAATTCAACAACAACCTCAACAATCAAAAACACAAACAAATTCAACAACAACCTCAACATTAAAAAATACCAACAAATTCAACAACAACCTCAACATTTAAAAATACAAAATAGTTCAAAAAATAACATTGATAACACCAACAAATTGAACAACAACCTCAACATTGAAAAACACCAACAAATTCAACAACAACCTCAATATTGTAAATCACCAACAAAAAATCACCAACAAATTCCACATCAACCAAAACATTGAAAAACTCCAACAAATTCAACAACAAATTCAAAAATGAAAAAAAACCTACAAATTCAACAATAAGCTCAACATTGAAAATCACCAACAAATTCAACAGCAACCTCAACTTTTAATAGAAGAGAAAACGTTCAATAAAAACATTGATAACACCAAGAAATTCAACAACAAACTCAACATTGAAAGACGCCAACAAATTCATTACCAACCTCAATATTGAAAGACACCAACAAATTCAACAACAACCTCAACATTGAAAATCACCAACAAATTCAACAACATCAATATTGAATATCACCAACAAATCCAACCACAACCTGAACATTGAAAAACGCCAACAAATTCAAAAACAAACTCAACACTGAAAAATATAAAAAAGTTCAAGTAATCACATTGATAACACCAACAAATTCAACAACAACCTCAACATTGAAAAATACAAAAAAGATCAAAAAATGACATTGATAACACCAACAATTTCAACAACAACCTCAACATTGAAAATCACCAACAAATTCAACAACAACCTCAACATTGAAAAACACCAACAAATTCAACAACCTCGGCATTGAAAAATACCAACAAATTCAACAACAACCTCAACATTGAAAAATACAAAAAAGTTCAAAAGATAACACTGATAATACCAACAAATTCAACAACAACTCAATATTGCAAAACACCAACAAATTCAACAACAACCCCAATATTGAAAGACACCAACATGTTCAACAACGACCTCAAATTGAAAATCAGCTACAAATTCAACAAGAACCTCAACATTGAAAAAAACCAACAAATTCAACAACAACCTCGATATTGAAAATCACCAATAAATTCAACATCAACCTCCACATTGAAAAACACTAACAAATTCAAAAACAACCTCAACATTGAAAAAAGCTTACAATTTCAACAACAAGCTCAACATTGAAAATCACCAACAAATTCAACAACATCAATATTGAAAATCACCAACAAATTCAACAACAAACTCAGCATTGAAAATCACCAACAAATTGAACAACCTCTATATGGAAAAATACAAAAAAGTTGAAATAACAACATTGATGACACCAACAAATTCAACAACAACCTCAACATTGAAAAACAGCGATGAATTCAACAACAACCTCAACAATGAAAAACACCAACAAATTCAACAACCTCAACATTGAAAAACACCAACATATTCAACAGCAACCCCAATATTGAAAGACACCAACATATTCAACAACAACCTCAACATTTAAAATGACCAACAAATTCAAAAACATCAATATTGAATATCACCAACAATTTCAACAACAACCTCAACATTAAAAAACGCCAACAAATTCAAAAACAAACTCAATATTGAAAAATAAAAAAAGTTCAAGTAATAACATTGATAACAACAGCAAATTCAACACAAACCTCAACATTGAAAAATACAAAAAAGTTCAAAAAATGACATTGATAACACCAACAAATTCAACAACAACCTCAACATTGAAAATCACCAACAAATTCAACAACAACCTCAAAGTTGAAAAACACCAACAAATTCAACAACCTCAGCATTGAAAAATACCAACAAATTCAACAACAACCTCAACATTGAAAAATACAAATAAGTCCAAAAGATAACATTGATAATACCATCAAATTCAACAACAACCTCAATATTGAAAAACACAAACAAATTCAACAACAACCCCAATATTGAAAGACACCAACATGTTCAACAACGACCTCAAATTGAAAATCAGCTAAAAATTCAACAAGAACCTCAACATTGAAAAACGCCAACAAATTCAACAACAACCTCCACATTGAAAAACATTAACAAATTCAAAAACAACCTCAACATTGAAAAAAAACTTACAATATCAACAACAAGCTCAACATTGAAAAACACCAACAAATTCAACAACAACCTCAACTTTCAAAGGAAGAAAAAAAGTTCAATAAAAACATTGATAGCACCAACAAATTCAACAACAACCACAACATTGAAAAACGCCAACAAATTCAACAACAATCTCAACATTGAAAAACACCAACAAATTCAACAACAACCTCAACTTTTAAAAGAGAAAAAGTTCAAAAAATACATTGATAACAACAACAAATTCAACAACAACCTCAACATAGAAAAACGCCAACAAATTCATCAGCAAGCTCAATATTGAAAGACACCAACAAATTCAACAACAACATCAACATTGAATATCACCAACAAATTCAACAACATCAATATTGAATATCACCAACAAAATCAACAACAACCTCAACATTGAAAAACGCCAACAAATTCAAAAACAAACTCAATATTGAAAAATAAAAAAAGTTCAAGTAATAACATTGATAACAACAGCAAATTCAACACAAACCTCAACATTGAAAAATACAAAAAAGTTCAAAAAATGACATTGATAACACCAAAAAATTCAACAACAACCTCAACATTGAAAATCACCAACAAATTCAACAACAACCTCAACATTGAAAAACACCAACAAATTCAACAACCTCAGCATTGAAAAATACCAACAAATTCAAAAACAACCTCAACATTGAAAAATAGAAAAAAGTTCAAAAGATAACATTGATAATACCAACAAATTCAACAACAACCTCAATATTGAAAAACACCAACAAATTCAACAACATCATTATTGAATATCACCAACAAAATCAACAACAACCTCAACATTGAAAAACGCCAACAAATTCAAAAACAAACTCAACATTGAAAAATACAAAAAAGTTCAAAAAATGACATTGATAACACCAAAAAATTCAACAACAACCTCAACATTGAAAATCACCAACAAATTCAACAACAACCTCAACATTGAAAAACACCAACAAATTCAACAACCTCAGCATTGAAAAATACCAACAAATTCAAAAACAACCTCAACATTGAAAAATAGAAAAAAGTTCAAAAGATAACATTGATAATACCAACAAATTCAACAACAACCTCAATATTGAAAAACACCAACAAATTCAACAACAACCCCAATATTGAAAGACACCAACATGTTCAACAACGACCTCAAATTGAAAATCAGCTACAAATTCAACAAGAACCTCAACATTGAAAAACGCCAACAAATTCAACAGCAACCTTGATATTGAAAATCAACAACAAATTCAACATCAACCTCCACATTGAAAAACACTAACAAATTCAAAAACAACAAACACATTGAAAAAAGCTTACAATTTCAACAACAAGCTCCACATTGAAAAACACCAACAAATTCAACAACAACCTCAACTTTTAAAAGAAGAGAAAAAGTTCATTAAAATCATTGATAACACCAAGAAATTCAACAACAACCTCAACATTGAAAGACGCCAACAAATTCAATAGCAAACACAATATTGAAAGTCAACAACAAATTCAACAAAAACAGCTACATTGAAAAACACCAACAAATTCAACAGCAACCTCAACAATGAAAAACAGCAACAAATTCAACAACAACCTCAACAATGAAAAACACAAAAAATTCAACAACCGCATCACTGAAAAACACTAACAAATTTAACAACAACCTCAAATTTTAAAAGAAGAGAAAAGTTCAAAAAAAACATGGATAACAAAAAAAATTAAACAACAACCTCAACATTAAATAATACAAAGAAGTTCAAAAAATAACATTGATAACATCAACAAAATCAACAACAACCTCAACATTGAAAAATACAAAAAGTTGAAAAAATAGCATTGATAACAACAACGAATTCAACATCAAACTCAACATTGAAAATCAACAACAAATTCAACAACAACCTCAACATTGAAAGACGCCAACAAATTCAATAGCAACCTCAATATTGAAAGACACCAACAAATTCAAAAACAATCTCAACATTGAAAATTTTCAACAAATTCAACAACATCAATATTGAAAATCACCAACAAATTCAACAACAACCTCAACATTGAAAAACGACAACAAATTCAACATCAACCTCAACATTGAAAAACACCCACAAATTCAATCACAACCTCAACTTTTAAAAGAGAAAAAGTTCAAAAAATTCATTGATAACAACAACAAATTCAACAACAACCTCTACATTGAAAGACACCAAAAAGTTCAACAACGACTTCAAACATTGAAAATCAGCAACAAATTCAACAACAACCTCAATATTGAAAATCACCAACAAATTCAACAACAACCTCAACATTGAAAAACGACAACAAATTCAACATCAACCTCAACATTGAAAAACACCCACAAATTCAATCACAACCTCAACTTTTAAAAGAGAAAAAGTTCAAAAAATTCATTGATAACAACAACAAATTCAACAACAACCTCTACATTGAAAGACACCAAAAAGTTCAACAACGACTTCAAACATTGAAAATCAGCAACAAATTCAACAACAACCTCAACATTGAAAAACGCCAACAAATTCAACAACAACCTCGTTATTGAAAATCACCAACAAATTCAATATCAAGCTCCAAATTGAAAAACACTACCTAATTCAAAAGCAACCTCAACATTGAAAAAAATATTAAAATTTCAAAAACAAGATCAACATTGAAAAACACCAGCAAATTCAACAAAAACCTCAACTTTTAAAAGAAGGGAAAAAGTTCAATAAAAACATTGAAAACACCAAGAAATTCAACAACAACCTCAACATTGAATGACGACAACAAATTCAATAGCAACCTCAATATTGAAAGAAACCAACAAATTCAACAACAACCTGAACATTGAAAATCACCAACAAATTGAACAACATCAATATTGAAAATCACCAACAAATTCAACAACAACCTCATTATTGAAAAATACAAAAAAGTTCAAATAACAACATTGATGACACCAACAAATTCAACAACAACCTCAACACTGAAAAACAGCGATGAATTCAACAACAACCTCAACAATGAAAAATACCAACAAATTCAACAACCTCAACATTGAAAAACACCAACATATTCAACAGCATCCTCAATATTGAAGGACACCAACATATTCAACAACAACCTCGACATTTAAAATGATCAACAAATTCAACAACATCAATATTGAATATCACCAACAATTTCAACAACAACCTCAACATTGAAAAACGCCAACAAATTCAAAAAAAAACTCAAGATTGAAAAATACAAAAAAGTTCAAGTAATAACATTGATAACACCAACAAATTCAACAAAAACCTCAACATTGAAAAATACAAAAAAGTTCAAAAAATGACATTGATAACACCAACAAATTCAACAACAACCTCAACATTGAAAATCACCAACAAATTCAACAACAACCTCAACATTGAAAAACACCAACAAATTCAATAACCTCAGCATTGAAAAATACCAACAAATTCAACAACAACCTCAACATTGAAAAATACAAAAAAGTTCAAAAGATAACATTGATAATACCAACAAATACAACAACAACCTCAATATTGAAAAACACCAACATATTCAACAGCAACCTCGATATTGAAAGACACCAACATATTCAACAACAACCTCAACATTTAAAATGACCAACAAATTCAACAACATCAATATTGAATATCACCAACAAAATCAACAACAACCTCAACATTGAAAAACGCCAACAAATTCAAAAACAAACTCAATATTGAAAAATACAAAAAAATTCAAAAAATGACATTGATAACACCAAAAAATTCAACAACAACCTCAACATTGAAAAACACCAACAAATTCAACAACAACCTCAACTTTTAAAAGAGAAAAAGTTCAAAAAATACATTGATAACAACAACAAATTCAACAACAACCTCAACATAGAAAAACGCCAACAAATTCAACAACAACCTCAACATTGAAAGACGCCAACAAATTCAACAACAACCTCAATATTGAAAGACACCAACATGTTCAACAACGACCTCAACATTGAAAATCAGCTACAAATTCAACAAGAACCTCAACATTTAAAGACTCCAACAAATTTAACAGCAGCCTTGATATTGAAAATCACCAACAAATTCAACATCAACCTCCACATTGAAAAACACTAACAAATTCAAAAACAACAAACACATTGAAAAAAGCTTACACTTTCAACAACAAGCTCAACATTGAAAAACACCAACAAATTCAACAACAACCTCAACTTTTAAAAGAAGAGAAAAAGTTCATTAAAATCATTGATAACACCAAGAAATTCAACAACAACCTCAACATTGAAAGACGCCAACAAATTCAATAGCAAACACAATATTGAAAGTCAACAACAAATTCAACAAAAACAGCTACATTGAAAAACACCAACAAATTCAACAGCAACCTCAACAATGAAAAACAGCAACAAATTCAACAACAACCTCAACAATGAAAAACACAAAAAATTCAACAACCGCAACACTGAAAAACACTAACAAATTCAACAACAACCTCAACTTTTAAAAGAAGAGAAAAGTTCAAAAAAAACATGGATAACAACAAAAAATTAAACAACAACCTCAACATTAAATAATACAAAGAAGTTCAAAAAATAACATTGATAACATCAACAAATTCAACAACAACCTCAACATTGAAAAATACAAAAAGTTGAAAAAATAGCATTGATAACAACAGCGAATTCAACATCAAACTCAATATTGAAAATCAACAACAAATTCAACAACAACCTCAACATTGAAAGACGCCAACAAATTCAAAAGCAACCTCAATATTGAAAGACACCAACAAATTCAGCAACAACCTCAACATTGAAAATCACCAACAAATTCAACAACAACCTCAACATTGAAAAACACCCACAAATTCAACCACAACCTCAACTTTTAAAAGAGAAAAAGTTCAAAAAATACATTGATAACAACAACAAATTCAACAACAACCTCTACATTGAAAGACACCAAAAAGTTCAACAACGACTTCAAACATTGAAAATCAGCAACAAATTCAACAACAACCTCAACATTGAAAAACGCCAACAAATTCAACAACAACCTCGTTATTGAAAATCACCAACAAATTCAACATCAATCTCCACATTGAAAAACACTAACTAAGTCAAAAGCAACCTCAACATTGAAAAAAATTTAAAATTTCAACAACAAGATCAACATTGAAAAACACCAGCAAATTCAACAAAATCCTCAACTTTTAAAAGAAGGGAAAAGGTTCAATAAAAACATTGAAAACACCAAGAAATTCAACAACAACCTCAACATTGAATGACGACAACAAATTCAATAGCAAACTCAATATTGAAAGACACCAACAAATTCAACAACAACCACAACATTGAAAATCACCAACAAATTGAACAACATCAATATTGAAAATCACCAACAAATTCAACAACAACCTCAATATTGAAAAATACAAAAAAGTTCAAATAACAACATTGATGACACCAACAAATTCAACAACAACCTCAACACTGAAAAACAGCAACAAATTCAACAACCTCAACATTGAAAAACACCAACATATTCAACAGCATCCTCAATATTGAAAGACACCAACATATTCAACAACAACCTCGACATTTAAAATGATCAACAAATTCAACAACATCAATATTGAATATCACCAACAATTTCAACAACAACCTCAACATTGAAAAACGCCAACAAATTCAAAAAAAAACTCAAGATTGAAAAATACAAAAAAGTTCAAGTAATAACATTGATAACACCAACAAATTCAACAACAACCTCAACATTGAAAAATACAAAAAAGTTCAAAAAATGACATTGATAACACCAACAAATTCAACAACAACCTCAACATTGAAAATCACCAACAAATTCAACAACAACCTCAACATTGAAAAAGACCAACAAATTCAATAACCTCAGCATTGAAAAATACCAACAAATTCAACAACAACCTCAACATTGAAAAATACAAAAAAGTTCAAAAGATAACATTGATAATACCAACAAATACAACAACAACCTCAATATTGAAAAAGACCAACATATTCAACAGCAACCTCAATATTGAAAGACACGAACATATTCAACAACAACCTCAACATTTAAAATGACCAACAAATTCAACAACATCAATATTGAACATCACCAACAAAACCAACAACAACCTCAACATTGAAAAACGCCAACAAATTCAAAAACAAACTCAATATTGAAAAATACAAAAAAGTTCAATTAATAACATTGATAACAACAACAAATTCAACAACAACCTCAACATTGAAAAATACAAAAAAGTTCAATTAATAACATTGATAACAACAACAAATTCAACAACAACCTCAACATTGAAAAATACAAAAAAGTTCAAAAAATGACATTGATAACACCAAGAAATTCAACAACAACCTCAACATTGAAAATCACCAACAAATTCAACAACAACCTCAACATTGAAAAACACCAACAAATTCAACAACCTCAGCATTGAATAATACCAACAAATTCAACAACAACCTCAACATTGAAAAATACAAAAAAGTTCAAAAGATAACATTGATAATACCAACAAATTCAACAACAACCTCAATATTGAAAAACACCAACAAATTCAATAGCAACCTCAATATTTTATAGGCACCAACAAATTCAACAACAACCTCAACATTGAAAATCACCAACAAATTCAACAACATCAATATTGAAAATCACCAACAAATTCAACAACAACCTCAATATTGCAAAACGCCAACAAATTCAACAACAACCTCAACATTGAAAAACACCAACAAATTCAACAACAACCTCAACTTTTAAAAGAGAAAAAGTTCAAAAAATACATTGATAACAACAACAAATTCAACAACAACCTCAACATTGAAAAACGCCAACAAATTCAACAACAACCTCAATATTGAAAGTCACCAACAAATTCAACAACAACCTCAACATTGAAAAACACCAACAAATTCAACAACAACCTCAATATTGAAAGACTCCAACAAATTCAACAACAACCTCAACATTGAAAATCAGCAACAAATTCAAACAATAACCTAAATATTGAAAAAAACCAACAAATTCAACATTTAGCTCCACTTTCAAAAATAAATAAAAGTTCAAAAAATAACATTGATAACACCAACAAAATCAACAACAACCTCAACAATCAAAAATACAAACAAATTCAACAACAACCTCAACATTAAAAAATACTAACAAATTCAACAAGAACCTCAACATTGAAAAATACAAAAAGTTCAAAAAATAACATTGATAACACCAACAAATTCAACAACAACCTCAACATTGAAAAACGCCAACACATTCAACAACAACCTCAATATTGAAAATCACCAACAAAAAAACACCAACAAATTCCACAACAAACTCAAAAATGAAAAAAAACCTACAAATTCAACAATATGCTCAACATTGAAAATCACCAACAAATTCAACAACAACCTCAACTTTTAAAAGAAGAGAAAAAGTTCAATAAAAACATTGAAAACACCAAGAAATTCAACAACAACCTCATCATTGAAAGACGCCAACAAATTCATTAACAACCTCAACATTGAAAGCCACCAACAAATTCAACAACAACCTCAACATTGAAAATCACCAACTAATTCAACAACATCAATATTGATTATCACCAACAAATTCAACAACAACCTCAACATTGAAAAACGCCAACAAACTCAAAAACAAACTCAATATTGAAAAATACAAAAAAGTTCAAGTAATAACATTGATAACACCAACAAATTAAACAACAACCTCAACATTGAAAAATACAAAAAAGTTCAAAAAATGACATTGATAACACCAACAAATTCAACAACAACCTCAACATTGAAAAATACAAAAAAGTTCAAAAGATAACATTGATAATACCAACAAATTCAACAACAACCTCAATATTGAAAAACACCAACAAATTCAACAACAACCCCAATATTGAAAGACACCAACGTGTTCAGCAGCGACCTAAAATTTAAAATCAGCTACAAATTCAAAAAGAACCTCAACATTGAAACACACCAACAAATTCAACAACAACCTCGATATTGAAAATCACCAACAAATTCAACATCAACCTCCTCATTGAAAAGCACTAACAAATTCAAAAACAACCTCAACATTGAAAGAAATTTACAATTTCAACAACAAGCTCAACATTGAAAAACACCAACAAATTCAACAACAACCTCAACTTTTAAAAGAAGAGAAAAAGTTCAATAAAAACATTGATAACAATGACAACAACCCCAATATTGAAAGACACCAACATGTTCAACAACGACTTCAACATTGAAAATCAGCAACAAATTCAACAACAACCTCAACATTGAAAAACGCCAACAAATTCAACAACAACCTGGTTATTGAAAATCACCAACAAATTCAACAATCAACCTCCACATTGAAAAACACTAACAACTTCAAAAGCAACCTCAACATTGAAAAAAACTTACAATTTCAACAACAACCTCAAAGTTGAAAAACACCAACAAATTCAACAACCTCAGCATTGAAAAATACCAACAAATTCAACAACAACCTCAACATTGAAAAATACAAATAAGTTCAAAAGATAACAGTGATAATACCAACAAATTCAACAACAACCTCAATATTGAAAAACACCAACAAATTCAACAACAACCTCAACTTTTAAAGGAAGAGAAAACGTTCAATAAAAACATTGATAACACCAAGAAATTCAACAACAACCTCAACATTGAATGACGCCAACAAATTCAATCGCAACCTCAATATTGAAAGACACCAACAAATTCAACAACAATCTCAACATTGAAAATCACCAACAAATTCAACAACATCAATATTGAAAATCACCAACAAATTCAACAACAAACTTAGCATTGAAAATCACCATCAAATTGAACAACAACCTCAACATTTAAAATGACCAACAAATTCAACAACATCAATATTGAATATCACCAACAATTTCAACAACAACCTCAACATTAAAAAACGCCAACAAATTCAACAACAACCTCAATATTGAAAAATACAAAAAAGTTGAAATAACAAAATTGATGACACCAACAAATTCAACAACAACCTCAACATTGAAAAACAGCGAGAAATTCAACAACAACCTCAACAATGAAAAATACCAATAAATTCAACAACCTCAACATTGAAAAACACCAACATATTCAACAGCAACCCCAACATTGAAAGACACCAACATATTCAACAACAACCTCAACATTTAAAATGACCAACAAATTCAACAACATCAATATTGAATATCACCAACAATTTCAACAACAACCTCAACATTAAAAAACGCCAACAAATTCAAAAACAAACTCAATATTGAAAAATAAAAAAAGTTCAAGTAATAACATTGATAACACCAGCAAATTCAACAACAACCTCAACATTGAAAATCACCAACAAATTCAACAACAACCTCAAAGTTGAAAATCACCAACAAATTCAACAACCTCAGCTTTGAAAAATACCAACAAATTCAACAACAACCTCAACATTGAAAAATACAAATAAGTTCAAAAGATAACATTGATAATATCAACAAATTCAACAACAACCTCAATATTGAAAAACACCAACAAATTCAACAACAACCCCAATATTGAAAGACACCAACATGTTCAACAACGACCTCAAATTGAAAATCAGCTACAAATTCAACAAGAACCTCAACATTGAAAAACGCCAACAAATTCAACAACAACCTCGATATTGAAAATCACCAACAAATTCAACATCAACCTCCACATTGAAAAACACTAACAAATTCAAAATCAACCTCAACATTGAAAAAAAACTTACAATTTCAACAACAAGCTCAACATTGAAAAACACCAACAAATTCAACAACAACCTCAACTTTCAAAGGAAGAAAAAAAGTTCAATAAAAACATTGATAGCACCAAGAACTTCAACAACAACCTCAACACTGAAAGACGCCAACAAATTCAATACAAACCTCAATATTGAAAGACACCAACAAATTCAACAACAACCTCACCATTGAAAATCAACAACAAATTCAACAACAACCACAACATTGAAAAACGCCAACAAATTCAACAACAATCTCAACATTGAAAAACACCAACAAATTCAACAACAACCTCAACTTTTAAAAGAGAAAAAGTTCAAAAAATACATTGATAACGACAACAAATTCAACAACAACCTCAACATAGAAAAACGCCAACAAATTCATCAACAAGCTCAATATTGAAAGACACCAACAAATTCAACAACAACCTCAACATTGAAAAACACCAACAAATTCAACAACAACCTCATATTGAAAGACACCAACAAATTCAACAACAACATCAACATTTAAAATGACCAACAAATTCAACAACATCAATATTGAATATCACCAACAAAATCAACAACAACCTCAACATTGAAAAACGCCAACAAATTCAAAAACAAACTCATTATTGAAAAATACAAAAAAGTTCAAGTAATAACATTGATAACAACAACAAATTCAACAACAACCTCAACATTGAAAATTACAAAAAAGTTCAAAAAATGACATTGATAACACCAAAAAATTCAACAACAACCTCAACATTGAAAATCACCAACAAATTCAACAACAACCTCAACATTGAAAAACACCAACAAATTCAACAACCTCAGCATTGAATAATACCAACAAATTCAACAACAACCTCAACATTGAAAAATATAAAAAAGTTCAAAAGATAACATTGATAATACCAACAAATTCAACGACAACCTCAATATTGAAAAACACCAACAAATTCAATCGCAACCTCAATATTTTATAGGCACCTACAAATTCAACAACAACCTCAACATTGAAAATCACCAACAAATTCAACAACATCAATATTGAAAATACCAACAAATTCAACAACAACCTCAACATTGAAAAATATAAAAAAGTTCAAAAGATAACATTGATAATAACAACAAATTCAACAACAACCTCAATATTGAAAAACACCAACAAATTCTATCGCAACCTCAAAATTTTATAGGCACCAACAAATTCAACAACAACCTCAACATTGAAAATCACCAACAAATTCAACAACATCAATATTGAAAATGAACAACAAATTCAGCAACAACCTCAATATTGAAAAACGCCACCAAATTCAACAACAACCTCAACATTGAAAAACACCAACAAATTCAACAACAACCTCATCTTTTAAAAGAGAAAAAGTTCAAAAAATACTTTGATAACAACAACAAATTCAACAACAACCTCAACATTGAAAAACGCCAACAAATTCAACAACAACCTCAATATTGAAAGTCACCAACAAATTCAACAACAACCTCAACATTGAAAAACACCAACAAATTCAACAACAACCTCAATATTGAAAGACACCAAGAAATTCAACAATAACCTCAACATTGAAAATCAGCAACAAATTCAAACAGTAACCTAAACATTGAAAAAATACCAACAAATTCAACAACAACCTCAACATTGAAAAATACTAAAAGTTCAAAAAATAACATTGATAACACCAACAAATTCAACAACAACCTCAACATTGAAAAACGCCAACAAATTCAACGACAACCTCAATATTGAAAATCACCAACAAAAAATCACCAACAAATTCCTCATCAACCACGACATTGAAAAACACCAACAAATTCCACAACAAACTCAAAAATGAAAAAAAACCTACAAATTCAACAAAATATGCTCAACACTGAAAATCGCCAACAAATTCAACAACAACCTCAACTTTTAAAAGAAGAGAAAAAGTTCAATAAAAACATTGATAACACCAAGAAATTCAACAACAACCTCAACATTGAAAGACGCCAACAAATTCATTAACAACCTCAATATTGAAAGCCACCAACAAATTCAACAACAACCTCAACATTGAAAATCACCAAAAAATTCAACAACATCAATATTGAATATCACCAACAAATTCAACAACAACCTCAACATTGAAATACGCCAACAAACTCAAAAACAAACTCAATATTGAAAAATACAAAAAAGTTCAAGTAATAACATTGATAACACCAACAAATACAACAACAACCTCAACATTGAAAAATACAAAAAAGTTCAAAAAATGACATTGAGAACACCAACAAATTCAACAACAACCTCAACATTGAAAATCACCAACAAATTCAACATCAACCTCAACATTGAAAAACACCAACAAATTCAACAACCTCAGCATTGAATAATACCAACAAATTCAACAACAACCTCAACATTGAAAAATATAAAAAAGTTCAAAAGATAACATTGATAATACCAACAAATTCAACAACAACCTCAATATTGAAAAACACCAACAAATTCAATCGCAAACTCAATATTTTATAGGCACCAACAAATTCAACAACAACCTCAACATTGAAAATCACCAACAAATTCAACAACATCAATATTGAAAATCACCTACAAATTCAACAACAACCTCAATATTGAAAAACGCCAACAAATTCAACAACAACCTCAACTTTTAAAAGAGAAAAAGTTCAAAAAATACATTGATAACAACAACAAATTCAACAACAACCTCAACATTGAAAAACGCCAACAAATTCAACAACAACCTCAATATTGAAAGTCACCAACAAATTCAACAACAACCTCAACATTGAAAAACACCAACAAATTCAACAACAACCTCAATATTGAAAGACACCAAGAAATTCAACAACAACCTCAACATTGAAAATCAGCAACAAATTCAAACAATAACCTAAACATTGAAAAAAACCAACAAATTCAACAATAAGCTCCACTTTCAAAAATAAATAAAAGTTCAAAAAATAACATTGAAAACACCAACAAAATCAACAACAACCTCAACAATCAAAAACACAAACAAATTCAACAACAACCTCAACATTAAAAAATACCAACAAATTCAACAACAACCTCAACATTGAAAAATACTAAAAGTTGAAAAAATAACATTGATAACACCAACAAATTCAACAACAACCTCAACATTGAAAAACGCCAACAAATTCAACGACAACCTCAATATTGAAAATCACCAACAAAAAATCTCCAACAAATTCCACATCAACCACGACATTGAAAAACACCAACAAATTCCACAACAAACTCAAAAATAAAAAAAAACCTACAAATTCAACAATATGCTCAACACTGAAAATCGCCAACAAATTCAACAACAACCTCAACTTTTAAAAGAAGAGAAAAAGTTCAATAAAAACATTGATAACACCAAGAAATTCAACAACAACCTCAACATTGAATGACGCCAACAAATTCAATGGCAACCTCAATATTGAAAGACTCCAACAAATTCAACAACAACCCCAATACTGAAAGACACCAACATGTTCAACAACGACCTCAAATTGAAAATCAGCTACAAATTCAACAAGAACCTCAACATTGAAAAACGCCAACAAATTCAACAACAACCTCGATATTGAAAATCACCAACAAATTCAACATCAACCTCCACATTGAAAAACACTAACAAATTCAAAAACAACCCCAACATTGAAAAAAGTTTACAATTTCAATAACAAGCTCAACATTGAAAAACACCAACAAATTCAACAACAACCTCAACTTTCAAAGGAAGAAGAAAAGTTCAATAAAAACATTGATAGCACCAAGAACTTCAACACCAACCTCAACACTGAAAGACGCCAACAAATTCAATACAAACCTCAATATTGAAAGACACCAACAAATTCAACAACAACCTCAACATTGAAAATCACCAACAAATTCAACAACAACCACAACATTGAAAAACGCCAACAAATTCAACAACAATCTCAACATTGAAAAACACCAACAAATTCAACGACAACCTCAACTTTTAAAAGAGAAAAAGTTCAAAAAATACATTGATAACGACAACAAATTCAACAACAACCTCAACATAGAAAAACGCCAACAAATTCATCAACAAGCTCAATATTGAAAAACACCAACAAATTCAACAACAACCTCATATTGAAAGACACCAACAAATTCAACAACAACCTCAACATTGAAAATCGGCAACAAAATCAAACATCAACCTCAACATTGAAAAAAAAACAACTAATTCAACAATAAGATCAACTTTCAAAAATAAATAAAAGTTCAAAAAATAACATTGATAACACCAACAAATTAAACAACAACATCAACATTCAAAAACACAAACAAATTCATCAACAACCTCAACATTTAAAAATACCAACAAATTCAACAACAACCTCAGCATTGAAAAATATAAAAATGTTCAAAAAATAATATTGATAACACCAACAAATTCAACAACAACCTCAACATTGAAAAACGCCAATAAATTCAACAAGAACCTCAATATTGAAATTCACCAACAATAAATCTCCAACAAATTCAAGATCAACCACAACATTGAAAATCCCAACAAATTCAACAACAACCTCAAAAATGAAAAAAAACCTACAAATTCACCAATAAGCTCAACATTGAAAATCACCAACAAATTCAACAACAACCTCAACTTTTAAAAGAAGAGAAAAAGTTCAATAAAAACATTGATAACAACAAGAAATTCAACAACAACCTCACCATTGAATGACGCCAACAAATTCAATGGCAACCTCAATATTGAAAGACTCCAACAAATTCAACAACAACCCCAATACTGAAAGACACCAACATGTTCAACAACGACCTCAAATTGAAAATCAGCTACAAATTCAACAAGAACCTCACCATTGAATGACGCCAACAAATTCAATGGCAACCTCAATATTGAAAGACTCCAACAAATTCAACAACAACCCCAATACTGAAAGACACCAACATGTTCAACAACGACCTCATATTGAAAGACACCAACAAATTCATCAACAACCTCAACATTTAAAAATACCAACAAATTCAACAACAACCTCAGCATTGAAAAATATAAAAATGTTCAAAAAATAATATTGATAACACCAACAAATTCAACAACAACCTCAACATTGAAAAACGCCAATAAATTCAACAAGAACCTCAATATTGAAATTCACCAACAATAAATCTCCAACAAATTCAAGATCAACCACAACATTGAAAATCCCAACAAATTCAACAACAACCTCAAAAATGAAAAAAAACCTACAAATTCACCAATAAGCTCAACATTGAAAATCACCAACAAATTCAACAACAACCTCAACTTTTAAAAGAAGAGAAAAAGTTCAATAAAAACATTGATAACAACAAGAAATTCAACAACAACCTCAACATTGAATGACGCCAACAAATTCAATGGCAACCTCAATATTGAAAGACTCCAACAAATTCAACAACAACCCCAATACTGAAAGACACCAACATGTTCAACAACGACCTCAAATTGAAAATCAGCTACAAATTCAACAAGAACCTCAACATTGAAAAACGCCAACAAATTCAACAACAACCTCGATATTGAAAATCACCAACAAATTCAACAACATCAATATTGAATATCACCAACAAATTCAACATCAACCTCCTCATTGAAAAACACTAACAAATTCAAAAACAACCTCAACATTGAAAGAAATTTACAATTTCAACAACAAGCTCAACATTGAAAAACACCAACAAATTCAACAACAACATCAACTTTTAAAAGAAGAGAAAAAGTTCAGTAAAAACATTGATAACAATGACAACAACCCCAATATTGAAAGACACCAACATGTTCAACAACGACTTCAACATTGAAAATCAGCAACAAATTCAACAACAACCTCAACATTGAAAAACGCCAACAAATTCAACAACAACCTCGTTATTGAAAATCACCAACAAATTCAACAATCAACCTCCACATTGAAAAACACTAACAACTTCAAAAGCAACCTCAACATTGAAAAAAACTTACAATTTCACAACAACCTCAAAGTTGAAAAACACCAACAAATTCAACAACCTCAGCATTGAAAAATACCAACAAATTCAACAACAACCTCAACATTGAAAAATACAAATAAGTTCAAAAGATAACATTGATAATACCAACAAATTCAACAACAACCTCAACATTGAAAAACGCCAACAAATTCAACAACAACCTCGTTATTGAAAATCACCAACAAATTCAACAATCAACCTCCACATTGAAAAACACTAACAACTGCAAAAGCAACCTCAACATTGAAAAAAAATTACAATTTCAACAACAACCTCAAAGTTGAAAAACACCAACAAATTCAACAACCTCAGCATTGAAAAATACCAACAAATTCAACAACAACCTCAACATTGAAAAATACAAATAAGTTCAAAAGATAACATTGATAATACCAACAAATTCAACAACAACCTCAATATTGAAAAACACCAACAAATTCAACAACAACCTCAACTTTTAAAAGAAGAGAAAAAGTTCAATAAAAACATTGATAACACCAAGAAATTCAACAACAACCTCAACATTGAATGACGCCAACCAATTCAATGGCAACCTCAATATTGAAAGACACCAACAAATTCAACAACAACCTCAACATTGAAAATCACCAACAAATTCAACAACATCAATATTGAAAATCACCAACAAATTCAACAACAAACTCAGCATTGAAAATCACCAACAAATTGAACAACATCAATATTGAAAATCACCAACAAATTCAAGAACAACCTCAATATTGAAAAATACAAAAAAGTTCAAATAACAACATTGATGACACCAACAAATTCAACAACAACCTCAACATTGAAAAACAGCGAGAAATTCAACAACAACCTCAACAATGAAAAATACCAACAAATTCAACAACCTCAAAATTGAAAGACACCAACAAATTCATTAACAACCTCAATATTGAAAGACACCAACAAATTCAACAACAACCTCAACATTGAAAATCACCAACAAATTCAACAACATCAATATTGAATATCACCAACAAATTCAACAACAACCTCAACATTTTAAATCAGCAACAAAATCTAACACCAACCTCAACATTGAAAAAAACCAACAAATTCAACAATAAGCTCAACTTTTAAAAGAGAAAAAGTTCAAAAAATACGTTGATAAAAACAACAAATTCAACAACAACCTCAACATTGAAAAACGCCCACAAATTCAACAACAACCTCAATATTGAAAGTAACCAACAAATTCAACAACAACCTCAACATCGAAAAACACCAGCAAATTCAACAACAACCTCAACATTGAAAATCAGCAACAAATTCAAACATCAACCTCAACATTGAAAACAACCAACAAATTGAACAATAAACTCAACTTTCATAAATAAATAAAAGTTCAAAAAATAACATTGATAACACCAACAAATTCAACAAGAACCTCAACAATCAAAAACACAAACAAATTCAACAACAACCTCAACATTGAAAAATACCAACAAATTCAACAACAACCTTAATATTGAAAAATACAAAAATGTTCACAAAATAACATTGATAACACCAACAAATTCAACAACAACCTCAACATTGCAAAATGCCAACAAATTCAACAACAACCTCAACATTGAAAAACGCCAACAAATTCAACAACAACCTCAATATTGAAAACCCCAACAAATTCAACAACCACTTCAAAAATGAAAAAAAACCTACAAATTCAACAACAAGCTCAACATTGAAAATCACCAACAAATTCAACAACAACCTCAACTTTTAAAAGAAGAGAAAAAGTTCAATACAAACATTGATAACACCAAGAAATTCAGGAACAACCTCAACATTGAAAGACGCCAACAAATTTGTTAACAACCTCAATATTGAAAGACACCAACAAATTCAACAACAACCTCAACATTGAAAATCACCAACAAATTCAACAACATCAATATTGAATATCACCAACAAATTCAACAACAACCTCAACATTGAAAAACGCCAACAAATTCAAAAACAAACTCAATATTGAAAAATACAAAAAAGTTCAAAAATAACATTGATAACAGCAACAAATTCAACAACAACCTCAACATTGATAAATACAAAAAAGTTCAAAAAATGACATTGATAACACCAACAAATTCAACAACAACCACAACATTGAAAATCACCAACAAATTCAACAACATCAATATTGAAAATCACCAACAAATTCAACAACAACCTCAACATTGAAAATCACCAACAAATTGAACCACATCAATATTGAAAATCACCAACAACTTCAACAACAACCTCAATATTGAAAAATACAAAAAGGTTCAAATAACAACATTGATGATACCAACAAATTCAACAACAACCTCAACATTTAAAAATAAAAAACAAATTCAACAACAACCTCAACAATGAAAAATACCAACAAATTCAACATCCTCAACATTGAATAACACCAACGTATTCAACAGCAACCTCAATATTGAAAGACACCAACATATTCAACAACAACCTCAACATTTAAAATGACCAACAAATTCAACAACTTCAATATTGAAAATCACCAGCAAATTCAACAACAACCTCAACATTGAAAAACACCAAAAATTCAACATGAACCACAATATTGAAAGTCACCAACAAATTCAACAAAAACCGCAACATTGAAAAACACCAACAAATTCAACAGCAACCTCAACAATGAAAAACAGCAACAAATTCAACAACAACCTCAACAATGAAAAACACAAAAAATTCAACAACCGCAACATTGAAAAATACTAACAAATTCAACAACAACCTCAACTTTTAAAGGAAGAGAAAAGTTCGAATAAAACATGGATAACAACAACAAATTAAACAACAACCTCAACATTAAATAATACATAAAAGTTCAAAAAATAACATTGATATCATCAACAAATTCAACAACAACCTCAACATTGAAAAATACAAAAAGTTCAAAACATAGCATTGATAACAACAACGAATTCAACATCAAACTCAACATTGAAAATCAACAACAAATTCAACAACAACATCAACATTGAAAAACACCAATAAATTCAACAACAACCACAACATGGAAAAAAAAACAACAAATTCAACAACAAACTCAACATTATAAAACATCAACAAATTCACCTACAACCGCAACATTAAAAAGTACAAACAAGTTCAACAAAAAACATTGAAAACACCAAAAAGTTCAACAACAACCTCAACATTGAAAAAGAGCGACAAATTCAACAACAACCTCAAAAATGTAAAAAAACCAATAAATTCAACAACGACATCGACATTGAAAATCATTAACAAATTCAACAACAACCTCAACATTGAAAAACGCCAAAAAAAACTCAACAACAACCTCAATATTGAAAATCACCAACAAAAAATCACCAACAAATTCAACATCAACCACAACATTGAAAAACACTAACAAATTCAACAACAACCTCAAAATTGAAAAAATCCTACAAATTCAACAACAAGCTCAACATTGAAAATCACCAACAAATTCAACAACAACCTCAACTTTTAATAGAAGAGAAAAAGTTCAATAAAAACATTGATAACACCATGAAATTCAACAACAACCTGAACATTGAAAGACGCCAACAAATTCATTAACATCCTCAATATTGAAAGACACCAACAAATTCAACAACAACCTCAACATTGAAAATCACCAACAAATTCAACAACATCAATATTCAATATCACGAACAAATTCAACAACACCCTCAACATTGAAATATACAAAAAGTTCAAAAAATAGCATTGATAACAATAACGAATTCAACATCAAAGCCAACATTGAAAATCAACAACAAATTCAACAACAACCTCAATATTGAAAAACACCAATAAATTCAACAACAACCACAACATGGTAAAAAAAAACAACAAATTCAACAACAAACTCAACATTGTAAAACACCAACAAATTCACCAACAACCGCAACATTAAAAAGTACAAACAAGTTCAACAAAAAACATTGATAACACCAACAAGTTCAACAACAACCTCAACATTGAAAAACAGCGACAAATTCAACAACAACCTCAACAATGAAAAACACCATAAATTCAACAACACCTCAACATTGAAAATCAGCAACAAATTCAACAATAAGCTCTACTTTCAAAAATAAATAAAAGTTCAAAAAATAACATTGATAACACCAACAAATTCAACAACAACCTCAACAATCAAAAACACAAACAAATTCAACTACAACCTCAACATTGAAAAATAAAAAAAAGTTCAAAAAATAACATTGATGATACCAACAAATTCAACAAAACCTCAACATTGAAAAACAGCAACAAATTCAACAACAACCTCAACAATGAAAAATACCAACAAATTCAAGAACCTCAACATTGAAAAACACCTACATATTCAACAGCAACCTCAATATTGAAAGACACCAACATATTCAACAACAACCTCAACAGTTAAAATGACCAACAAATTCAACAACTTCAATATTGAAAATCACCAACAAATTCAACAACAACCTCAACATTGAAAAACACCAAAAATTCAACATGAACCACAATATTGAAAGTCACCAACAAATTCAACAAAAACCGCAACATTGAAAAACACCAACAAATTCAACAGCAACCTCAACAATGAAAAATACAAAAATTCAACAACGGCAACATTGAAAAATATTAACAAATTCAACAACAACCCCAACTTTTAAAAGAAGAGAAAAGTTAAAAAAAAAACATGGATAACAACAACCAATTAAACAACAACCTCAACATTAATTAATACAAAAATTCAAAAAATAACATTGATAGCATCAACAAATTCAACAACAACCTCAACATTGAAAAATACAAAAAATTGAAAAAATAGCATTGATAACAACAACGAATTCTACATCAAACACAACAATGAAAATCAACAACAAATTCAACAACAACCTCAACATTGAAAAACACCAATAATTTCAACAACAACAACAACATGGAAAAAAAAGAAATTCACCAACAACCGCAACATTAAAAAGTACAAACAAGTTCAACAAAAAACATTGATAACACCAAAAAGTTCAACAACAACCTCAACATTGAAAAACGGCGACAAATTCAACAACAACCTCAACAATGAAAAAACCAACCAATTCAACAACGACCTCAACATTGAAAATCAGTAACAAATTCAACAACAATCTCAACATTGAAAAATGCCAAAAATTTCAACACCAACCTCAATATTGAAAATCACCAACAAAAAATCACCAGCAAATTCAACATCAACCACAACATTGAAAAACACTAACAATTACAACAACAACCTCAAAATTCAAAAAAACGTACAAATTCAACAACAAGCTCAACATTGAAAAGCACCAACAAATTCAACAACAACCTCAACTTTTAATAGAAGAGAAAAAGTTCAATGAAAACATTGATAACACCAAGAAATTCAACAACAACCTCAACATTGAAAGACACCAACAAATTCAACAACAACCTCAGCATTGAAAATCACCAACAAATTCAACAACATCAATATTGAATATCACCAACAAATTCAACAACAACCTCAACATTGAAAAACGCCATCAAATTCAAAAACAACCTCAATATTGAAAAATACAAAAAAGTTCAAGTAATAACAATGATAACACCTACAAATTCAACAACAACCTCAACATTGAAAATCAGCAACATATTCAAAAAGATTCTCAACGTTGCAAAACGTCAACAAATTCAACAACAACCTCAACATTGAAAAATACAAAAAAGTTCAACAAAATAAACATTGATAACACCAACAAATTCAACAACAACCTCAATATTGAAAATAAACAACAAATTTAACAACAATCTCAACATTAAAAATCACCAACAAATTCAACAAGGACCACAACTTTGAAAAACACCAACAAATTCAAGAACAACCTCAAACTTGAAAATCACAAACTAATTCAACAAAAACCTGAACATTTAAAGGAAGATAAAAAGTTCAAAAAAAAAACATTGACAACACCAGCAAATTCAACAACAACCTCAACATTGAAAAAGACAAACAAATTCAACAACAACCTCAATATTGAAAGACACCAACAAATTCAACAACAACCTCAACATTGAAAAACACCAACAAATTCAACAACACCCTCAACTTTTAAAAGAAGAGAAAAACTTCAAAAAAATCATTGATAACACCAACAAATTCAACATCAACCTCAATATTGAAAAATACAATAAATTCGAAAAATAACAATGATAACACAAACAAATTCAACAACAACCTCCAACTTGAAAAACACAAACTAATTCAACAACAACCACAAGATTTAAATGAAGATAAAAAGTTTAAAAAAAACATTGATAACACCAGCAAATTCAACAGAAACCTCAACATTGAAAGACGCCAAATAATTCAACAACAACCTCAACATTGAAAGACACCAACAAATTCAACAACAACCTCAGCATTGAAAATCACCAACAAATTCAACAACATCAATATTGAATATCACCAACAAATTCAACAACAACCTCAACATTGAAAAACGCCATCAAATTCAAAAACAACCTCAATATTGAAAAATACAAAAAAGTTCAAGTAATAACAATGATAACACCAACAATTTCAACAACAACCTCAACATTGACAAATACAAAAAAGTTCAAAAAATGACATTGATAACACCAACAAATTCAGCAACAAAGTCAACAACAACCTCAACATTGAAAACACCAACAAATTCAACAACATCAATATGGAATATCACCGACAAATTCAACAACAACCTCAACATTGAAAAACGCCAACAAATTCAAAAACAACCTCAATATTGAAAAAACAAAAAAGTTCAAGTAATAACATTGAAAACACCAATAAATTCAACAACAACCTCAACATTGAAAAATACAAAAAAGTTCAAAAAATGACATTGATAACACCAACAACTTCATCAACAACCTCAGCATTGAAAAACACCAACAAATTCAACAACCTCAGCATTGAAAAATACCAACAAATTCAACAACAACCTCAACATTGAAAAATACAAAAAGTTCAAAAGATAACATTGATAATACCAACAAATTCAACAACAACCTCAATATTGAAAGTCACCAACAAATTCAACAAAAACCTCAAAATTGAAAAACACCAACAAATTCAACAACAACCCCAATATTGAAAGACAACACCAAGTTCAACAACGACCTCAACATTGAAAATCAGCTACAAATTCAACAACAAACTCAACATTGAAAAACACCAATAAATTCAACAACAATAATAACATGGAAAAAAAACCAACAAATTCAACAACAAACTCAACATTGTAAAACACCAACAAATTCACCAACAACCGCAACATTAAAAAGTACAAACAAGTTCAACAAAAAACATTGATAACACCAACAAGTTCAACAACAACCTCAACATTGAAAAACAGCGACAAATTCAACAACATCCTCAACAATGAAAAAACCAACCAATTCAACAACGACCTCAACATTGAAAATCAGTAACAAATTCAACAACAATCTCAACATTGAAAAACGCCAAAAATTTCAACAACAACCAAAATATTGTAAATCACCAACAAAAAATCACCAACAAATTCAACATCAACCACAACATTGAAAAACACCAACAATGACAACAACAACCTCAAAATTCAAAAAAATGTACAAATTCAACAACAAGCTCAACATTGAAAAGCACCAACAAATTCAACAACAGCCTCAACTTTTAATAGAGGAGAAAAAGTTCAATGAAAACATTGATAACACCAAGAAATTCAACAACAACCTCAACATTGAAAGACACCAACAAATTCAACAACAACCTCAGCATTGAAAATCACCAACATATTCAACAACATCAATATTGAATATCACCAACAAATTCAACAACAACCTCAACATTGAAAAATACAAAAAAGTTCAAAAAATGACATTGATAACACCAACAAATTCATCAACAAAGTCAACAACAACCTCAACATTGAAAATCACCAACAAATTCAACATCAACCTCCACATTGAAAAACACTAACAAATTTAAAAACAACCTCAACATTGAAAAAAACTTACAATTTCAACAACAAGCTCAACTTTGAAAAACACCAACAAATTCAACAACAACCTCAACTTTTAAAAGATGAGAAAAAGTTCAATAAAAACATTGATAACAACAAGAAATTCAGCAACAACCTCAACATTGAAAGACGCCAACAAACTCAATAGCAACCTCAATATTGAAAGACACCAACAAATTCAACAACAACCTCAACATTGAAAAACACCAACATATTCAACAAGAACGTCAACATTAAAAATGACCAACAAATTCAACAACTTCAATATTGAAAATAACCAACAAATTCAACAACAACCTCAACTTTGAAAAACACCAAAATTCAACATGAACCACAATATTGAAAATCACCAACAAATTCAACAAAAACAGCAACATTGAAAAACACCAACAAATTCAACAGCAACATCAACAATGAAAAACACAAAAAATTCAACAACCGCAACATTGAAAAATACGAACAAATTCCACAACATCCTCAACTTTGAAAAGAAGAGAGAAAGTTCAAAAAAATCATGGATAACAACAACAAATTAAACAACAACCTCAACTTTAAATAATAGAAAAAAGTTCAAAAAATAACATTGATAACAACAACGAATTCAACATCAAACTCAACATTGAAAAGCAACAACAAATTCAACAACAACCTCAACATTGAAAAACACCAATAAATTCAACAACAACCACAACATGGAAAAAAAAACCATCAAATGCAACAACAAACTCAACATTGTAAAACACTAACAAATTCACCAACAACCGCAACTTTAAAAGTACAAACAAGTTCAACAAAAAACATTGATAACACCAACAAGTTCAACAACAACCTCAACATTGAAAAACAGCGACAAATTCAACAACAACCTCAACAATGAAAAACACCAACAAATTCAACAACGACCTCAACATTGAAAATCAGTAACAAATTCAACAACAATCTCAACATTGAAAATAGCCAACAAATTCAACAGCAACCTCAATATTGAAAAGCACCAACAAAAAATCACCAACATATTCAACATCAACCGCAACATTGAAAAACATCAACAAATTCAACAACAACCTCAAAATTGAAAAAAACCTACAAATTCAACAACAAGCTCAACATTGAAAATCACCAACAAATTCAACAACAACCTCAAACTTTTAAAAGAAGAGAAAAAGTTCAATAAAAACATTGATAACACCAAGAAATTCAACAACTACCTCAACATTGAAAGACACCAACAAATTAATTATCACCCTCAATATTGAAAGACGCCAACAAATTCAACAACAACCTCAACATTGAAAATCACCAACAAATTCAAAAACAACATCATTATTGAAAAGTACAAAAAAGTTCAATTAATAACATTGATAAAACCAAAAAATTCAACAACAACCTCAACATTGAAAAATACAAAAAAGTTCAAAAAATGATATTGATAACACCAACAAATTCAACAACAACCTCAACATTCAAAATCACCAACAAATTCAACAACAACCTCAACATTGAAAAATACCAACAAATTCAACAACAACCTCAGTATTGAAAGACACTAACAAATTCAACAACAACCTCAACATTGAAAATCATCAACAAATTCAATAACTTCAATATTGAAAATCACCAACAATTTCAACAACCTCAAAATTGAAAAACACCACCAAATTCAACTACAACCTCGACTTTTAAAAGTACAAAAAATGTTTTTAAAAAAATATTGATAACACCAACAAATTCAACAACAACCTCAACATTGAAAATCATCAACAAATTCAACAACAACCTCAACATTGAAAATCACCAAAAAATTCAAAAACAACCTCAAGAATGAATAACACCAACAAATTCAACAACCACAACATTGAAAAACACCAACAAATTCAACAACAACCTCATCATTTAAAACTACAAAAAACTCACAAACAAAAGCAACAACAACCTCAACATTGAAAAACAGCAACAAATTCAACAACACCCTCAACTTTTAAAAGAAGAGAAAAATTTCAAAAAAAACATTGATAACACCAACCAATTCAACAACAACCTCAATATTGAAAGTCACCAACAAATTCAACAACAACCTCAACATTGAAAAACACCAACAAATTCAACATCAACCTCAACATTGAAAATCATCAACAAATTCAACAACAACCTTTACTTTGAAAAATACAAACAAGTTCAATAAAAAAAATAGATAACACCATCAAATTCAACAATCATCTCAACAATGAAAAAAACAACAAATTCAACAACAACCTCAACATTTAAAAGAGAAAAAGTTCAAAAAAAACATTGATAACACCAACAAATTCAACAACAACCTCAAAATTGGAAAACACCAACAAATTCAACAACAACCTCAAACTTGAAAAACAGAAACTAATTCAACAACAACCACAACATTTAAAAGAAGATAAAAAGTTCAAAAAAAAACATTGATAACACCAGCAAATTCAACAGAAACCTCAACATTGAAAGACACAAAGAAATTCAACAACTACCTCAATATTGAAAGACACCAACAAATTCAAGAAGAACCTCAACATTGAAAAACGCCAACAAATTCAACAACAACCTCAATATTGAAAATCACCAACAAATTCTACAACAAGCTCAACATTGAAAAACACCAACAAATTCAAAAACACCCTCAACTTTTAAAAAAAGAGAAAAAGGTGAAAAAAGTCATTGATAACACCAACAAATTCAACAAGAAACTCAACATTGAAAATCGCCAACAAATTCGACAACAACCTCAATATTGTTAGTCACCACCAAATTCAACAACAACATCAATAATGAAAAACACAAAAACATTCAACAACAACCTCAACTTTTAAAAGAAGAGAAAAAGATCAAAAAAACATTGATAACACCAACAAATTCAACAACAACCTCAACATTGAAAAATACAAAAAAGTTCAAAAAATAACATTGATAACACCAACAAATTCAACAACAACCTCAACATTGAAAAATACCAACAAATTCAACAACAACCTCAGAATTGAAAGACACAAACAAATTCAACAACAACCTCAACATTGAAAATCATCAACAAATACAATAACTTCAATATTGAAAATCACCAACAATTTCAACAACCTCAAAGTTGAAAAACACCACCAAATTCAACAACAACCTCAACTTATAAAAGTACAAAAAAGTTTTTAAACAAATATTGATAACACCGACAAATTCAAAAGCAACCTCAACATTGAAAATCATCAACAAATTCAACAACAACCTCAACATTGAAAATCACCAAAAAATTCAACCACTACCTCAAGAATGAATAACACCAACAAATTCAACAACCTCAACATTGAAAAACACCAACAAATTCAACACAACCTCATCATTTAAAACTGCAAAAAAGTCACAAACAAAAGCAACAACAACCTCAATATTGAAAAACAGCAACAAATTCAACAACACCCTCAACTTTTAAAAGAAGAGAAAAATTTCAAAAAAAACATTGATAACACCAACAAATTCAACAACAACCTCAAAATTGAAAAACACCAACAAATTCAACAACAAGTTCAAACTTGAAAAACACAACCTAATTCAACAACCACCTCAACATTTAAAAGAAGCTTAAAATTTGAAAAAACACATTGATAACACCAGCAAATTCAACAGAAACCTCAACATTGAAAAACACAAAGAAATTCAACAACTACCTCAATATTGAAAGACACCAACAAATTCAAGAAGAACCTCAACTTTGAAAAACGGCAATAAATTCAACAACAACCTCAATATTGAAAATCATCAACAAATTCTACAACAAGCTCAACGTTGAAAAATACCAACAAATTCAGCAACACCCTCAACTTTTAAGAGAAGAGAAAAAGTTCAAAAAAATCATTGATAACACCAACAAATTCAACAAGAAACTCAACATTGAAAATCGCCAACAAATTCGACAACAACCTCAATATTGAAAGTCACCACCTAATTCAACAACAACCTCAATAATGAAAAACACAAAAAAATTCAACAACAACCTCAACTTTTAAAAGAAGAGAAAAAAGATCAAAAAAACATTGATAACACCAACAAATTCAACAACAACCTCAACATTGATAAATACAACAAAGTTCAAAAAATAACATTGATAACACCAACAAATTCAACAACAACCTCAATATTGAAAATCAGCAACAAATTCAAAAAGATTCTCAACATTGCAAAACGTCAACAAATTCAACAACAACCTCAACAATCAAAAACACAAACAAATTCAACAACAACCTCAACATTGAAAAATACCAACATATTCAACAACAACCTCAACATTGATAAATACAAAAAAGTTCAAAAAATAACATTGATAACACCAACAAATTCAACAACAACCTCAACATTGATAAATACCAATAAATTCAACAACAACCTCAGTATTGAAAGGCACTAACAAATTCAAGAACAACCTCAACATTGAAAATCATCAACAGATACAATAACTTCAATATTGAAAACACCAACAATTTAAACAACCTCAAAATTGAAAAACACCACCAAATTCAACAACAACCTCAACTTTTAAAAGTACAAAAAAGTTTTTTAAAAAATATTGATAACACCGACAAATTCAACAACAACCTCAACATTGAAAATCATCAACAAATTCAACAACAACCTCAACATTGAAAATCACCAAAAAAATCAACAACAACCTCAAGAATGAATAACACCAACAAATTCAACAACATCAACATTGAAAAACACCAACAAATTCAACAACAACGTCATCATTTAAAACTTCAAAAAAGTCACAAACAAAAGCAACAACAACCTCAACATTGAAAAACTCCAACAAATACAACAACAACCTCAACATTGAAAAATACCAACAATTTCAACAACAACCTCAACATTGAAAAATACAAAAAAGTTCAAAAGATAACATTGATAATACCATCAAATTCAACAACAACCTCAATATAGAAAATCACCAACAAATTCAACAACAACCTCAAAATTGAAAAACACCAACAAATTCAACAACAACCCCAATATTGAAAGACACCAACAAGTTCAACAACGACCTCAACATTGAAAATCAGCAACAAATTCGACCACAACCTCAACATTGAAAAACGCCAACAAATTCAACAACATCCTAGATAGTGAAAATCACCAACAAATTCAACATCAACCTCCACATTGAAAAACACTAACAAATTCAAAAAGAACCTCAACATTGAAAACAACTTACAATTTCAACTACAAGCGAAACATTGAAAAACACCAACAAATTCAACAACAACCTCAACTTTTAAAAGAAGAGAAAAAGTTCAATAAAAACATTGATAACACGAAGTAATTCAGCAACAACCTCAACATTGAAAGACGCCAACAAATTCAACATCAATATTGAAAATTACCAACAAATTCAACATCAATATTGAAAATCACCATCAAATTCAACAACAACCTCAACATTGAAAATCACCAAAAAATTCAACAACATCAATATTGAAAATCACCAACAAATTCAACAACAACCTCAATATTGAAAAATACAAAAAAGTTCAAATAATAACATTGATAACACCAACAAATTCAACAACAACCTCAACATTGCAAAATACCAACAAATTCAACAACATCAACATTGAAAAACTCCAACATATTCAACAACAACCTCAACATTTAAAATGAACAACAAATTCAACAACTTCAATTTTGAAAATCACCAGTAAATTCAACAACAACATCAACATTGAAAAACATGAAAAGTTCGACATGAATCACAATATTGAAAATCACCGACAAATTCAACAAAAACCGCAACATTGTAAAACACCAATAAATTCAACAGCAATCTCAACAATGAAAATCAGCAACAAATTCAACAACAACCTCAACTATGAAAAACACAAAAAATTCAAAACCGCAACATTGAAAAATAATAAAAATTCAACAACAACCTGAACATTTAAAAGAAGAGAAAAGGTTAAAAAAAAACATTTATAACAATAACAAATTAAACAACAACCTCAACATTAAATAATACAAAAAAGTTCGAAAAAAACATTGATAATATCAACAAGTTCAACAACAACCTCAACATTGAAAAATACATAAAGTTCAAAAAAATAGCATTGATAACAACAATGAATTCAACATCAAACTCAACATTGAAAATCAACAACAAATTCAACAACAACCTCAACATTGAAAATCACGCACAAATTTAACAACAACCTCAACATTGAAAAACACCAACAAATTCAACAACAACCTCAAGTTTTAAAAGAGGAGAAAATTTAAAAAAAAACATTGATTACACCAACAAATTCAACAACAATCTCAACCTTGACAAAAGCCAACAAATTCAAAAACAACCTCAAAATTGAAAACGACAAAAAATTTCAAAAGATAAAATTGATCACACCAACAAATTCAACAACAAAATCAATATTGAAAATCATCAACAAATTAAACAACAACCTCAACATTGAAAAACAGCAGCAAATTTAACAACAACCTCAACATTGAAAAACACCCAAAAATTTAACAACCTCAACATTGAAAAGGACCAACGTATTCAACAACAACCTCAACATTGAAAAAAACAAAAAAGAGCAAAAAATAAAATTGATAAAACCAACAAATTCAACAACAACCTGATATTGAAAAACACCAACAAATTCAACAACAACATCAATATTGAAAATCACCAACAAATTCAACAACAACATCAACATTGAAAAACACCAACAAATTCAACAACAACCTCAATATTGAAACTCACCAACAAATTCAACAACAACCTCAACATTGAAAAACACCAACAAATTCAACAACAACCTCAATATTGAAAGACACCATCAAGTTCAACAACGACCTCAACATTAAAAATTAGCAAAAAATTCAACAACAATCTCAACATTGAAAAACGCCAACAAATTCAACAACAACCTCAATATTGAAAATCACCAACAAATTCAACATCAACCTCAACATTGAAAGAAACATAAAAATTCATCAACAAGCTCAACATTGAAAAACACCAAAAAATTCAACAGCAACCTCAACTTTTAAAAGAAGAGTAAAAGTTCAAAAATAACATTGATAACAACAAGAAATTCAACAACAACCTCAACATTGAAAAACACCAGCAAATTCAACAACAACCTCAACATTGAAAGACACCAACAAATTCAACAACAACCTCAACATTGAAAATCACCAACAAATTCAACAGCAACCAGAACATTGAAAAACGCCAAGAAATTCAACATGAACCTCAATATTGAAAATCACCAACAAATACAACAACAACCTCAACATTGAACAACACCAACAAATTCATCAACAATCTCAACATTGAAAAACACCAACAAATTCAACAACAATCTCAACTTTAAAAAATTCAAAAATGGTCAAAAAATTACATTGATAACACCAAAAATTCTACAACAACCTCAATATTGAAAATGACCTACAAATTCAACAACAACTTCAACATTGAAAAACACCAACAAATTCATCAACAAACTTAACATTGAAAAACACCAATAAATTCAACAACAATCTCAACATTGAAAATTACATAAAATTTCAAAAAATAACATTGAAAACACCAACAATTTCAAAAACAACCTCAACATTGAAAAACACCAACAAATTCAATAACAACCTGAACATTGAAAAAAACAAACAAATTTAGCAACAATCTCAACTTTCAAGGAATAAAAAAAGTTCAAAAAATAACATTGATAACACTAACAAATTCAACAACAACCTCAACATTGAAAAACAGCAACAAATTCAACAACAACCTCAACAATCAAAAACACCAACAAATTCAACAACAACCTTAACAGTGAAAAAAACCAATAAATTCAACAACAACCTCAACATTGAAAAATACATAAAAGTTCAAAAAAAAACATTGAAAACACCAACAAATTCAACAACAACCTCAATATTGAAAATCATCATCAAATTCAACAACAACCTCAACATTGCAAAACACGAACAAATTCAACTGCAACCTCAACATTGAAAATCACCAACAAGTTCAACAACAACCTCAACATTGAAAATCACCAAAAAATTCAACAACAACCTCAAGAATGAATAACACCAAACTATTCAACAACCTCAACATTGAAAAACACCAACAAATTCAACAACAACCTCAACATTTAAAACTACAAAAAAGTTAAAAAAGAACATTGATAAAAACAACAAATTCAACAACAACCTCTATATTGAAAGTCAGAAACAAAAGCAACAACAACCTCAACATTGAAAAACTCTAACAATTTGAACAACAACCTCAACATTTAAAAGAAGAGAAAAAGTTCAAAAAAAACATTGATAGCACCAACAAATTCAACAACAATCTCAACATTGAAAATCACCAACAAATTCAACAACAACCTCATTATTGAAAATCACCAACAAATTCAACAACAACCTCAACATTGAAAAATACCAACTAATTCAACAACAACCTCAATATTGAAAGACACCAACAAATTCAACAACAACCTCAACATTGAAAAACACCAACAAATTCAACAACACCCTCAACTTTTAAAAGAAGAGAAAAAGTTCAAAAAAATCATTGATAACACCAACAAATTCAACATCAACCTCAATATTGAAAAATACAAAAAATTCGAAAAATAACAATGATAACACAGACAAATTCAACAACAACCTCCAACTTGAAAAACACAAACTAATTCAACAACAACCACAAGATTTAAATGAAGATAAAAAGTTTAAAAAAAACATTGATAACGCCAGCAAATTCAACAGAAACCTCAACATTGAAAAACGCCAAACAATTCAACAACAACCTCAATATTGAAAGACACCAACAAATTCATCAACAACGTCAATATTGAAAATCACCAACAAATTCAACAACAACCTCAAAATTGAAAAATACCAACAAATTCAACAACAACCTCAGCATTGAAAGACACAAACAAATTCAACAACAACCTCAACATTGAAAATCACCAACAATTTCAACAACCCCAAAATTGAAAAACACCACCAAATTCAACAACAACCTCAACTTTCAAAAGTACAAAAAAGTTTATAAAAAAATATTGATAACACCAACAAATTCAACAACAACCTCAACATTGAAAATCATCAACAAATTCAACAACAACCTCAACATTGAAAATCACCAAAAAATTCAACAACAACCTCAAGAATGAATATCACCAACAAATTCAACAACCTCAACATTGAAAAACAACAACAAATTCAACAACAACCTCATCATGTAAAACTACAAAAAAGTCACAAAGGCAACAACAACCTCAACATTGAAAGGCAGCAACAAATTCAACAACACCCTCAACTTCTAAAAGAAGAGAAAAATTTCAAAAAAAACATTGATAACACCAACAATATTGAAAGTTACCAACAAATTCAACAACAACCTCAACATTGAAAAACACCAAGAAATTCAACATCAACCTCAACAATGAAAATCAGCATCAAATTCAACAACAACCTTTATGTTGAAAAATACAAAAAGTTCAATTAAAAAAATAGATAACACCAACAAATTCAACAATCATCTCAACAATGAAAAAAACCAACAAATTCAACATCAACCTCAACTTTTAAAAGAGAAAAAGTTCAAAAAAAACATTGATAACACCAACAAATTCAACAACAACCTCAATATTGAAAAACACCAACAAATTCAACAACAACCTCAAACTTGAAAAACACAACCTAATTCAACAACAACCTCAATAATGAAAAACACAAAAAAATTCAACAACAACCTCGACTTTTAAAAGAAGAGAAAAAGATCAAAAAAATCATTGATAACACCAACAAATTCACAAGAAACTCAACATTGAAAAACGCCAACAAATTTGACAACAACCTCAATATTGAAAGTCACCACCAAATTCAACAACAACCTCAATAATGAAAAACACAACGTTGAAAAGCACCAACAAATTCAACAACACCCTCAACTTTTAAAAGAAGAGAAAAAGATCAAAAAAATCATTGATAACACCAAGAAATTCAACAAGAAACTCAACATTGAAAAACGCCAACAAATTCGATAACAACCTCAATATTGAAAGTCACCACCAAATTCAACAACAGCCTCAATAATGAAAAACACAAAAAAATTCAACAACAACCTCAACTTTTAAAAGAAGAGAATAAGATCAAAAAAACATTGATAACACCAACAAATTCAACAACAACCTCAACATTGATAAATACAAAAAAGTTCAAAAAAAAGCATTGATAACACAAACAAATTCAACAACAACCTCAACATTGAAAATCAGCAACAAATTCAAAACGATTCTCAACATTGCAAAACGTCAACAAATTCAACAACAACCTCAATATTGAAAATAACCAACAAATTTAACAACAATCTCAACATTAAAAATCACCAACAAATTCAACAAGGACCGCAACTTTGAAAAACACCAACAAATTCAAGAAAAATCTCAAACTTGAAAAACACAAACTAATTCAACAACAACCTCAACATTGAAAAGAAGATAAAAAGTTCAAAAAAAAACATTGACAACACCAGCAAATTCAACTACAACCTCAACATTGAAAAAGACAAACAAATTCAACAACAACATCAATATTGAAAAACACCAACAAATTCAATAACAACCTCAACATTGAAAAACACCAACAAATTCAACAACACCCTCAACTTTTAAAAGAAGAGAAAAAGTTCAAAAAAATCATTGATAACACCAACAAATTCAACAACAACCTCAACATTGAAAAACACAAAGAAATTCAACAACTACCTCAATATTGAAAGACAGCAACAAATTCAAGAAGAACCTCAACATGGAAAAACGCCAACAAATTCAACAACAACCTCAATATTGAAAAAAATCAACAAATTCTACAACAAGCTCAACATTGAAAAACAACAACAAATTCAACAACACCCTCAACTTTTAAAAAAAGAGAAAAAGTTGAAAAAAATCATTGATAACACCAACAAATTCAACAAGAAACTCAACATTGAAAAACGCCAACAAATTCGACAACAACCTAAATATTGAAAGTCACCACCAAATTCAACAACAACCTCAACATTGAAAAACACCAACAGATTCAACAAAAACCTCAACTTTTAAAAGAAGAGAAAAAGATCAAAAAAACATTGATAACACCAACACATTCAACAACAACCTCAACATTGATAAATACAAAAAAGTTCAAAAAAAAGCATTGATAACACAAACAAATTCAACAACAACCTCAACATTGAAAATCAGCAACAAATTCAAAACGATTCTCAACATTGCAAAACGTCAACAAATTCAACAACAACCTCAACATTGAAAAATACAAAAAAGTTCAACAAAATAAACATTGATAACACCAACAAATTCAACAACAACCTCAATATTGAAAATAACCAACAAATTTAAAAACAATCTCAACATTCAAAATTACCAACAAATTCAACAAGGACCGCAACTTTGAAAAACACCAACAAATTCAAGAACAATCTCAAACTTGAAAAACACAAACTAATTCAACAACAACCTCAACATTGAAAAGAAGATAAAAAGTTAAAAAAAAACATTGACAACACCAGCAAATTCAACTACAACCTCAACATTGAAAAAGACAAACATATTCAACAACAACATCTATATTGAAAAACACCAACAAATTCAATAACAACCTCAACATTTAAAAACACCAACAAATTCAACAGCAACCAGAACATTGAAAAACGCCAAGAAATTCAACATGAACCTCAATATTGAAAATCACCAACAAATACAACAACAACCTCAACATTGAAAGACACCAACAAATTCAACAACAACCTCAACATTGAAAATCACCAAAAAATTCAACAGCAACCAGAACATTGAAAAACGCCAAGAAATTCAACATGAACCTCAATATTGAAAATCACCAACAAATACAACAACAACCTCAATTTTGAACAACACCAACAAATTCATCAACAATCTCAACATTGAAAAACACCAACAAATTCAACAACAATCTCAACTTTAAAAAATTCAAAAATGGTCAAAAAATTACATTGATAACACCAAAAATTCTACAACAACCTCAATATTGAAAATGACCTACAAATTCAACAACAACTTCAACATTGAAAAACACCAACAAATTCATCAACAAACTTAACATTGAAAAACACCAATAAATTCAACAACAATCTCAACATTGAAAATTACATAAAATTTCAAAAAATAACATTGAAAACACCAACAATTTCAAAAACAACCTCAACATTGAAAAACACCAACAAATTCAACAACAACCTCAACTTTTAAAAGAACAGAAAAAGTTCAAAAAAACATTGATAACACCAACAAATTCAACAATAACCTCAATATTGAAAAATACACAAAAGTTCAAAAAATAACATTGTTAACACCAACAAATTCAACAACAACCTCAGCGTGGAAAACTACAAAAATGTTCAAAAAATAACGTTGATAACAATCTCAACATTGTAAATGACCAACAAACTCATCAAGGACCACAAATTTGAAAAACACCAACAAATTCAACAACAAGCTCAACATTGAAAATCACGAACAAATTCAACAACATCATTATTGAAAATCACCAACAAATTCAAGAACAACCTGAACATTGAAAAAAACAAACAAATTTAGCAACAATCTCAACTTTCAAGGAATAAAAAAAGTTCAAAAAATAACATTGATAACACTAACAAATTCAACAACAACCTCAACATTGAAAAACAGCAACAAATTCAACAACAACCTCAACAATCAAAAACACCAACAAATTCAACAACAACCTTAACAGTGAAAAAAACCAATAAATTCAACAACAACCTCAACATTGAAAAATACATAAAAGTTCAAAAAAAAACATTGAAAACACCAACAAATTCAACAACAACCTCAATATTGAAAATCATCATCAAATTCAACAACAACCTCAACATTGCAAAACACCAACAAATTCAACTGCAACCTCAACATTGAAAATCACCAACAAGTTCAACAACAACCTCAACATTGAAAATCACCAAAAAATTCAACAACAACCTCAAGAATGAATAACACCAAACTATTCAACAACCTCAACATTGAAAAACACCAACAAATTCAACAACAACCTCAACATTTAAAACTACAAAAAAGTTAAAAAAGAACATTGATAAAAACAACAAATTCAACAACAACCTCTATATTGAAAGTCAGAAACAAAAGCAACAACAACCTCAACATTGAAAAACTCTAACAATTTGAACAACAACCTCAACATTTAAAAGAAGAGAAAAAGTTCAAAAAAAACATTGATAGCACCAACAAATTCAACAACAATCTCAACATTGAAAATCACCAACAAATTCAACAACAACCTCATTATTGAAAATCACCAACAAATTCAACAACAACCTCAACATTGAAAAATACCAACTAATTCAACAACAACCTCAATATTGAAAGACACCAACAAATTCAACAACAACCTCAACATTGAAAAACACCAACAAATTCAACAACACCCTCAACTTTTAAAAGAAGAGAAAAAGTTCAAAAAAATCATTGAAAGCACCAACAAATTCAACATCAACCTCAATATTGAAAAATACAAAAAATTCGAAAAATAACAATGATAACACAGACAAATTCAACAACAACCTCCAACTTGAAAAACACAAACTAATTCAACAACAACCACAAGATTTAAATGAAGATAAAAAGTTTAAAAAAAACATTGATAACGCCAGCAAATTCAACAGAAACCTCAACATTGAAAAACGCCAAACAATTCAACAACAACCTCAATATTGAAAGACACCAACAAATTCATCAACAACGTCAATATTGAAAATCACCAACAAATTCAACAACAACCTCAAAATTGAAAAATACCAACAAATTCAACAACAACCTCAACATTGAAAATCACCAACAATTTCAACAACCCCAAAATTGAAAAACACCACCAAATTCAACAACAACCTCAACTTTCAAAAGTACAAAAAAGTTTATAAAAAAATATTGATAACACCAACAAATTCAACAACAACCTCAACATTGAAAATCATCAACAAATTCAACAACAACCTCAACATTGAAAATCACCAAAAAATTCAACAACAACCTCAAGAATGAATATCACCAACAAATTCAACAACCTCAACATTGAAAAACAACAACAAATTCAACAACAACCTCATCATGTAAAACTACAAAAAAGTCACAAAGGCAACAACAACCTCAACATTGAAAGGCAGCAACAAATTCAACAACACCCTCAACTTCTAAAAGAAGAGAAAAATTTCAAAAAAAACATTGATAACACCAACAATATTGAAAGTTACCAACAAATTCAACAACAACCTCAACATTGAAAAACACCAAGAAATTCAACATCAACCTCAACATTGAAAATCAGCATCAAATTCAACAACAACCTTTACGTTGAAAAATACAAAAAGTTCAATTAAAAAAATAGATAACACCAACAAATTCAACAATCATCTCAACATTGAAAAAAACCAACAAATTCAACATCAACCTCAACTTTTAAAAGAGAAAAAGTTCAAAAAAAACATTGATAACACCAACAAATTCAACAACAACCTCAATATTGAAAATCACCAACAAATTCAACAACAACCTCAATATTGAAAAACACCAACAAATTCAACAACAACCTCAAAATTTAAAAGAAGATAAAAAGTTGAAAAAAAACATTGATAACACCAGCAAATTCAACAGAAACCTCAACATTGAAAAACACAAAGAAATTCAACAACTACCTCAATATTGAAAGGCACCAACAAATTCAAGAAGAACCTCAACATTGAAAAACACAAAAAAATTCAACAACAACCTCGACTTTTAAAAGAAGAGAAAATGATCAAAAAAATCATTGATAACACCAACAAATTCACAAGAAACTCAACATTGAAAAACGCCAACAAATTTGACAACAACCTCAATATTGAAAGTCACCACCAAATTCAACAACAACCTCAATAATGAAAAACACAACGTTGAAAAGCACCAACAAATTCAACAACACCCTCAACTTTTAAAAGAAGAGAAAAAGATCAAAAAAATCATTGATAACACCAAGAAATTCAACAAGAAACTCAACATTGAAAAACGCCAACAAATTCGATAACAACCTCAATATTGAAAGTCACCACCAAATTCAACATCAGCCTCAATAATGAAAAACACAAAAAAATTCAACAACAACCTCAACTTTTAAAAGAAGAGAATAAGATCAAAAAAACATTGATAACACCAACAAATTCAACAACAACCTCAACATTGATAAATACAAAAAAGTTCAAAAAAAAGCATTGATAACACAAACAAATTCAACAACAACCTCAACATTGAAAATCAGCAACAAATTCAAAACGATTCTCAACATTGCAAAACGTCAACAAATTCAACAACAACCTCAACATTGAAAAATACTAAAAAGTTCAACAAAATAAACATTGATAACACCAACAAATTCAACAACAACCTCAATATTGAAAATAACCAACAAATTTAACAACAATCTCAACATTAAAAGTCACCAACAAATTCAACAAGGACCACAACTTTGAAAAACACCAACAAATTCAAGAACAACCTCAAACTTGAAAAACACAAACTAATTCAACAACAACCTCAACATTTAAAGGAAGATAAAAAGTTAAAAAAAAAAACATTGACAACACCAGCAAATTCAACAACAACCTCAACATTGAAAAAGACAACCAAATTCAACAACAACCTCAACATTGAAAAACACCAACAAATTCAACAACACCCTCAACTTTTAAAAGAAGAGAAAAAGTTCAAAAAAATCATTGATAACACCAACAAATTTAACATCAACCTCAATATTGAAAAATACAAAAAATTCGAAAAATAACAATGATAACACAAACAAATTCAACAACAACCTCCAACTTGAAAAACACAAACTAATTCAACAACAACCACAAGATTTAAATGAAGATAAAAAGTTTAAAAAACATTGATAACACCAGCAAATTCAACAGAAACCTCAACATTGAAAAACGCCAAATAATTCAACAACAACCTCAATATTGAAGGACACCAACAAATTCATCAACAACGTCAATATTGAAAATCACCAACAAATTCAACAACAACCTCAACATTGAAAAACACCAACAAATTCAACAACAACCTCAACTTTTAAAAGAAGAGAAAAAGTTCAAAAAAACATTGATAACACCAACAAATTCAACAATAACCTCAATATTCAAAAATACACAAAAGTTCAAAAAATAACATTGTTAACACCAACAAATTCAACAACAACCTCAGCGTGGAAAACTACAAAAATGTTCAAAAAATAACATTGATAACAATCTCAACATTGTAAATGACCAACAAATTCAACAAGGACCACAACTTTGAAAAACACCATCAAATTCAACAACAAGCTCAACATTGAAAATCACGAACAAATTCAACAACATCAATATTGAACATCACCAACAAATTCAAGAACAACCTCAAAATTGAAAAATGCCAACAAATTCAACAACAACATCAACATTGAAAAACGCCGACAAATTCAACAACAACCTCAACATTGATAAATACAAAAAGTTCAAAAAATAACATTGATAACACCAACAAATTCAACAACAACCTCAATATTGAAAATCAGCAACAAATTCAAAAAGAATCTCAACATTGAAAAACGTCAACAAATTCAACAACAACCTCAACATTGAAAAACGCCAACAAATTCAACAACAACCTCAATATTGAAAATCATCAACAAATTCAAGAACAACCTAAACATTGAAAAACATCAACAGATTCAACAACAACCTCAACTTTTAAAAGAAGAGAAAAGGATCAATAAAACATTGATAACACAAAAAAATTCAACAACAACCTCAACTTTTAAAAGAAGAGAAAAAATCAAAAAACATTGATAACACCAACAAATTCAACAACAACCTCAACATTGATAAATACAAAAAAGTTCAAAAAATAACATTGATAACACCAACAAATTCAACAACAACCTCAATATTGAAAATCAGCAACATATTCAAAAAGATTCTCAACGTTGCAAAACGTCAACAAATTCAACAACAACCTCAACATTGAAAAATACAAAAAAGTTCAACAAAATAAACATTGATAACACCAACAAATTCAACAACAACCTCAATATTGAAAATAACCAACAAATTTAACAACAATCTCAACATTAAAAGTCACCAACAAATTCAACAAGGACCACAACTTTGAAAAACATCAACAAATTCAAGAACAACCTCAAACTTGAAAAACACAGACTAATTCAACAACAACCTGAACATTTAAAGGAAGATAAAAAGTTCAAAGAAAAACATTGACAACACCAGCAAATTCAACAACAACCTCAACATTGAAAAAGACAAACAAATTCAACAACAACCTCAATATTGAAAGACACCAACAAATTCAACAACAACCTCAACATTGAAAAACACCAACAAATTCAACAACACCCTCAACTTTTAAAAGAAGAGAAAAAGTTCAAAAAAATCATTGATAACACCAACAAATTCAACATCAACCTCAATATTGAAAAATACAAAAAATTCGAAAAATAACAATGATAACACAAATAAATTCAACAACAACCTCCAACTTGAAGAGCACAAACTAATTCAACAACAACCACAAGATTTAAATGAAGATAAAAAGTTAAAAAAAAGCATTGATAACACCAACAAATTCAACAGAAACCCCAACATTGAAAAACGCCAAATAATTCAACAACAACCTCAATATTGAAAGACACCAACAAATTCATCAACAACGTCAATATTGAAAATCACCAACAAATTCAACAACAACCTCAACATTGAAAAACACCAACAAATTCAACAACAACCTCAACTTTTAAAAGAAGAGAAAAAGTTCAAAAAAACATTGATAACACCAACAAATTCAACAATAACCTCAATATTGAAAAATACACAAAAGTTCAAACAATAACATTGTTAACACCAACAAATTCAACAACAACCTCAACGTGGAAAACTACAAAAATGTTCAAAAAATAACATTGATAACAATCTCAACATTGTAAATGACCAACAAATTCAACAAGGACCACAACTTTGAAAAACACCATCAAATTCAACAACAAGCTCAACATTGAAAATCACCAACAAATTCAACAACATCAATATTGAAAATCACCAACAAATTCAAGAACAACCTCAACATTGAAAAACGTCAACAAATTCAACAACAACATCAACATTGAAAAACGCCGACAAATTCAACAACAACCTCAACATTGATAAATACAAAAAGTTCAAAAAATAACATTGATAACACCAACAAATTCAACAACAACCTCAATATTGAAAATCAGCAACAAATTCAAAAAGAATCTCAACATTGAAAAACGTCAACAAATTCAACAACAACCTCAACATTGAAAAACGCCAACAAATTCAACAACAACCTCAATATTGAAAATCATCAACAAATTCAAGAACAACCTCAACATTGAAAAACGCCAACAAATTCAACAACAAACTCAATATTGAAACACGCCAACAATTTCAAAATCAACTTCAACATTGAAAAACAACAACAAATTGTACAACAACGTCAACTTATAAAAGAAGAGAAAAAGTTCAAAAAAACATTGATAACATCAACAAATTCAACAACAACCTCAACATTGAAAAACACCAACAAATTGAACAACAACCTCAACTTTTAAAAGAAGAGAAAAAATTCAAAAAAACAATGAGAACACCAGCAAATTCAACAACAACCTCAATATTTAAAAACACCAACAAATTCGACAACAACCACAACCTTGAAAAACACCAACAAATTCAACAACAACCTCAACATTGAAAAATACAAAAAAGTTCGAAAAATATCATTGATAACACCAACAAATTCAGCACAACCTCAACATTGAAAAATATGAAAAAGTTCGAAAAATAACATTGATATCACCAACAAATTCAACAACAAATTCAACATTGAAAAAAACCAACAAATTCAACAACAAGCTTAACACTGAAAATCACCAACAAATTCAACAACATCCCCAACATTGAAATACGCCAACAAATTCAACAAGAACCTCAATATTGAAAGACACCAACAAATTGAACAGCAACCTCAACATTTAAAATGACCAACAAATTCAACAACTTCAATATTGAAAATCACCAACAAATTCAACAACAAATTCAACATTGAATAATACAAAAAAGTTCAATAAATAACATTGTTAACACCAACAAATTCAATAACAACCTCAACATTGAAAGAAACCAACAAATTGAACAACAAACTCCACATTGTAAAACACCATCAAATCCAACAACAACCTCAAATATTAAAAGTACAAAAAAGTTTTAATAAAAACATTGATAACACCAACAAATTAAACAACAAGCTCAATTTTGAAAATCAACAGCAAATTCAACAACAACCTCAACATTGAAAATCACCAATAAATTCATCAACAACCTCATTAGTGAAAGACAACAACAAATTCAACAACAACCTCAACATTGAAAAACACATACAAATTCAACAACTTCAATATTTAAAATCACCAACAAATTCTACAACAACCTCGACATTGCAAAACGTCAACAAATTCAACAACAACCTCAACATTGAAAAATACAAAAAAGTTCAACAAAATAAACATTGATAACACCAACAAATTCAACAACAACCTCAATATTGAAAATAACCAACAAATTTAAAAACAATCTCAACATTAAAAATCACCAACAAATTCAACAAGGACCGCAACTTTGAAAAACACCAACAAATTCAAGAACAACCTCAACATTTAAAAGAAGATAAAAAGTTCAAAAAAAAACATTGACAACACCAGCAAATTCAACTACAACCTCAACATTGAAAAAGACAAACAAATTCAACAACAACATCAATATTGAAAAACACCAACAAATTCAATAACAACCTCAACATTGAAAAACACCAACAAATTCAACAACACCCTCAACTTTTAAAAGAAGAGAAAAAGTTCAAAAAAATCATTGATAACACCAACAAATTCAACAACAACATCAACATTGAAAAACACAAAGAAATTCAACAACTACCTCAATATTGAAAGACAGCAACAAATTCAAGAAGAACCTCAACATTGAAAAACGCCAACAAATTCAACAACAACCTCAATATTGACAAAAATCAACAAATTCTACAACAAGCTCAACATTGAAAAACAACAACAAATTCAACAACACCCTCAACTTTTAAAAAAAGAGAAAAAGTTGAAAAAAATCATTGATAACACCAACAAATTCAACAAGAAACTCAACATTGAAAAACGCCAACAAATTCGACAACAACCTCAATATTGAAAGTCACCACCAAATTCAACAACAACCTCAATAATGAAAAACATAAAAAAATTCAACAACAACCTCAACTTTTAAAAGAAGAGAAAAAGATCAAAAAAACATTGATAACACCAACAAATTCAACAACAACCTCAACATTGATAAATACAAAAAAGTTCAAAAAATAACATTGATAACACCAACAAATTCAACAACAACCTCAACATTGAAAATCAGCAACAAATTCAAAAAGATTCTCAACATTGCAAAACGTCAACAAATTCAACAACAACCTCAACATTGAAAAATACAAAAAAGTTCAACAAAATAAACATTGATAACACCAACAAATTCAACAACAACCTCAATATTGAAAATAACCAACAAATTTAACAACAATCTCAACATTAAAAATCACCAACAAATTCAACAACAACCTCAACTTTTAAAAGAAGAGAAAAAATTCAAAAAAACAATGAGAACACCAGCAAATTCAACAACAACCTCAATATTGATAGTCACCAAAAAATTCAACAACAACCTCAACATTGAAAAACACCAACAAATTCGACAACAACCTCAACCTTGAAAAACACCAACAAATTCAACAACAACCTCAACATTGAAAAATACAAAAAAGTTCGAAAAATATCATTGATAACACCAACAAATTCAACAACAAATTCAACATTGAAAAAAACCAACAAATTCAACAACAAGCTTAACATTGAAAATCACCAACAAATTCAACAACAACCCCAACATTGAAAAACGCCAACAAATTCAACAACAACCTCAATATTGAAAGACACCAACAAATTGAACAACAACCTCAACATTTAAAATGACCAACAAATTCAACAACTTCAATATTGAAAATCACCAACAAATTCAACAACAAATTCAACATTGAATAATACAAAAAAGTTCAATAAATAACATTGATAACACCAACAAATTCAATAACAACCTCAACATTGAAAGAAACCAACAAATTGAACAACAAACTCCACATTGTAAAACACCATCAAATCCAACAACAACCTCAAATTTTAAAAGTACAAAAAAGTTTTAATAAAAACATTGATAACACCAACAAATTAAACAACAAGCTCAATTTTGTAAATCAACAACAAATTCAACAACAACCTCAACATTGAAAATCACCAATAAATTCATCAACAACCTCATTAGTGAAAGACAACAACAAATTCAACAACAACCTCAACATTGAAAAACACATACAAATTCAACAACTTCAATATTTAAAATCACCAACAAATTCTACAACAACCTCGACATTGAAAAACAACAACAAATTCAACAACAACCTCAACATTGAAAAAAGCAAACAAATTTAACAACAACCTCAACATTGAAAAACACCAACAATTTGAACAGCAAACTCAACTTTTAAAAGGAGAGAACATTTTCAAAAAGACATTGATAACACCAACAACTTCAACAACAACCTCAACCTTGACAAACGCCAACAAATTGAACAACAACCTCAACATTGAAAACTACAAACATTTTCAAAAAATAACATTGATAACACCAACAAATTCAACAACAAACTCAATATTGAAAATCAACAACAAATTCAACAACAACTTCAAGATTGAAAAATACAAAAAAGTTCAAAAAATAACATTGATAACACCAACAAATTCAACTACAACCTTAACATTGAAAAATAGATAAAAGTTCAATAAATAACATGGATAACAACAACAAATTCAACAACAACCTCAAGATTGAAAAACACCAACAATTTCAACAACAACCTCAACATTGAAAAACACCAACAAATTCAACTACAAACTCAATATTGAAAATCACCAACAAATTCAATAACAACCTCAACATAGGAAAACACCAAAAAATTCAACAACAACGTCAAAAATGAAAAACACCAACAAATTCAAAAAAAACCTCAACTTCTAAAAGTACAAACAAGTTCAACAAAATAAACATTGATGACACTATCCATTTCAACAACAACCTCAACATTAAATGTTACCAACAAATTCAGCAACCTCAACACTGAAAATCACCAACCAACACAGCAACAACATCATCATTGAAAAAAAATAAAAAATTCAGGAACAACCTCAACTTTCAAAACTACAAAACAGTTCAACAATATAAACATTGACAACACCAACAAATTCAACTGCAACCTTAATATTGAAAAACACCAACAAATTTAACAACAACCTCAACGATGAAAACACCCAAAAATTCAACAAAAACCTCAACGATGAAAAACACCAACAAATTCAAAATCAACCCCAATTTTTAAAAGTACAAAAAGTTCAAATAAATAACATGGATAACACCAACAAATTCAACAACAAACTCAATGTTGAAAAACACCAACAATTTCAACAACAACCTCAACATTGAAAAACACCAACAAATTCAACAACAACCACAATATTGAAAATCAACAATAAATTCAATAACAACCTCAACATTGAAAATCACCAATAAATTCAGCAACAACCTCAACAGTGAAAAACACCAACAAATTCAACAACAACCTCAACATTTAAAAGCACAAAAATGTTTTTAAAAAAATATTGATGACACCATGAAATTCAACTACAAGCACAATATTGAAAATCAACAATAAATTCAATAACAACCTCAACATTGAAAATCACCAATAAATTCAACAACAACCTCAAAAGTGAAAAACACCAACACATTCAACAACAACCTCAACTTTTAAAAGTACAAAAAAGTTTTTAAAAAAATATTGATGACACCATGAAATTCAACTACAAGCACAATATTGAAAATCAGCAATAAATTCATCAACAACCTCAACTTTTAAAAGTTAAAAAAAGTTTTTTTAAAAAACATTGATAACACCAGCAAATTCAACTACAACCTCAACATTGAAAAAGACAAACAAATTCAACAACAACATCAATATTGAAAAACACCAACAAATTCAATAACAACCTCAACATTGAAAAACACCAACAAATTCAACAACACCCTCTACTTTTAAAAGAAGAGAAAAAGTTCAAAAAAATCATTGATAACACCAACAAATTCAACAACAAATTCAACATTGAAAAACACAAAGAAATTCAACAACTTCCTCAATATTGAAAGACAGCAACAAATTCAAGAAGAACCTCAACATTGAAAAACGCCAACAAATTCAACAACAACCTCAATGTTGACAAAAATCAACAAATTCTACAACAAGCTCAACATTGAAAAACAACAACAAATTCAACAACACCCTCAACTTTTAAAAAAAGAGAAAAAGTTGAAAAAAATCATTGATAACACCAACAAATTCAACAAGAAACTCAACATTGAAAAACGCCAACAAATTCGACAACAACCTCAATATTGAAAGTCACCACCAAATTCAACAACAACCTCAATAATGAAAAACACAAAAAAATTCAACAACAACCTCAACTTTTAAAAGAAGAGAAAAAGATCAAAAAAACATTGATAACACCAACAAATTCAACAACAACCTCAACATTGAAAATCAGCAACAAATTCAAAAAGATTCTCAACATTGCAAAACGTCAACAAATTCAACAACAACCTCAACATTGAAAAAACAAAAAAGTTCAACAAAATAAACATTGATAACACCAACAAATTCAACAACATCCTCAATATTGAAAATAACCAACAAATTTAACAACAATCTCAACATTAAAAATCACCAACAAATTCAACAACAACCTCAACTTTTAAAAGAAGAGAAAAAATTCAAAAAAACAATGAGAACACCAGCAAATTCAACAACAACCTCAATATTGATAGTCACCAAAAAATTCAACAACAACCTCAACATTGAAAAACACCAACAAATTCGACAACAACCACAACCTTGAAATACACCAACAAATTCAACAACAACCTCAACATTGAAAAATACAAAAAAGTTCGAAAAATATCATTGATAACACCAACAAATTCAACAACAAAAATTCAACATTGAAAAAAACCAACAAATTCAACAACAAGCTTAACATTGAAAATCACCAACAAATTCAACAACAACCCCAACATTGAAAAACGCCAACAAATTCAACAACAACCTCAATATTGAAATACACCAACAAATTGAACAACAACCTTAACTTTTAAAAATACAAACAAGTTCAACAAAAAACATTGATAACACTAATAAATTCAACAACAACCTCAACAATGAAAAACACCAACAAATTCAACAACAACCTCAACATTGAAAAATACAAAAATGTTCAAAAAATAACATTGATAACGACAACAAATTCAACAAAAACCTCAATATTGAAAAACACCAACAAATTCAACAACAACCTCAACATTGAAAAACGCCAACAAATTCAACAACAACCTCAATATTGAAAATCAACAACAAATTCGACAACCTCAACAGTGAATATCACCAACAAATTCAGCAACAACCTCAATATTGAAAATCACTAACAAATTCAACAACAACTTCAACATTGATAAACGTCAACATATTCAACAACAACCTCAACATTGAAAATCACCAACAAATTCAGCAACAGCCTCAACTTTTAAAAACACAAATAAGTTCAAAAAAAACATTCATAACATCAACACTTTCATCAACAGTGATAAATACCAACAATTTCAACAACAACCTCAACTTTTAAAGGTACAAAATAGTTCAAAAAAGAATATTGATAACACGAACAAATTCAAGAAGAACCTCAATATTGAAAATCACCAACAAATTCAACAACAACATCAACATTGAAAAACACCAACAAATTCACCAAGTACCACAGCAATGAAAAACACCAAAAAATTCAAGAACAACCTCAACATTGATAAACGCCAACAAATTCAACAAAAACCTCAACAATGAAAAACATCAACAAATTCAAAATCAACCTCAACTTTTAAATGTACAAAAAAGTTCAACAAAATAAACTTTGATAACACCAAGAAAATCAACAACAAACTAAATCTTTAAAAATACAAAGTTCAGCAAAATAAACATTGATGACGCTATCCAATTCAACTACAACCTCAAAATTTAAAATCAACAACAAATTCAACAACAGCATCAAAATTGAAAAACAATAAAAAATATCAGCAACAACCTCAACTTTTAATACTACAAAAACGTTCAACAAAATAAACATTGATAGCACCAATAAATAAAACAACAACCTCAACTTTAAAAAATACAAACAGGTTCAACAAATTAAACATTGACCAAAAAAAAACAAATTCAACAACAACCTAAACATTGAAAAACACCAACAAATTTAACAACAACTTCAAAAATAAAAACACCAAAAAATTCAACAAAAACCTCACCATTGAAAGACACCAACAAATTCACCAAAAACCTCAACTTTTAAAAGTACAAAAAAGTTTTTAAAAAACATTGATAACACCAACAAATTCAACAAGAACATCAATATTGAAAATTACCAACAAATTCAACAACAAACTCAACATTGAAAAACGCCAACAAATTCAACAACAACCTCAACTTTTAAAAGTACAAAAAAGTTCATAAAATAATATTGATAACACCAACAAATTGAACAAGAATCTCAATTTTGAAAATCACCAACAAATTCAACACCCTCAACATTGAAAAACGCCAACAAATTCAACAACAACCTCAATATTGAAAATCATCAACAAATTCAACAAGATCAACACTGAAAATCACCAACAAATTCAGCAACAGCCTCAACTTTGAAAAACACAAACAAGTTCATAAAAAACTTTCATAACACCAACACTTTCATCAACAATCTCAATATTCAAAATCACCAACAAATTCAACGACCTCAACTTTGAAAAACACCAACAAATTAAACAACAACCTCAACTTTTGAAAATATAAAAAAGTTCAACAAAATAAACATTGATAACACCAATAAATTCAAGAACAACCACAACTTTTAAAAATTCACCAAGTCCAACAAAATAAACATTGATGACAATATCCAATTCAACAACAACCTCAACATTTACAATCACCAACAAATTCAGCAATCTCAACACTGAAAATCACCAACAAATTCAACAACAACATCAACATTGAAAAACAATAAAAAATTCAGCAACAACCTCAACTTTTATACTACAAAATAGTTCAACACAAAAAACATTGACAACACCAACAAATTCAACAACAACCTCAACATTGAAAAACAGTAACAAAATCAACAACAACCGCCACATTGAAAAACACCAATAAATTCAACAACAACCTCAATATTTAAAAGCACCAACAAATTCAACAACAAAGACAAAATTGAAAATCACCAACAAATTGAACAACATCAACATTGAAAAACACTAACAAATTCAAAATCAACCTCAACTTTTAAAAGTACAAAAAAATTCAACAAAATAAATATTGATGACACTATCCAATTCAAAAGCAAGTTGACCATTTAAAATCACCAGCAAATTCAGCAACCTCAACACTGAAAATCACCAATAAATTCAACAACAACATCAACATTGAAAAACAATAAAAGATTCAGCAACAACATCCACCTTTAAAAATACAAACAATTTCAACAAAATAAACATTGACAACACCAACAAATTCAACAACAACCCCAATATTAAAAATGACCAACAAATTCAACAACAACCTCAATATTGAAAATCACCAACAAAATCAACAAAAACCTCACCATTGAAAAACACCAACAAATTCAACAACAACCTCAACTTCTAAAAGTACAAAAAAGTTTTAATAAAAACATTGATAACACCAACAAATTCAACAACTACCTCAATATTGAAAATCACCAACAATTTCAACAACAACCTCAACATTGAAAAACGCCAACAAATTCAACAACACCTCAATATTGAAATTCCCAACAAATTAAACAACAACCTCAACTTTTACAAGTTCAAACAAGTTCAACAAAATAAATGTTGATAACGCCAACAAATTCAGCAACAACCTCAATATTGAAAATCAACAACATATTCAACAAGAATAACACTGAAAATCACCAAAAAATTCAGCAACCACCTCAACTTTGAAAAACAGAAAAAAGTTTAAAAAAAAACCATTCAAAACACCAACAAATTCAACAACAACCTCAACTTTTAAAAATATAAACAAGTTCAACAAAAAAACATTGATAACACCAACAAATTCAACAACTACCTCAATATTGAAAATCACCAACAAATGCAACAACAACCTCAACATTGAAAAACACCAACAAATTCAAAAACAAACTCAACATTGAAAAACACCAACAAATTCAACGACAAACTCAAGTTTCAAAAATTAAAAATAGTTTAAAAAAATACATTGATTACACCAACAAATTCAACAACAACCTCAAAATTGAAAAGCACCAACAAATTCATCTACAACCTCAACTTTGAAAAACACCAATACATTGAACAACAAATTCAACATTGAAAAACACCAACAAATTCCACAACAACTTCAACTTTGAAAAATACAAAAAAGTTCAAAAAATAACATTGATAACACCAACAAATTCAACAAAAACCTCAATATTGAAAATCACCAACAAATTCAAGAAACTCAACATTGAATATCACCAAGAAATTCAGCAACAACCTCGACTTTGAAAAACACAAAAAGGTTCAAATTAAACATTGATCACACCAACAAATTAATCAACAACCTCAATATTGAAAATCACCAGCAAATTCAACAACCTCAACTTTGAAAAACACAAAAAGGTTCAAATTAAACATTGATCAAACCAACAATTTCACCAACAACCTCAACTTTGAAAAACGCAAAAAAGTTCAAAAAAAACCATTCATAACACCAACAAATTGATTAACAATCTCAATATTGAAAATCACCAACAAATTCAACGACTTCAACATTGAAAAATACCAACAAATTAATCAACAACCTCAACTTTTAAAAGTACAAATAAGTTCAACAAAATAAACATTGATAACACCAAGAAATTCAACAACAACCATAACTTTAAAAATTACAAAGAAGTTCAGCAAAATAAACATTGACAGCACCAAGAAATTAAACTACAACCTCAACATTGAAAAACACCAACAAATTTAACAACAACCTCAACTTTTAAAAGTACAAAAAAGTTTTTTAAAAAACATTGATAACACCAACAAATTCAACAACAACCTCAATATTGAAGATCACGAACAAATTTAACAACAACCTCAACATTCATAAACGCCAATAATTCCACCAACAACCTCAAATTTAAAAACACAAAAAAGTTCACAAAAAAACCATTCAAACACCAACAAATTCAACTACAACCTCAATATTGAAAATCACCAACAAATTCAACAACAACCTCAACATTGAAAAACACCAACAAATTCAACAAGAAGATCAACAATGAAAAACAACAATAAATTCAACATCAACCTCAACTCCCGCAACATTACACCGCTGCCCACAGCACTCACACAGAACTTCACCACCGCCCACAGCACAACACCACTGCACACACCACTCCCACAGCGCTGGACCACTGCCCACACCACTCCTGCAGCTCTACACCACTGCCCACAACACCTCCGCAGCACTACACCACTGCCCACACCAGTACCACAACACTACAACGCTGTCCACAACACTCCCACAGCGCTACACCACAACCAACATCACTCCGACATGGCTACACTACAACCCACTGCCATACTACACCCACAGGACAACACCACTGTCCACACCACTCCCAAAGCGCTACAATAATGCCCAAACCACTCCCACAGCGCTACACTAATGCCCACATCACACCCACAGCGCTACACCGCTGCCCACACCAGTACAACAGCACTACACCACAGCCCACAACACTCCCACAGCACTACACCACTGCTCACACCACTCACACAGCGCTACAACCCTGCCCACACAACTCCAGCAGCACTAGACCACTGGCCACACCACACCCACAGCACTACACCACTGCCCACACTACTTCCACAGCTCTACACCACTCTCCACATCACTATGCCACTGCCCACATCAATCCCGCAACGCTACACCACTGACCACATCACCTCCGCAGCACTGTAGCAATACCCAAAGCACTCCCACAGCACTACACCACTGCCCACACCACACCCGCAGCACTACACCACTGCACACAACCCTCCCAAAGCACTACACCACTGCCCACACCACTCCCACAGCGCTACACAAGTGCCTACACCAATCCTACAGCACCCTACCGCTGCCCACACCACTCCCACATCGTGTCACCACAACCAACACCACTCCGACAGAGCTACACTACAAACCACACCACTCCCATAGCGCAACAACACTGCCCAGACCACAACCACAGGACTACACCACTGCCCATACCACTGGCCCAGCGCTACATTAATGCCCACACCACTCCCACTGCGCTACACTAATGCCCACGCCACTCCAACAGCGCTAAACTAATGCACACACCACTCCCACAGCACTACACCACTGCCCAAACCACTACCACAGCACAACACCACTGCCCACACCGGTCCGACAGCGCTGCACTAATGCCCACACCACTCCCACAGCACTACACCACTGCACACACCTACCACAGCACTACACCAATGCCCACACCACTCCCACAGCACTACACAACAACAAACACCACTCCCACAGCGCTAAAATAATGCACACACCACTCCCACAGCGCTACACCACTGCTCACACCAGTCCATCAGCGCTGCACTAATGCCGACACCACTCCCACAGCGCTACAACACTGCCCACACCACTCCCACAGCGCTACACCACTGCCTAAACCAGTCCCATAGCGCTACACCACTGTCTACACCACTCCCACAGTACTACACCACTGCCCACACCTCTCACAGAGCAATACACCATTGGCAACACCACTCCCACAGCATTACACCACGACCCTCACCACTCCCACAGCACTTCAAAACTGCCCACACCACTCCCACAGCACTAAACTGCTGCCCACACCAGTCCCAGAGCGCTACACTTCTGCCCATACCACTCCCACAGCACTACACCCTCCCCACACCACTCCCTCAGCACTAAACCCCTGCACACACCACTCCCGCAGCACTACATCATTGCCCACACCACTCCAACAGCACTACACCACTGCACACACCAGTCCCACAGCACTACACCACTACCCACACCACTTCCACAGCGTTACACCACTACACGCACCACTCCCAGAGGACTACACCAATGCCCACACCACTCCCACACCGCTACACCAATGCCCACACCACTCCCACAGCGATACCCCACAGCCCACACCACTCCCACAGCATTACACCACTACACACAACACTCCCACAGCGCTACACTGATGCCCACACCACTCCCACAGCGCTTCACTAATGCCCACACCACTCCCACAGCGCTACACTACTGCCCACACCACTCCCACAGATCTGCACTAATGCCCACAACACTCCCACAGCGCTATAACACGACCCACACCACTCCCACAGCGCAGCACTAATGCCCACACCACTCCCAAAGTACTACAGCACTGCCCACACCACTCTCACAGCAATACACCACTGCCCACACCAATCCCACAGCGCTACACCACAGCTCAAACCACTCCCACAGGACTACACCACTGACCACAACACTCCCACAGCAATACACCTCTGCCCACACCACTCCCGCAGGACTACACCACTGCCCACACTACTCCCACAGCACTACACAACTGTCCACAACACTCCCACAGCAATACACCACTACCATTACCACTCCCACAGCACTACATTACTGCCCACACGACTCCCACACCGTTACACCACACCCCACAACGCTCCCACAGCGCTACATAACTGCCCACACCACTCCAACAGCACTACACCACGCCCACCCAACTCCCGCAGCTCTACACCATTAACCACACCTCTCCCACAGCGCTACACAAATGCCCACACCACTCCCACAGCGCTACACTAATGCCCACAATACTCCCACAGCGCTACACCACAACCCACACAACTCCCGCAGCACTACATCACTGCCCACACCACTCCCACAGCGCTTCACCACAACCCACACCAGTCCCACAGCGCTACACCACTGCCCACACCACTCCAACAGCGCTACACCACTGCCCACACCACTCCCAAAGCGCTACACTAATGCCCACACAACACCAAACAGCGCTACAGTAATGCCCACACCACTCCCACTGCGCTACACTAATGTCCACACAACACCAAACAGCGCTACAGTAATGCCCACACCACTTCCGCAGCGCTACACCACTGCCCACAACACTCCCGCAGCGCTACACCACTGCCCACACAACTCCCGCAGCGCTACACCACTGTCAACACCGCTCCCACAGCGCTACACTAATGACCACAACAGTCCCACAGCGCTACACCACTGCCCACACCACTCCCACAGCGCTGCACTAATGCCCACACCTCTCCTGCAGCGTTAACACAATTCCCACACCATTCCCGCAGCGCTACAGCACTGCCAACATTACCCCCGCAGCGCTAAACCACTACCCACACAGCTCCCACAGCGCTACACCACTGCCCACATCAGCCCCGCAGCGCTAAACCACTGCCCACACCACTCCCACAGCACTACACCACTGCCCAAACCACTCCCACAGCACTACACCGCTGCCCTCACCACACCCACAGCACTTCACCACTGCCCACTCCACTCCCACAGCACTACACCACTGCCCACACCACTCCCACAGCATTACACCACTGCCCACACCACTCCCACAGCACTACACCACTGCCCACACCACTCCCACAGCGTTACATCACTGCTCACACCACTTTCACAGCGCTACACCACGGCCCACATCACTCCCACAGCACTACACCACTGCACACAACACTCCCACAGCACTACTCCACTGCCCACACCACTCCCACAGCACTACACCACTGCCCACACCACTCCCGCAGCTCTACACCACTGCCCTCATCACAACCGCAGTACTACACCACTACCCACACGTGTCCCACAGCACTACACCGCTGCCCTCACCACTCCCAAAGCGTGACACCAGAACCAACACCACTCCGACAGCGCTACCCTACAACCCACATCACACCCACAGCGCAACTACACTGCCCACACCTCACCCACAGTATTACACCACTGTCCACACCACTCCCCCTGCGCTACACTAATTCACAAACCACTCCCACAGCGCTACACCACGGCCAACACCACTCCCACCGCGCTACACTAATGCCCACATCACTCCAACAGCGCTCCAGCACTGCCCACACTACTCCCACAACGTTACACCACTGACCACACCACTCCCACAGCACTACACCACTGCCCACACCACTCGCACAGTACTACACCACTGTCCACAACACTCCCACAGCGTTACACCACTGCCCACGCCACTCCCACAGCGCTACACCACTGCCCACAACACGCCCATAGCGCTACACTAGTGCCCACACCACTCCCGCCGCATTAAACCAATGCCCGCACCACTCCCGCAGCGCAACACCACTGCCCACACCACTCCCGCCGCGGTATACCACTGCCCACGCCACTCCCTCATCACTACACCACTGCCCACACCTCTCCCGCAGCGCTACACTAATGCCCACACCACTGTCACAGCGTTACACCACTGCCCACACCACTCCCACAGCGCTACACCACTGCCCACACCACTCCAACAGCGCTACACCACAGCCCACACCACTCCCACATCGCTACACCACTGCCCACACCACTCCCAAAGCGCTACACCACTGCCCATACCACACCCACAGCATGACACCACTGCACACATCCCTCCCGCTGCAATACACCACTGCCCACGCCAATTTTACAGCACTACACCACTGCCCACACCTCTCCCACAGCGCTACACCACTGCCCACATCACCCCCGAAGCACTACACCACAAGACACACCAATCCCACAGCAAAACACCACTCCCACACTACTCCCGCAACGCTACTCCACTGCCTAACCACTCCCACAGCGCTACACCGCAACCCGCACCACTCTCACAGCTCTACACCACTGCCGACACCACTCCCACAGCACTACACCAATGCCGACATCACTCCCACAGCGCTACACCACAACCCACGCCACTCCAACAACGCTGCACCAATGCCCACACCACTCCCACGGCGCAACACCACTGCCCACATCACCCCCGCAGCACTACAACACAACCCACACCAATCCCACAGCAGTACACCACTGCCCACACCACTCCCGCAGCGCTACACCACTGCCCTAACCACTCCCACAGCGCTACACCACTGCCCAACCACTCCCACAGCGCTACACCACTGCACACAACACTCCTACAGCACTAAACCACTGCCCACAATACACGCACAGCGCTGCAACACTGCCCGCACCACTCCGACAGCTCAACACCAACCCCCACACCACTCCCAGAGCGTTACACCACTGCCCACACCACTCACACAGCGCTACACCACTGCCAACACCACCCCAAAGCGCTGCACTAATGCCCACACCGCGCCCACACCACTACAACACTGCACACACCACTCTCACAGCTCTACACCACTGCCCACACCACTCCCACAGGGCTACACCACTGCCCACACCACTCACGCAGCACTACACCACTGCCCACACCACTCCCACAGCATTACACCACTGACCACACCACTCCCACAGCACAAATCCACTGTCCTAACCACTCCAACAGCGTTACACCACTGCCCACACAACTCCCACAGCGCTACACCACAGCACACACCACTCCCACAGCGCTACACCACTGCCCATGCCACTCCAACAGCGTTACACCACTGCCCACACCACTCCCATAGCACTACAATACTGCCAACAAAACTCCCACAGCGCTATAGTAATGCACACAACACTCCCGCAGCGCAACATCACTGCCCACACCAATCCCACTGCACTACACCAATGTCCACACCACTCCAACAGCACTGCACCACTGCCTACACCGCTCCCACAGCGCTACACCACTGCCCACACAACTCCCACAGCGCTACACCACTGCCCACACCACTCCCACTGCGTTACACCACTGCCCACAACATTCCCACAGCGCTACTCCACTTCCCACACCACTCCCACAGCGCTACACCACTGCCCACACCACTCACACAGCGCTACACCACTGCCAACACCACCCCAAAGCGCTGCACTAATGCCCACACCGCGCCCACACCACTACAACACTGCACACACCACTCTCACAGCTCTACACCACTGCCCACACCACTCCCACAGGGCTACACCACTGCCCACACCACTCCCACAGCATTACACCACTGACCACACCACTCCCACAGCACAAATCCACTGTCCTAACCACTCCAACAGCGTTACACCACTGCCCACACAACTCCCACAGCGCTACACCACAGCACACACCACTCCCACAGCGCTACACCACTGCCCATGCCACTCCAACAGCGTTCCACCACTGCCCACACCACTCCCATAGCACTACAATACTGCCAACAATACTCCCACAGCGCTATAGTAATGCACACAACACTCCCGCAGCGCAACATCACTGCCCACACCAATCCCACTGCACTACACCAATGTCCACACCACTCCAACAGCACTGCACCACTGCCTACACCGCTCCCACAGCGCTACACCACTGCCCACACAGCTCCCACAGCGCTACACCACTGCCCACACCACTCCCACTGCGTTACACCACTGCCCACAACATTCCCACAGCGCTACTCCACTTCCCACACCACTCCCACAGCGCTACACCACTGCCCACACCACTCGCACAGCGCTACACCACTGCCCACACCATTCCCACCACGCTACACCGCTGCCCACAGCAGTCCCACAGCACTACACCACAGCCCACACCACTCCCACAGCGCAACAACACTGCCCACACCACTCCCACAGCGATACACCACTGCCCACATCACTCCCACACCGCTACTCCACAGCGCACACCACTCCAACAGCGCTATACCTCTGCCCACACCACTACCACAGCGCTACACCACTACCGACACCACTCCCACAGCACTACACCACATCCGACATCACTCCCACAGCGTTACACCACAGCCCACACCACTCCCACAGCGCTACATCACTGCCCACGCCACTCCAACAGCGCTGAACCACTGCCCACACCAGTCCCACAGCACTACACCGCAACCCACACCACACCCACAGCGCTACACCACTGCACACACCACTCCCACAGCGCTACACCACTGCCGACATCACTCCCACAGCGTTACACCACAGCCCAAACCACTCCCACAGCGCTACACCACTGCCCACGCCACTCCAACAGCGCTACACCACTGCCCACACCACTCCCACAGCACTACAACACAACCCACACCACACCCACAGCGCTACACCAATGCCCACACCACTCCCGCAGCGCTACACCACTTCCCACAGCACTCGGGCAGCGCTACACCACTGCCCACATCACCACCGCAGCGCTACACCACAACCCACAACACTCCCACAGCGCTACACCACGGCCCACACCACCCCCGCAGCACTACACGACTGCCCACACCTATCCCGCAGCGCTACACCTCTGCCCACATCAATCGCACAGCGCAAGACCACTGCCCACAAACACCCAGAGCACTACAACACTGCCCACACCACTCCCACAGCGCTACACCACTGCTCACACCACTCCCACAGTGCTACACCACTGCCCACACCACTCCAAACAGCGCTACACCACTGCCGACACCACTCCCAAAGCACTACAACACTGCCGACATCACTCCCACAGCGTTACACCACTGCCCACACCACACCCACAGCGCTACACCACTGCCCACAACACTCCCACAGCACCACACCAATGCCCACACCACACTCACAGCGCTTCACCACTGCCCACACCACAAGCACAGCGCTGCACCACTGCTGACACCATTCCCACAGCGCTACACCACTGCCCACGCCACTCCCACAGCGTTACACCACTGCCCACACCACTCCCATAGCACTACAATACTGCCAAAACCACTCCCAAAGCGCTATACTAATGCCCACAACATTCCCGCAGCGCAACATCACTGTCCACACCAATCCCACTGCACTACACCAATGTCCACAGCACTCCAACAGCACTACACCATTGCCCACACCGCTCCCACAGCGCTACACCACTGCCCACACAACTCCCACAGCGCCACACCACTGCCCACACCACTCCCACTGCGTTACACCACTGCCCACAACATTCCCACAGCGCTACTCCACTTCCCACACCACTCCCACAGCGCTACACCACTGCCCACACCACTCGCACAGCGCTACACCACTGCACACACCATTCCCACCGCGCTACAACGCTGCCCACAGCAGTCCCACAGCACTACACCTATGCCCAAACGACTCCCACACCACTACAACACTGCACACACCACAACCACAGCTCTTCACCACTGCTCAGACAACTCCCACAGCGCTACCCCACTGCACACACCACTCCCACAGAGCTACACCACTGCCCACACCACTCCCACCGCGCTACACCACAGCCCACATCACTCCCACAGCGCAACAACACTGCCCACAACACTCCCACAGCGATACACCACTGCCCACACCACTCACACAACACTAAACCACAACCCACACCACCCCCAGTGCGTTACACCACTGCCCACACCACTCCCACAGCGCTAAACAAAAGCACTCACCAATCCCGCAGCATTAAACCAAAGACCGCACCACTCCCCCAGTCGTTACACCACTCCCCACATCCCTACCGCTGCACTACGCCACTGCCCACACCGCTTCAGCAGCGCTACACCACTGCCCACACAACTCCCAAAGCGCTACACCACTGCATACACAACTCCCACAGCGCTACACCACAACCCACACCACTCCCACAGCGATACACCACTGCCCACACGACTCCCACAGCGCTACACGACTGCCGACACCACTCCCACAGCACTACACCACTGCCCACAACACCCCCGCAGCACTACAACACGACCCACACCAATCCCACAGCAGTACACCACTGCCCACACCACTCCCGCAGCGCTACACCACTGCCCTAACCACTCCCACAGCGCTACACTGCTGCCCACACCACACCCACAGCGTTAAACCACTGCCCAACCACTCCCACAGCGCTACACCACTGCACACAACAATCCTACAGCACTACACCACTGCCCACACCACACTCAAAGCGCTACACCACTGCCCACAATACACGCACAGCGCTGCAACACTGCCCGCACCACTCCGACAGCACAAAACCAACCCCTACACCACTCCCAGAGCGTTACACCACTGCCCACACCACTCACACAGCGCTACACCACTGCCAACACCACCCCAAAGCGCTGCACTAATGCCCACACCGCGCCCACACCACTACAACACTGCACACACCACTCTCACAGCTCTACACCACTGCCCACACCACTCCCACAGGGCTACACCACTGCCCACACCACTCACGCAGCACTACACCACTGCCCACACCACTCCCACAGCATTACACCACTGACCACACCACTCCCACAGCACAAATCCACTGTCCTAACCACTCCAACAGCGTTACACCACTGCCCACACAACTCCCACAGCGCTACACCACAGCACACACCACTCCCACAGCGCTACACCACTGCCCATGCCACTCCAACAGCGTTACACCACTGCCCACACCACTCCCATAGCACTACAATACTGCCAACAACACTCCCACAGCGCTATACTAATGCCCACAACACTCCCGCGGCGCAACATCACTGCCCACACCAATCCCACTGCACTACACCAATGTCCACACCACTCCAACAGCACTGCACCACTGCCTACAACGCCCCCACAGCGCTACACCACTGCCCACACAACTCCCACAGCGCTACACCACTGCCCACACCACTCCCACTGCGTTACACCACTGCCCACAACAATCCCACAGCGCTACTCCACTTCCCACACCACTCCCACAGCGCTACACCACTGCCCACACCCTCGCACAGCGCTACACCACTGCCCACACCATTCCCACCACGCTACACCGCTGCCCACAGCAGTCCCACAGCACTACACCTATGCCCACACCGCTCCCACAACGCTACTCTAATGCCCACACCACTCGCACAGCACTAAACCACAGCCCAAACCACTCCCACAGCGATACACCACTGCCCACACCATTCCCACAGCGCTACACCACTACCCACACCACCCCACAGCGCTGCACTAATGCCCACACCACTCCCACACCACTACAACACTGCACACACCACTCCCACAGCTCTACATCACTGCTCAGACCACTCCCACAGCGCTACCCCACTGCACACACCACTCCCACAGAGCTACACCACTGCCCACACCACTCCCACCGCGCTACACCACAGCCCACACCACTCCCACAGCGCAACAACACTGCCCACACCACTCCCACAGCGATACACCACTGCCCACACCACTCCCACATCACTTAACCACAACCCACACCACCCCCAGTGCGTTACACCACTGCCCACACAACTCCCACAGCACTACAACACTGCAAACACCACTCCCACAGCGTTACCCCACTGCCCACACCACTCCCAAAGCGCTACACTAATGCCCACACCACTCCCAAAGCGCTAAACAAAATCCCTCACCACTCCCGCAGCATTAACCCAAAGACCGCACCACTCCCCCAGCGTTACACCACTGCCCACATCCCTCCCGCTGCACTACACCACTGCCCACACCACTTCAGCAGCGCTACACCACAGCCCACACCACTCCAACAGCGCTATACCGCAACCCACACCACACCCACAGCGCTACACCACTGCACACACCACTCCCACAGCGCTACACCACTGCCCACACCACTCCAAACAGCGCTACACCACTGCCGACACCACTCCCACAGCACTACACCACTGCCGACATCACTCCCACAGCGTTACACCACAGCCCAAACCACTCCCACAACGTTACACCACAGCCCAAACCACTCCCACAGCGCTACACCACTGCCCACACCACTCCCACAGCACTGCAACACAACCCACACCACACCCACAGCGCTACACCAATGCCCACACCACTCCCGCAGCGCTACATCACTTCCCACAGCACTCGGGCAGCGCTACACCACTGCCCACATCATCACCGCAGCGCTACACCACAACCCACAACACTCCCACAGCGCTACACCACGGCCCACACCACCCCCGCAGCGCTACACGACTGCCCACACCTATCCCGCAGCGCTACACCTCTGCCCACATCTATCGCACAGCGCAAGACCACTGCCCACAAACGCCCAGAGCACTACACCACTGCCCACACCACTCCCACAGCGCTACACCACTGCTCACACCACTCCCACAGCGCTACACCACTGCCCACACCACTCCAAACAGCGCTACACCACTGCCGACACCACTCCCAAAGCACTACAACACTGCCGACATCACTCCCACAGCGTTACACCACTGCCCACACCACACCCACAGCGCTACACCACTGCCCACGCCACTCCAACAGCGCTACACCACTGCCCACACCACACCCACAGCGCAACACCACTGTCCAAACCACTCCCACAGCGCTACACCACTGCCCACACCACTCCCATAGCACTACACTACTGCCAAAACCACTCCCAAAGCGCTATACTAATGCCCACAACTTTCCCGCATAGCAACATCACTGCCCACACCAATCCCACTGCACTACACCAATGTCCACACCACTCCAACAGCACTACACCATTGACCACACCGCTCCCACAGCGCTACACCACTGCCCACACCACTCCCACTGCGTTACACCACTGCCCACAACATTCCCAGAGCGCTACTCCACTTCCCACACCACTCCCACAGCGCTACACCACTGCCCACACCACTCGCACAGCGCTACACCACTGCACACACCATTCCCACCGCGCTACACCGCTGCCCACAGCAGTCCCACAGCACTACACCTATGCCCAAACGACTCCCACAACGCTACACTAATGCCCACACCACTCCCACACCACTACAACACTGCACACACCACAACCACAGCTCTACACCACTGCTCAGACAACTCCCACAGCGCTACCCCACTGCACACACCACTCCCACAGAGCTACACCACTGTCCACACCACTCCCACCGCGCTACACCACAGCCCACATCACTCCCACAGCGCACCAACACTGCCCACAACACTCCCACAGCGATACACCACTGCCCACACCACTCACACAACACTAAATCACAACCCACACCACCCCCTGTGCGTTACACCACTGCCCACACAACTCCCACAGTACTACAACACTGCCCACACCACTCCCACAGCGTTACCCCACTGCCCACACCACTCCCGAAGCGCTACACTAATGCCCACACCACTGCGAAAGAGCTAAACCAAAGACCGCACCACTCCCCCAGCGTTACACCACTGCCCACCTCCCTCCCGCTGCACTACACCACTGCCCACACCACTTCAGCAGCGCTACACCATAGCCCACACCACTCCCAAAGCGCTACACCACTGCCCACACAACTCCCACAGCGCTACTCCACAGCCCACACCACTCCCACAGCGCTACACGTCTGCCCACACCACTACCACAGCGCTACACCACTGCCGACACCGTCCCACAGCACTACACCACTGCCGCTATCACTCCCACAGCGTTACACCACAGCCCACACCACTCCCACAGCGCTACAGCACTGCCCACGCCACTCCAACAGCGCTACACCACTGCCCACACCACTCCCACAACACTACATCACAACCCACACCACTCCCACAGCGATACACCACTGCCCACACCACTCCCACAGCGCTACACCACTGCCCACACCACTCCCACAGGGCTACTCCACTGCCCACACCACTCCCGCAGCGCTACACCACTGCCCACACCACTCCCACAGCGCTACACTACTGCCAACACCATTCCCACAGCACTACACCACTGCGCACACCACACTCACAGCGCTACACCACTGCCCAGAGCACACGCACAGCACTGCACCACTGCCCGCACCACTCCCACGGCACAACATCAAATCCCACACCACTCCCACAGCGTTAAACCACTGCCCACACCACGCACACAGCGCTACACCACTGCCAACACCACCCCACAGCGCTGCACTAATGCCCACACCACTACAACACTGCACACACCACTCCCACAGCCCTACACCACTGCACACATTCACTCCCACAGCGCTACACAACTGCCCACACCACTCACGCAGTGCTACACCACTGCCCACACCACTCGCACAGCGCTACACCACTGCCCACACAACTCCCACAGCGCTACACCACAGCACACACAACTCCCACAGCGTTACACCACTGCCCTCACCACTCCCATAGCACTACATTACTGCCAACACCACTCCCACAGCGCTATACAAATGCCCAAAACACTCCCGCAGAGAAACATCACTGCCCACAACAATCCCACTGCACTACACCAATGTCCACGCCACTCCAACAGCACTACACCACTGCCCACACCGCTCCCACAGCGCTACACCATTGCCCACACCACTCCCACTGCGTTACACCACTGCCCACAAGATTCCCACAGCGCTACTCCACTTCCCACACCACTCCCACAGCGCTACACCACTGCCCACACCACTCGCACAGCGCTACACCACTGCCCACGCCATTCCCACCACGCTACACCGCTGCCCATAGCAGTCCCACAGCACTACACCTATGCCCACACCACTCCCACAACGCTACACTAATGCCCACACCACTCGCACAGCACTACACCATATCCCAAACCACTCCCACAGCGATACACCACTGGCCACACCATTCCCACAGCGCTACACCACTGCCCACACCACCCTACAGCGCTGCACTAATGCCCACACCACTCCCACACCACTACAACACTGCACACACCACTCCCACAGAGCTACACCACTGCCCACATCACTCCCACCGCGATACACCACAACCCACACCACCCCCAGTGCGTTACACCGCTGCCCACACAACTCCCACAGCACTACAACACTGCCCACACCACTCCCACAGCGTTACCCCACTGCCCACACCACTCCCAAAGCACCAGACTAATGCCCACACCACTCCCAAAGCGCTAAACAAAAGCCCTCACCACTCCCACAGCATTAAACCAAAGACCGCACCACTCCCCCAGCGTTACACCACTGCCCACATCCCTCCCGCTGCACTACACCACTGCCCACACCACATCAGCAGCGCTACACCACAGCCCACACCACTCCCAAAGCGCTACTCCACAGCCCACACCACTCCCACAGCGCTACACCTCTGCCCACACCTCTACCACAGCACTACACCTCTGCCGACACCACTCCCACAGCACTACAACACTGCCGACATCACTCCCACCGCGTTGCACCACACCCCACACCACTCCCACAGCGCTACACCACTGCCCACGCCACTCCAACAGCGCTACACCACTGCCCACACCACTCCCACAGCACTGCACCACAACCCACACCACACCCACAGCGCTACACCACTGCCCACACCACTCCCAAAGCGATACACCACTGCCCAAACCACTCCCACAGCATGACACCACTGCACACATCCCTCCCGCTGCACTACACCACTGCCCACGCCAATCCCACAGCACTACAACACTGCCCAGACCACTCCCACAGCGCTACTCCACTGCCCACAACACTCCCGCAGCGCTACACCACTGCCCACACCACTCCCACAGCGCTACACCACTGCCCACACCATTCGCACAGCACTACACCACTGCGCACACCACTCCCACAGCGCTACACCACTGCCCACAGCACACGCACAGCGCTGCACCACTGCCCGCACCACTCCCACAGCACAACACCAACCCCCACACCACTCCCACAGCGTTAAACCACTGCCCACACCACTAACAAAGCGCTACACTACTGCCAACACCACCCCACAGCGCTGCACTAATGCCCACACCGCTCCCACACCACTACAACACTGCACACACCACTCCCACAGCGCTACACCACTGCACACGTCACTCCCACAGCGCTACACCACTGCCCACACCACTCACGCAGTGCTACACCACGGCACACACCACTCGCACAGCGCTACACCACTGCCCACACCACTCCCACAGCGTTACACCACTGACCACACCACTCCCACAGCACAAATCCACTTCCCTAACCTCTCCCACAGCGTTACACCACTGCCCACACAACTCCCACAGCGCTACACCACAGCACACACCACCCTACAGCGCTGCACTAATGCCCACACCACTCCCACACCACTACAACACTGCACACACCACAACCACAGCTCTACACCACTGCTCAGACCACTCCCACAGCGCTACCCCACTGCACACACCACTCCCACAGAGCTACACCACTGCCCACACCACTCCCACCGCGCTACACCACAACCCACACCACCCCCAGTGCGTTACACCACTGCCCACACAACTCCCACAGCACTACAACACTGCCCACACCACTCCCACAGCGTTACCCCACTGCCCACACCACTCCCAAAGCACCAGACTAATGCCCACACCACTCCCAAAGCGCTAAACAAAAGCCCTCACCACTCCCACAGCATTAAACCAAAGACCGCACCACTCCCCCAGCGTTACACCACTGCCCACATCCCTCCCGCTGCACTACACCACTGCCCACACCACTTCAGCAGCGCTACACCACAGCCCACACCACTCCCAAAGCGCTACTCCACAGCCCACACCACTCCCACAGCGCTACACCTCTGCCCACACCTCTACCACAGCACTACACCTCTGCCGACACCACTCCCACAGCACTACAACACTGCCGACATCACTCCCACTGCGCTACACCACTGCCCACGCCACTCCAACAGCGCTACACCACTGCCAACACCACTCCCACAGCACTGCACCACAACCCACACCACACCCACAGCGCTACACCACTGCCCACACCACTCCAAAAGCGATACAACACTGCCCAAACCACTCCCACAGCATGACACCACTGCACACATCCCTCCCGCTGCACTACACCACTGCCCACGCCAATCCCACAGCACTACAACACTGCCCAGACCAATCCCACAGCGCTACTCCACTGCCCACACCACTCCCACAGCGCTACACCACTGCCCACACCATTCGCACAGCACTACACCACTGCGCACACCACTCCCACAGCGCTACACCACTGCCCACAGCACACGCACAGCGCTGCACCACTGCCCGCACCACTCCCACAGCACAACACCAACCCCCACACCACTCCCACAGCGTTAAACCACTGCCCACACCACTAACAAAGCGCTACACTACTGCCAACACCACCCCACAGCGCTGCACTAATGCCCACACCGCTCCCTCACCACTACAACACTGCACACACCACTCCCACAGCGCTACACCACTGCACACGTCACTCCCACAGCGCTACACCACTGCCCACACCACTCACGCAGTGCTACACCACGGCCCACACCACTCGCACAGCGCTACACCACTGCCCACACCACTCCCACAGCGTTACACCACTGACCACACCACTCCCACAGCACAAATCCACTTCCCTAACCTCTCCCACAGCGTTACACCACTGCCCACACAACTCCCACAGCGCTACACCACAGCACACACCACCCTACAGCGCTGCACTAATGCCCACACCACTCCCACACCACTACAACACTGCACACACCACAACCACAGCTCTACACCACTGCTCAGACCACTCCCACAGCGCTACCCCACTGCACACACCACTCCCACAGAGCTACACCTCTGCCCACACCACTCCCACCGCGCTACACCACAACCCACACCACCCCCAGTGCGTTACACCACTGCCCACACAACTCCCACAGCACTACAACACTGCCCACACCACTCCCACAGCGTTACCCCACTGCCCACACCACTCCCAAAGCACCAGACTAATGCCCACACCACTCCCAAAGCGCTAAACAAAAGCCCTCACCACTCCCACAGCATTAAACCAAAGACCGCACCACTCCCCCAGCGTTACACCACTGCCCACATCCCTCCCGCTGCACTACACCTCTGCCCACACCACTTCAGCAGCGCTACACCACAGCCCACACCACTCCCAAAGCGCTACTCCACAGCCCACACCACTCCCACAGCGCTACACCTCTTCCCACACCTCTACCACAGCACTACACCTCTGCCGACACCACTCCCACAGCACTACAACACTGCCGACATCACTCCCACCGCGCTACACCACTGCCCACGCCACTCCTACAGCGCTACACCACTGCCAACACCACTCCCACAGCACTGCACCACAACCCACACCACACCCACAGCGCTACACCACTGCCCACACCACTCCAAAAGCGATACAACACTGCCCAAACCACTCCCACAGCATGACACCACTGCACACATCCCTCCCGCTGCACTACACCACTGCCCACGCCAATCCCACAGCACTACAACACTGCCCAGACCACTCCCACAGCGCTACTCCACTGCCCACAACACTCCCGCAGCGCTACACCACTGCCCACACCACTCCCACAGCGCTACACCACTGCCCACACCATTCGCACAGCGCTACACCACTGCCCACAGCACACGCACAGCGCTGCACCACTGCCCGCACCACTCCCACAGCACAACACCAACCCCCACACCACTCCCACAGCGTTAAACCACTGCCCACACCACTAACAAAGCGCTACACTACTGCCAACACCACCCCACAGCGCTGCACTAATGCCCACACCGCTCCCACACCACTACACCACTGCCCACGCCACTCCCACAGCGTTACACCGCTGCCCAAACAACACCCACAGCACTACACCACTGCCCACACCACTCCCACAGCGCTATACTAATTCCCACACCACTCCCACAACGCTACACCACTGCCCACAATACTCCCACAGCACTACACCACTGCCCACACCACTCCCACAGCGCTACACCACTGCCCACACCATTCCCACAGCGCTACACCACTGCCCACACAACTCCCACAGCGCTACACCACTGCCCACACCACTCCCACAGCGTTACAAAACTGCCCACAACATTCCCACAGCGCTACTCCACTTCCCACACCAATCCCACAGCGCTACACCACTGCCCACACCACTCGCACAGCACTACACCACTGCCCACATCATTCCCACAGCACTACACTTATGCCCACACCACTCCCACAACGCTACACTAATGCCCACACCACTCGCACAGCACCACACCACAGCCCACACCACTCCCACAGCGATACACCACTGCCCACACCACCCCACAGCGCTGCATTAATGCCCACACCACTCCCACACCACTACAACACTGCACACACCACTCGAACAGCTCTACATCACTGCTCAGACCACTCCCACAGCGCTACCCCACTGCACACGCCACTCCCACAGAGCTACACCACTGCCCACACCATTCACACAGGTTTACTTCACAGCCCACAGCACTCCCACAGCGCAACACAGCTGCCCACACCACTCCCACAGCGATACACCACTGCCCACACCACTCCCACAACACTACCCCACAACCCACACCACTCCCAGAGCGTTACACCACTGCCCACACCACTCCCACATCACTACAACACTGCCCACACCACACTCACAGCGTTACACCGCTGCCCACACCACTCCCACAGCGCTACACTAATGCCCACACCACTACCAAAGCGCTAAACAAAAGCCCTCACCTCTCCAGCAGCATTAAACCAAAGACCGTACCACTCCCACACCGTTACACCACTGCCCACATCCCTCCCGCTGCACTACACCACTGCCCACACCACTTCAGCAGCGCTACACCACAGCCCACACCACTCCCAAAGCGCTACACCACTGCTCACACAACTCCCACAGCGCTACTCCATAGCCCACACCAGTCCCACAGCGCTATACTAATGCCCACACCACTCCCGCAGCGCAACACCACTGCCCACACCAATCCCACTGCACTACACCACTGCCCACACCATTCCCACAGCGCTACACCACTGCCCACACAACTCCCACAGCGCTACACCACTGCTCACACCACTCCCACAGCGTTACACCACTGCCCACAACATTCCCACAGCGCTACTCCACTTCCCACACCACTCCCACAGCGCTACACCACTGCTCACACCACTCGCACAGCTCTACACCACTGCCCACACCATTCCCACAGCGCTACACCACTGCCCACAGCATTCCCACAGCACTACACTTATGCCCACACCACTCCCACAACGCTACACTAATGCCCACTCCACTCGCACAGCACTATACCACAGCCCACACCACTCCCACAGCGATACACCACTGCCCACACCACTCCCATAGCACTACTAAACAACCAACAGCACTCCCGCAGTAATAAACCAAAGCCCGCACCACTCCAGCAGCGCTACACCACTGCCCACACCACTCCAGCAGCGCTACACCACTCCCCACACCACTCCACAGCACTACACCACTTCCCACACCGCTCCAGCAGCGCTACACCACTGCCCACACCACTCCGAAAGTGTTACACCACAACACACAGCACTGCCAAAAACGCTACATCACTGCCCACACCACTCCCACAGCACTACACCACTGATCACACCACTCCCACATCGTTACACCACAAACCAAACCACTCCCACAGCGTTACACGACTGCCCACATCACTCCCACAGAACTACACCACTGCCCACATCACTCCCACAGAACTACACCACTGCCCACACCACTGCCCACACCACTCCCACAGAACCACACCACTGCCAACACTACTCCCACAGAACTACAGCACTGCCCACACCACTCCCTCAGAACTCTAGAACTGCCCACACCACTCCTACAGCGCTACATCACTGTCCACACCACTCCTACAGCACTACAGCAAACCCACACCACTCCCACAGCACTGCCACAGCGCAACACCACTGGCCAAACCACTCCTCAGCGCTACACCACTGCCTCCGCCACTCCATACAGCGTTACAACAGAACACACACCACTCCCACAGCACTACACCACACCCGCAGCACTACTCCACTACCCACACCACTCCCACAACGCTTCACCACTGCCCACACCACTCCCATAGCGCTACACCACTGCCCACACCACTCCCACGCCACATCACCACTGCACACACCACTCCCACAGCTCTACAGCACTGCACACACCACTCCCACAGCGCTAAACCACTGCCCACACCACTCACGCAGCGCTACACCACTGCCCATACCACTCCCACAGCGCTACACAACTGCCAACACCACTCCCACAGCGCTACAACAATGCCCACACCACTCCCACAGCGTTACACCATTGACCACACAACTCTCACAGCACAAATCCACTGCCCACACACTCCCACAGCGTTACACCACTGCCCACACCATTCCCACAGCGCAACACCACAGCCCACACCACTCCCTCAGCGCTACACCACTGCCCACACCACTCCCATAGCGTAACACCACTGCCTACACCACTACCAAAGCGCTACACCACAGCCAACACCACTCCCACAGCGCTACACCAATGCCCACACTACTCCCAAAGCGCTAAACTAAAGCCCAAACCACTCCCGCAGCGCTACACTACTGCCCTCACCACTCCCGCAGCATTACACCACTGCCCACACCATTCCCACAGCGTTACACCACTGCCCACATCCCTCCCGCTGCACTACACCACTGCCCACACCACTCCAACAGCGCTACACCACAACCCACACCACTCCCACAGCGCTATCCTACTGCCCACACTACTCGCGCAGCGCTACACCACAACCCACACCACTCCCACAGCGCTACACCACAACCCACACCACTCCCACAGCGCTACAGCACAGACCACACCTCTCCCACAGCGCTACACCACTGCCCACACCACTCCCACAGCGCTACACCGTTGCACACACCACGCCCACAGCGTTACACCACTGCCCACACCACTCCCACAAAACTACATCACTGCCCACACCACTCCCAGAGAACTACACGACTGCGCACACCAGTGTCCACAGAACTCCCACAGAACCACACCACTGCCAACACCACTCCCACAGAACTACGCCTCTGCCCACACCACTCCCAAAGCACTACACCACTGCCCACACCACTCCCACAGCGCTACACCACAACCCACAGCACTACACCACTGCCCAAGCCACTCGCACAGCGCTACACCACTGCCCACACCACTCCCACAGCACCAAACGACAACCCACAAAACTCCCACAACGCTATACCACTGCCCACACCACTCCCACAGCACTACACCACAACCCACACCACTCCATCAGCGCTACACCACTGCCCACACCACTCCCGCTTTGCAACACCACTGCCCACACCACTCCCACAGCGATACACCACTGCCCACAACACTCCAACAGCACTACACCACTGCCCGCACCACTCGTACAGCGTTACACCTCAACCCACACCACTCCCACAGCGCTACACGACTGCCCACAACACTCCAACAGCGCTACACTACAACCCACACCACTCCCACAGCGCTACCCTACTGCCCACACTACTCGCGCAGCGCTACAACACAACCCACACCACTCCCACAGCGCTACACCACAACCCACACCTCTCCCACAGCGCTACAACACTGCCTACAACTCTCCCACAGCGCTACACCACTGCACACACCACTCCCACAGCGCTACACCGTTGCACACACCACTCCCACAGCGATACACCACTGCCCACACCACTCCCACAAAACTACATCACTGCCCACACCACTCCCATAGAACTACACGACTGCCCACACCACTGCCTACACCACTCCCACAGAACCACACCACTGCCCACACCACTCCCACAGAACTACGCCTCGGCCCACACCACACCCAGAGCACTACACCACTGCACACACCACTGCCTCTGAACTGCAGCATTGCCCACACCACTCCAACAGCGCTAAACTAAAGCCCAAATCACTCCCGCAGCGCTAAACCACTGCACTCACCACTCCCGCAGCATTAAACCAAAGCACGCACCACTCCAACAGCGTTAAACCACTGCCCACATCCCTCCCGCTACACTACACCACTGCCCACACCACTCCAACAGCACTACACCACTGCCCACACCACTCTGACAGCGCTACATCACTGCCCACAACACTCCAAGAGCGCTACACCACTGCACACACCACTCCCACAGCACTACACTACTGCCCACACGACTCCCACAGCACTACACCACTGCACACACCACTCCCACAGCGTTACACCAATGTCCACACCACTCCTACAGCGTTGCACCACTGCCCACACCACTCCCACAGCACTACACTACTGCCCACTCCACTCCCACAGAGCTACACCACTGCCCACACCACTCCCACAGCGTTCCACCACTGCCCACACCACTCCCACAGCGCTAGACCTCTGCCCACACCACTACCACAGCACTACAACACTGCCCACACCACTCCCACTGTGCTACACCACAACCCACAACACTCCCACACTGCTACACCACTGTCCACACCACTCGCACAGCGCTACATCACTGCCCACACTACTCCCACAGCGCAACACCACAACCCACACCACTCCCACAGCGCTACCCTACTGCCCAAACAACTCCCACAGCGCTACACCACAACCCACACCACTCCCACAGCGCTACACCACTGCCCACACTACTCCCATAGAACTACACGACTGCCCACACCACTGCCCACACCACTCCCACAGAACCACACCACTGCCCACAATACTCCCACAGAACTACGCCTCTGCCCACACCACTCCCAAAGCACTACACCACTGCACACGCCACTGCCTCTGAACTGCAGCATTGCCCACACCACTCCCACAGCGCTAGACTAAAGCCCAAATCACTCCCGCAGCGCTAAACCACTGCACTCATCACTCCCGCAGCATTAAACCAAAGCACGCACCACTCCAACAGCGTTAGACCACTGCCCACATCCCTCCCGCTACACTACACCACTGCCCACGCCACTCCAACAGCACTACACCACTGCCCACACCACTCCGACAGCGCTACATCACTGCCCACAACACTCCAAGAGCGCTACACCACTGCCCACACCACTCCTACAGCGTTGCACCATTGCCCACACCACTCCCACAGCACTACACTACTGCCCACTCCATTCCCACAGCGCTACACCATTGCCCACACCACTCCCACAGCGCTACACCACTGCCCACACCACTCCCACAGCGCTAGACCTCTGCCCACACCACTACCACAGCACTACACCACTGCCCACACCACTCCCACTGTGCTACACCACAACCCACAACACTCCCACAGCACTACACCACTGTCCACACCACTCGCACAGCGCTACATCACTGCCCACACTACTCCCACAGCGCTACACCACAACGCACACCACTCCCACAGCGCTACCCTACTGCCCAAACCACTCCCACAGCGCTACACCACAACCCACACCACTCCCACAGCGCTACCCTACTGTCCACACCAAACGCACAGCGCTACACCACTGCCCAAACGACTCGCACAGCGCTACACCGCAACCCACACCACTCCCACAGCGCTACCTACTGCCCACACACTCCCACAGCATAACGCCACTGCCTACACCACTACCACAGCGCCACACCAGAGCCCTCACCGCTCCCACAGCGCTACACCAATGCCCACACCACTCCCACAGCGCTACACCGTTGCACACACCACTCCCACAGCAATACACCACTGCCCACACCACTCCCACAAAACTACATCACTGCCCACACCACTCCCATAGAACTACACGACTGCCCACACCACTGCCCACACCACTCCCACAGAACTACGCCTCTGCCCACACCACTCCCAAAGCACTACACCACTGCGCACACCACTGCCTCTGAACTGCAGCATTGCCCACACCACTCCCACAGCGCTAAACTAAACCCAAAACTCTCCCGCAGCGCTAAACCACTGCACTCACCACTCCCGCAGCATTAAACCAAAGCACGCACCACTCCAACAGCGTTAGACCACTGCCCACATCCCTCCCGCTACACTACACCACTGCCCACACCACTCCAACAGCACTACACCACTGCCCACACCATTCCGACAGCGCTACATCACTGCCCACAACACTGCAAGAGCGCTACACCACTGCACACACCACTCCCACAGCACTACACTACTGCCCACACGACTCCCACAGCACTACACCACTGCACACACCACTCTCACAGCGTTACACCAATGTCCACACCACTCCTACAGCGTTGCACCACTGCCCACACCACTCCCACAGCACTACACTACTGCCCACTCCACTCCCACAGAGCTACACCACTGCCCACACCCCTCCCACAGCGCTAGACCTATGCCCACACCACTACCACAGCACCACACCACTGCCCACACCACTCCCACTGTGCTACACCACAACCCACAACACTCCCACACTGCTACACCACTTTCCACACCACTCGCACAGCGCTACATCACTGCCCACACTACTCCCACAGCGCTACACCACAACCCACACCACTCCCACAGCGCTACCCTACTGCCCAAACCACTCCCACAGGGCTACACCACAACCCACACCACTCCCACAGCGCTACCCTACTGTCCACACCAAACGCACAGCGCTACACCACAACCCACACCACTCCCACAGCGCTACCCTACTGTCCACACCAAACGCACAGCGCTACACCGCAACCCACACCACTCCCACAGCGCTACACCACTGCCCACCCCTCTCCCACAGCGCTACACCACTGCCCACACCACTACCACAGAACTACGCCTCTGCCCACACCACTCCCACAGCGCTAAACTAAAGCCCAAATCACTCCCGCAGCGCTAAACCACTGCACTCACCACTCCCGCAGCATTAAACCAAAGCACGCACCACTCCAACAGCGTTAGACCACTGCCCACATCCCTCCCGCTACACTACACCACTGCCCACACCACTCTGACAGCGCTACACCACTGCCCACAACACTCCAAGAGCGCTACACAACTGTCCACACCACTCGCACAGCGCTACAGTACTGCCCACACCACTCCCACAGCGCTACACCACAACCCACACCACTCCCACAGCGCTACCCTACTGCTCACACCACTCCCACAGCGCTACCCTACTGCCCACACCACTCCAACAGCTCTACACCACAAACCACTCCACTCCCACAGCGCAACACCACTGCACACAGCGCTACACCTCTGCCCACACCACTCGCACAGCGCTACAACACAACCCACACCACTCCCACAGCGCTACTCTACTGCCAACACCACTCCCACAGCGCTACACCACTGGCCACACCACTCCCACAGTGTTACACGATTGCCCACACCTCTCTCACAGCACAACTCCACTGCCCACACACTCCCACAGCATTACACCACAGCCCACACCATTCCCACAGCGCAACACCACAGCCTACACCACTACCACAGCGGCACACCAAAGCCCACACCGCTCCCACAGCGCTACACCAATGCCCACACCACTCCCAAAGCGCTAAACTAAAGCCCCAACCACACCCGCAGCGCTAAACCACTGCCCTCACCACTCCCGCAGCATTACACCAAAGCCCACACCATTCCCACAGCGTTACACCACTGCCCACATCCCTCCCGCTGCACTACACCACTGCCCACACCACTCCAACAGCGCTACACCACTGCCCACAGCACTCCCACAGCTCTACACCACTGCCCATACCACTCCCACAGCAAAACACCACTGCGCACACCACTCCCACAGCACTACACCACTGCCCACACCACTCCCACAGCGCTACACGACGGCCCACACCACTCCCACATCGTTACACCAGTGTCCACACCACTCCCACAGCACTACACCACTGCCCACACCTCACCCACAGCGTTGCACCACTGCCCACACCACTCCCACAGCCCTACACCTATGCCCACACCACTACAAGAGCACTGCACCACTGCCCACACCACTCCCACAGCGCTATACCACAACCCACAGCACTACACCACTGCCCAAGCCACTCGCACAGCGCTACACCACAACCCACAAAACTCCCACAACGCTACACCACTGCCCACACCACTCCCACAGCACTACACCACAACCCACACCACTCCCACAGCGCTACACCACTGCCCACTCCACTCCCGCAGTGTTACACCACTTCCCACACCACTCCAGCAGCGCTACACCACTGCCCACACCACTCTAACAGCACTACACCACTGCCCACACCACTCGCACAGCGATACACCTCAACCCACACCACTGCCACAGCACTACCCGACTGCCCACACCACTCCAACAGCGCTACACCACAACCCACACCACTCGCACAGCGCTACCCTAATGCCCACACTACTCGCGCAGCGCTACAGCACAACCGACACCACTCCGACAGCGCTACACCACAACCCACACCACTCCCACAGCGCTACACCACTGCCCACACCTCTCCCAGAGCGCTACACCATTGCCCACACCACTCCCACAGCGCTACACCGTTGCACGCACCACGCCCAGAGAACTACACGACTGCCCACACCACTGCCCACATCACTCCCACAGAACCACACCACTGCCCACGCCACTCCCACAGAACTACGCCTCTGCCCACACCACTCCCAAAGCACTACACCACTACCCACACCACTCCCACAGCGCTACACCACAACCCACAGCACTACACCACTGCCCAAGCCACTCGCAAAGCGCTACACCACTGCCCACACCACTCCCACAGCACTACACCACAACCCACAAAACTCCCACAACGCTACACCACTGCCCACACCACTCCCACAGCACTACACCACAACCCACACCACTCCCACAGCGCTACACCACTGCCCACACCACTCCCCCAGTGTTACACCACTTCCCACACCACTCCCACAGCGCTACACCACTGCCCACAACACTCCCGCTGTGCTACACTACTGCCCACACCACTCCCACAGCGATACACCACTGCCCACAACACTCCAACAGCACTACACCACTGCCCGCACCACTCGCACAGCGTTACACCTCAACCCACACCACTCCCACAGCGCTACACGACTGCCCACACCACTCCAACAGCGCTACACCACAACCCACACCACACCCACAGCGCTACCGTACTGCCCACATTACTCGCGCAGCGCTACACCACAACCCACACCACTCCCACAGCGCTACACCACAACCCACACCACTCCCACAGAACCACACCACTGCCCACACTACTCCCACAGAACTACGCCTCTGCCCACACCACTCCCAAAGCACTACACCACTGCACACACCACTGCCTCTGAACTGCAGCATTGCCCACACCACTCCCACAGCGCTAAACTAAAGCCCAAATCACTCCCGCAGCGGTAAACCACTGCACTCACCACTCCCGCAGCATTAAACCAAAGCACGCACCACTCCAACAGCGTTAGACCACTGCCCACATCCCTCCCGCTACACTACACCACTGCCCACACCACTCCAACAGCACTACACCACTGCCCACACCATTCCGACAGCGCTACACCACTGCCCACAACACTCCAAGAACGCTACACCACTGCGCACACCACTCCCAAAGCACTACACTACTGCCCACACCACTCCCACAGCACTACACCACTGCCCACACCAATCCCACAGCGTTACACCAATGTCCACACCACTCCTACAGCGTTGCACCACTGCCCACACCACTCCCACAGCACTACACTACTGCCCACTCCACTCCCACAGCGCTACACCACTGCCCACACCACTCCCACAGCGTTACACCACTGCCGACACCACTCCCACAGCGCTAGACCTCTGCCCACACCACTACCACAGTACTACACCACTGCCCACACCACTCCCACTGTGCTACACCACAACCCACAACACTCCACAGCGCTACACCACTGTCCACACCACTCGCACAGCACTACACCACAACCCACACCACTCCCACAGCGCTACCCAACTGCCCACACCACTGGCGTAGCGCTACACCACAACACACACCACTCCGACAACGATACACCACTGCCAACACCACTCCCAAAGCGCTACACCACTGCCCACACCACTCCCACAGCACTACACCACTGCCCACACCACTCGAACAGCACTATACCACTGCCCACACCACTCCAACAGCACTACACCACTGCCCACGCCACACCCAGAGCACTACTGCACTGCCCAAGCCACTCCCACAGCACTACACCACTGCCCACACCACTCCCAGAGCGCTACACCACTGCCCACACCACTTCCTCAGCACTACACCAATGCCTACACCACTCCCACAGCACTACACCACAACCCACACCACTCCCACAGCACTACACCACTGCCCACACCACTCCAGCAGCGCTACACCACTGCCCACACCACTCGAACAGCACTACACCACTGCCCACACCACTCCCACTGCACTACATCACTGCCCACACCACTCCCACAGATCTACACCACTGGCCACACCACACCCACAGCACTACACCACTGCCCGCACCCCTCCAGCAGCGCTACACCACTGCCCACACCGCTCCCACAGCACTACACCACTGCCCACACCACTCCCACAGCACTACACCACTGCCCACACCACTCGAACAGCACTACACCACTGCCCACACCACTCGAACAGCACTACACCACTGCCCACACCACTCCCACTGCACTACATCACTGCCCACACCACTCCCACAGATCTACACCACTGGCCACACCACACCCACAGCACTACACCACTGCCCGCACCCCTCCAGCAGCGCTACACCACTGCCCACACCGCTCCCACAGCACTACACCACTGCCCACACCACTCCCACAGCACTACACCACTGCCCATACCACTCGAACAGCACTACACCACTACCACACCACTCCCACTGAACAACACGATAGCCTGCACCACTCCCACTGCACTACGCCACTGCCCAAACCACTCCCACAGCACTACACCACTGCCCACACCACTCCCACAGCAGAACACCACTGCACACACCAATGCCACAGCACTACACCACTACCCACACCACTCCCACTGCACAACACGACTGCCTGCACCACTTTCACTGCTCTACACCACTGCCCACACCACTCCAACAGCACTACACCACTCCCCACGCCACTCCCAGAGCACTACTCCACTGCCCACGCCACTCCCACAGCACTACAACACTGCACACACCACTCCCAGAGCGCTACACCACTGCCCACACCACTCCCTCAGCACTACACCACTGCCCACACCACACCCACAGCACTATACCACAACCCACACCACTCCCTCAGCACTACACCACTGCCCACACCACTCCAGCAGCGCTACACCACTGCCCACATCACTCCCACTGCACTACACCACTGCCCACACCACTCCCACAGCACTACACCACTGCCCACACCACTCCCACAGCACTACACCACTGCCCACACCCCTCCCACAGCACTACACCACTGCCCACTCCACACCCACAGCAGAACAGCAGTGCACAACCTACACTTACAGCACTACACCACTACCCACACCACTCCCAATGCACTATACGACTGCCTGCACCACTCCCACTGCACTACACCACTGCCACAACCAGTCCCACAGCACCACACCACTGCCCACATCACTCCCACAGCGCTACACCACTGCACACACCACTCCCACAGCACTACCATACTGACCACACCACTCCCAAACCGCTACACTAATGCCCAAACCACTCCCACAGCGCTACACCACAACCCACACCACACCCACAGCGTTACACCACTGCCCACACCACTCCCGCAGCGCTACACCACTGCCCACGCCACTCCCACAGCGTTACACTAAACCCACACCACTCCCACAGCGCTACACCACTGCCCACACCACTCCCACATCGCTACACCGCAACCCACATCACTCCCACAGCGCTAAACCACAGCCCACATCACTCCCACAGCACCACACCACTGCCCACACCACCCCACAGTACTGCACTAATGCCCGCACCAGTCCCACACCACAGCACCACTGCACACACCACACCCACAGCTCTACACCACTGCCCACACGACTCCCACAGCGCTACACCACTGCGCACACCACTCACGCAGCGCTACACTAATGCCCACACCACTCCCACACTACTAATCCACTGCACACACCAGTCCAACAGCTCTACACCACTGCACACACCACTCCCACAGCGCTACACCATTGCCCATACCAGTCCCACTGCGATACACCACTGCCCACACCACTCCGACAGCGCTGCACCACTGCCCACACCACTTCCGCAGCGCTACACCACTGCCCATACCATTCCCACAGCGCTACACCACTGCTCACACCTCTCCCACAGAGCTACACCACTGCCCATACCACTCCCACAGCACAACTCCACTGCCCACACGTCTCCCGCAGCGTTACACCACAGCCCACACCACTCCCAGAGCGCTACACAACAGCCCACACCTCTCCCACAGCGCTACACCACTGCCAAAACCACTCCCACAGCGTTACACTACTGCCCACACCACTCCCACAGCACAAAACTAATGCCCACACCACTCACAAAGGGCTAAACTAAAGCCCACACCACTCCCACAGCGTTACACCACTGCCCACAACCCTCCCGCTGCACTACACCACTGCCCACACCACTCCCACAACACGTCACCACTGCCCACACCACTCCCACAGCGCTACAACATTGCCCCCACCACTCCAACTGCACTACACCACTGCCCACACCACTCCCACAGCGCTACACCACTGCCCACACCACTCCCACAGCGCTACACCACTGCCCACACAACTCCAACATCGCTACACCACTGCCCACACCTCTCCCGCAGCGCTACACAACTGCCCACACCACTTCCACAGCACTACACCAATGCCCACACCACTCCCACAGCAAAAGCACCACTGCCCACACCACTCCCACAGCGCTACACCACTGCCCACACCACTCCCACAGCGCTACACAACTGCGCACACCACTCCCACAGCACTACAACACTGCCAAAACCACTCCCACAGCTCTACACCACTGCCAACACCACTCCCACAGCGCTACACCACTGCCCACAACACTCCCACAGCGTTACACCTATGTCCACACCCCTCCTACAGCACTACACCACTTCCCACACCACTCCCACAGCGTTGCACCACTGCCCACACCACTCTCACAGCGCTACACCTCTGCCCACACCACTACCACAGCACTACACCACTGCCCACACCGCTCCCACAGCGCGACACCACAACCCACACCACTCCCACAGCACTAAACTACTTCCCACGCCACTCCCGCAACGAGACACCACTGCCCACACCACTCCAGCAGCGCTACAAAACTGCACACGCCACTCCCGCAGCGCTACAGCACTGCCCACAACACTCCAGCAGCTCTACACCACTGCCCACACCACCACCACAGCACTACGCCACTGCTCAACCCCACTCCCACAGGGCTACACCTAAACCCACACCACTCCCTCTGCACTACACTACTTCCCACGCCAATCCCGCAGCGCTACCCCACTGCCCACACCACTCAAGCAGCGCTACACCACTGCCCACACCACTCCCGCAGTGTTACACCACTGCCCACAGCACTCCAGCTGCTCTACACCACTGCCCACACCACTCCCGCAGTGCTACACCACTGCCCACACCACTCGCACAGCATTACACCACTGCTCACAACACTCCCACAGCAATACACCACTGCCCACACCACTCCCACAGCACTTCACCACTGCCCACACCACTCCCACAGCACTAAACCACTGCCCAAACCACTAGCACAGCGTTACACCACTGCCCACACCACTCCCACAGCGTGACACCACTGCCCACACCACTCCCACTGCACTACAGCACTGCACACACCACTCCCAATGCACTACACCACTGCCCACACGACTCCCACAGCACTACACCTCTGCCACACCGCTCCCACAGCGCTGCACCACTGCCCGCACCACTCCCGCAGCGCTACACCACTGCCCACACCACTCCCACAGCGTGACACCACTGCCCACACCACTCCCACTGCACTACACCACTGCACACACCACTCCCACTGCACTACACCACTGCCCACACCACTCCCACAGCACTACACCACTCCCCACACGACTCCCACAGCACTACACCTCTGCCACTCCGCTCCCACAGCGCTGCACCACTGCCCGCACCACTCCCGCAGCGCTACACCACTGCCCCCGCCACTCCCACAGCGTTACACCAAACCGACACCACTCCCAGAGCACTACACCACAACCCTCATCACTCCCACAGCGCAAAACCACTGCCAACACCACTCCCACAGCGCTACAACACTACCCACACCACTCCCACAGCACTACAACACTGCCCTCACCACTCCCACAGCACTACACCACTACCCACACCAGTCCCACAGCGCTACACAACTGCCCACAACACTCCCACAGCATTACACCACTGCACACACCACACCCACAGCACTACACCACTGCCCAAAACACACCCACAGCGCTACACCACTTCCCACACCACTCCCACAGCGCCAAAAACACTGCCCACACCACTCCCAAAGCGCTACAACACTGCCCACACCACTCCCACAGCGCTAAACAAAAGCCCGCACCGCTCCAGCAGCACTATACCAGTGCCCAGACCACTCCAGCATTGCTACACCACTGCCCACACCACTCCCGCAGTGCTACACCACTGCCCACATCACTCCCGCAGCGTTACAGCACTGCCCACACCACTCCCACAGCACTACACCACTGCCCAGATCACTCGCACAGCACTAGACCACTGCCCACACCACTCCCACAGCGCTACACCACTGCCCACACCACTCCCACAGCGCTACAGCACTGCGCACACCACTCCCACAGCACTACAACACTGCCAACACCACTCCCACAGCACTACGCCACTGCCCACACCACTCCCACAGCGCTACACTACTGTCCACGCCACTCCCACAGCGTTACACCTATGTCCACACCCCTCCTACAGCACTACACCACTTCCCACACCACTCCCACAGCGTGGCACCACTGTCCACACCACTTCCACAGCGCTACACCTCTGCCCACACCACTCCCGCAGTGCTACGCCACTGCCCAACCCCACTCCCACAGCGCTACACCGAAACCCACACCACTCCCTCTGCACTACACTACTTCCCACGCGAATCCCGCAGCGCTACCCCACTGCCCACACCACTCCAGCAGCGCTACACCACTGCCCACACCACTCCCGCAGTGTTACACCACTGCCCACAACACTCCCACAGCGCTACACACCTGCCCACACCACTCCCACAGCGCTACACTACTGCCCACACCACTCCCACAGCGCTACACCACTTCCCACACCACTCCCACAGCGCCAAAAACACTGCCCACACCACTCCCAAAGCGCTACAACACTGCCCACAACACTCCCACAGCGTTACACCACAACCCACACCACTCCCAGAGAATTACACCACTACCCACACCACTCCGACAGAACTACACCACTGCCCACACCACTCCAACAAGGCTACACCACTGCCCACACCACTCCCTCAGCACTACACCACTGCCCACACCACTCCCACATCACTAAACCATTGCCCACACCACTCCAGTGCACAACACTCCCACTGCGCTACACAACAACCCACAACACTCCCTCAGAACTACACCACTGCCCACACCACTCCCACAGAACTACACCACTGCTCACACCACTCCCACAGTACTACACCTCTGCCCACACCACTACCCACAGCGCTACACCACTGCCCACACCACTCCCACAGAACTACAGCACTGCCCAAACCACTCCCAGAGAATTACACCACTGCCCACACCACTGCCCACACCACTCCCACAGAACTACACCACTGCCCACACCACTCCCTCAGAACTAGAGCACTGCCCACACCACTCCTATAGCACTACACCACTGCCCACACCACTCCCACAGCGCACCACCAATGCCAACACCACTCCCACAGCGCTACACCCCTGCACACACCACTCCCACAGCGCAGCACCACTGCCCACACCACTCCCACAGCGCTACACCACTGCCCACAAGAATCCCACAGCGCTACATCACTGCCCACACCACTCCCACAGCGCTAAACTAAAGCCCGCACCTCTCCAGCAGCACTATACCAGTGCCCAGACCACTCCAGCATTGCTACACCACTGCCCAAACAACTCCCGCAGTACTACACCACTGCCCACACCACTCCCGCAGCGTTACAGCACTGCCCACACCACTCCCACAGCACTACACCACTGCCCACATCACTCGCACAGCACTAGACCACTTCCCACACCACTCCAGCAGCGCTACACCACTGCCCACACAACTCCCACAGCGCTACACCACTGCCACAAGACTCCCACACCGCTACACTAATGCCAACTCCACTCCCACAGCGTTACACCAAACCCACACCACTCCCACAGCGCTACACCACAGCCTACACCACACCCACTGCGCTACACCACTGCCCACATCACTCCCACAGCGCAAAACCACTGCCCACATCACTCCCACAGGGCTACACCATAACACACACCACTCCAAAAGCGGTATAGTAATGCCACAACACATCCACAGCGCTACACTAATGCCCACACCAACCCACACAGCGAAACACCACTGCCCACACCACTCCCACAGCGCAACACCACTGCCCACACCAGTCCCACAGCGCTACACCACTGCCCACAACACTCCCACAGCACTACACCACAACCCACACCACTCCAACAAGGCTACACCACTGCCCACACCACTCCCTCAGCACTACACCACTGCCCACACCACTCCCACATCACTAAACCATTGCCCACACCACTCCCGCAGCGTTACAACGCTGCCCACAACACTCCCACTGCGCTACACAACTACCCACACCACTCCCACAGAACTACACCACTGCCCGCACCACTCCCACAGAACTACACCACTGCTCACAACACTCCCACAGTACTACACCATTGCACAAAATACTACCCAAAGCGCTACACCACTGCCCACACCACTCCCACAGAACTACAGCACTGCCCACACCACTCCCAGAGAATTACACCACAGCCCGCACCACTACCCACACCACTCCCACAGAACTACACCACTGCCCACACCACTCCCTCAGAACTACAGCACTGCCCACACCACTCCTAAAGCTCTACACCACTACCCACACCACTCCCACAGCGTTACACCAATGCCTACACAACACTCCCACAGTACTACACCACTGACAACACCACTCCCACAGCAAAACTCCACTGCCCACACCACTCCCACAGCGCACCACCACTGCCCACAAAACTCCCACAGCGCTACACCCCTTCACACACCACTCCAACAGCGCAACACCACTGCCCACACCACTCCCAAAGCGCTACACCACTGCCCACAAGAATCCCACAGCGCTACACCACTGCCCACACCACTCCCACAGGGCTAAACAAAAGCCCGCACCGCTCCAGCAGCACTATACCAGTGCCCAGACCACTCCAGCATTGCTACACCACTGCCCACACCACTCCCGCAGTGCTACACCACTGCCCAAACCACTCCCGCAGCGTTACAGCACTGCCCACACCACTCCCACAGCACTACACCACTGCCCAGATCACTCGCACAGCACTAGACCACTTCCCACACCACTCCAGCAGCGATACACCACTGCCCACACCACTCACACAGCGCTACACCACTGCCCACACAACTCCCACAGCGCTACACCACTGCCCACACAACTCCCACAGCGCTACACCACTGCCCACACGACTCCCACACCGCTACACTAATGCCCACGCCACTCCCACAGCGTTACACCAAACCCACACCACTCCCACAGCGCTACACCACAGCCCACACCACACCAACTGCGCTACACCCTGCCCACATCACACCCACAGCGCAAAACCACTGCCCACATCACACCCACAGCGCAAAACCACTGCCCACATCACTCCCACAGGGCTACATCATTACCCACACCACTCCAGCAGCGGTATAGTAATGCCACAACACTCCCACACCGCAACACTAATGACCACACCAACCCACACAGCGAAACACAACTGCCCACACGACTCCCACAGCGCGACACCACTGCACACACCACTCCCACTGCGCTACACCACTGCCCACACCACTCCAGCAGCGCTACACCACTGCCCACAACACTCCCACAGCACTACACGACTACCCACACCAATCCCACAGAGTTACACCAATGCCAACACCACTCCCACAGCACTGCACCACTGCCCACACCACTCCCACAGCGCTACACCACTGCCCACACCACTCCCTCTGCATTACACCACTGCCCACACCACTCCCACAGCGCTACACCACTGCCCACACCACTCCCACAGCGCTACACCACCGCCCACACCACTCCCACAGCGCTACAGCACTGCCCACACCACACCCACAGCACTACACCACTGCCCACACCACTCCCAAATCGCTACGCCACTGCCCACACCACTCCCAGAGCGCTACACCACTGCCCACACCACTCCCACAGCGCTACACCACTGCCCACACCACTCCCTCTGCATTACACCACTGCCCACACCACTCCCACAGCGCTACAGCACTGCCCAGACCACTCCCACAGCGCTACACCACTGCCCACACCACCCCCATAGCACTATAACACTGCCTTAACCACTCCCACAGCACTACACCACTACCCACACCACTCCCACAGCGTTACACCAATGCCCACACCACTCCCACAGTACAACACCACTGCCCACACCACTCCCACAGCAAAACACCACTGCCCACACCACTCCCTCAGCACTACACCACTGCCCACACCACTCCCACATCACTAAACCATTGCCCACACCACTCCCGCAGCGTTACAACGCTGCCCACAACACTCCCACTGCGCTACACAACTACCCACACCACTCCCACAGAACTACACCACTGCCCACACCACTCCCTCAGAACTACAGCACTGCCCACACCACTCCTAAAGCTCTACACCACTACCCACACCACTCCCACAGCGTTACACCAATGCCTACACAACACTCCCACAGTACTACACCACTGACAACACCACTCCCACAGCAAAACTCCACTGCCCACACCACTCCCACAGCGCACCACCACTGCCCACAAAACTCCCACAGCGCTACACCCCTTCACACACCACTCCAACAGCGCAACACCACTGCCCACACCACTCCCAAAGCGCTACACCACTGCCCACAAGAATCCCACAGCGCTACACCACTGCCCACACCACTCCCACAGGGCTAAACAAAAGCCCGCACCGCTCCAGCAGCACTATACCAGTGCCCAGACCACTCCAGCATTGCTACACCACTGCCCACACCACTCCCGCAGTGCTACACCACTGCCCAAACCACTCCCGCAGCGTTACAGCACTGCCCACACCACTCCCACAGCACTACACCACTGCCCAGATCACTCGCACAGCACTAGACCACTTCCCACACCACTCCAGCAGCGATACACCACTGCCCACACCACTCACACAGCGCTACACCACTGCCCACACAACTCCCACAGCGCTACACCACTGCCCACACAACTCCCACAGCGCTACACCACTGCCCACACGACTCCCACACCGCTACACTAATGCCCACGCCACTCCCACAGCGTTACACCAAACCCACACCACTCCCACAGCGCTACACCACAGCCCACACCACACCAACTGCGCTACACCCTGCCCACATCACACCCACAGCGCAAAACCACTGCCCACATCACACCCACAGCGCAAAACCACTGCCCACATCACTCCCACAGGGCTACATCATTACCCACACCACTCCAGCAGCGGTATAGTAATGCCACAACACTCCCACACCGCAACACTAATGACCACACCAACCCACACAGCGAAACACAACTGCCCACACGACTCCCACAGCGCGACACCACTGCACACACCACTCCCACTGCGCTACACCACTGCCCACACCACTCCAGCAGCGCTACACCACTGCCCACAACACTCCCACAGCACTACACGACTACCCACACCAATCCCACAGAGTTACACCAATGCCAACACCACTCCCACAGCACTGCACCACTGCCCACACCACTCCCACAGCGCTACACCACTGCCCACACCACTCCCTCTGCATTACACCACTGCCCACACCACTCCCACAGCGCTACACCACTGCCCACACCACTCCCACAGCGCTACACCACCGCCCACACCACTCCCACAGCGCTACAGCACTGCCCACACCACACCCACAGCACTACACCACTGCCCACACCACTCCCAAATCGCTACGCCACTGCCCACACCACTCCCAGAGCGCTACACCACTGCCCACACCACTCCCACAGCGCTACACCACTGCCCACACCACTCCCTCTGCATTACACCACTGCCCACACCACTCCCACAGCGCTACAGCACTGCCCAGACCACTCCCACAGCGCTACACCACTGCCCACACCACCCCCATAGCACTATAACACTGCCTTAACCACTCCCACAGCACTACACCACTACCCACACCACTCCCACAGCGTTACACCAATGCCCACACCACTCCCACAGTACAACACCACTGCCCACACCACTCCCACAGCAAAACACCACTGCCCACACCACTCCCACTGCGCTACACCACTGCCCACACAACTCCCACAGCGCTACACCACTGCCCACACGACTCCCACACCGCTACACTAATGCCCACGCCACTCCCACAGCGTTATACCAAACCCACATCACTCCCACAGCGCTACACCACAGCCCACACCACACCCACTGCGCTACACCACTGCCCACATCACACCCACAGCGCAAAACCACTGCCCACATCACTCCCACAGGGTTTACATCATAACCCAAACCACTCCAGCAGCGGTATAGTAATGCGACAACACTCCCACAGCGCTACACTAATGACCACACCAACCCACACAGCAAAACACCACTGCCCAGACCACTCCCACAGCGCGACACCACTGCCCACAACACTCCCACAGCACTACACCACAACCCAAACCACTCCTACAGCACTACAGCACTACCCACACCAATCCCACAGAGTTACACCAATGCCAACACCACTCCCACAGCAATACACCTCTGCCCACACCACTCCCACAGAGCTACACCACCGCACACACCACTCCCACAGCACTACAACACTGCCCACACCACTCCCTCTGCATTACACCACTGCCCATACGAATCCCACAGCGCAACACCACTGCCCACACCACCCCCATAGCACTATAACACTGCCTTAACCACTCCCACAGCATTACACCACTACCCACACCACTCCCACAGCGTTACACCAATGCCCAAACCACTCCCACAGTACTACACCACTGCCCACACCACTCCCACAGCAAAACACCACTGCCCACACCACTCCCACTGCGCTACACCACTGTCCACACCACACCCACAACGCACCACCACTGCCAACAACACTCCCACAGCGCTACACTCCTACACACACCACTCCCACAGCGCAACACTACTGCCCACACCACTCCCACAGCGCTACACCACTGCCCACAAGAATCCCACAGCGCTACACCACTGCCCACACCACTCCCACAGCGCTAAACTAAAGCCCGCAACGCTCCAGCAGCACTATACCAGTGCGCAGACCACTCCAGCATTGCTATACCACTGCCCACACCACTCCCGCAGTGCTACACAACTGCCCACACCACTCCCGCAGCGTTACAGCACTGCCCACAACACTCCCACAGCACTACACCACTGCCCACATCACTCGCACAGCACGAGACCACTTCCCACACCACTCCAGCAGCGATACACCACTGCCCACACCACTCCCACAGCACTACACCACTGACAACACCACTCCACCAGTGCTACACCACGGCCCACACCAATCCCACGGCGTTACACCACTGCCCACACCACTCACACAGCGCTACACCACTGCCCACACGACTCCCACACCGCTACACTAATGCCCACACCACTCCCACAGCGCTACACCATTGCCCACGCCACTCCCACAGCGCGACAGAACACAGACCACTCCCACAGCGCTACACCACTGCCCACAACACTCCCACAGCGTTACACCAATGCCCACACCACTCCCAAGGCGCTACACCACCGCCCACACCACTCCCACAGCGCTACACCACTGCCCACACCACTCCCACAGCACTACACCACTGCCCACACCACTCCCACATCGTTACACCACAACCCAGACCACTCCCACAGAACTACACCACTGCCCACACCTCTCCCACAGCACTACACCACTGCCCACAACACTACCCACACCACTCCCGCAGAACTACACCACTGCACACACCACACCCACAGCACTACACCACTGCCCACACCACTGCCCACACCACTCCCACAGAACTACACCACTGCCCAAACCACTCCTAAAGCACTACACCACTTCCCAAACCTCTCCCACAGCGTTACACGAATGCCCACACCACCGCCACAGTACTACACCACTGCCCACACAACTCCCACAGCACTACACCACTGCCCACACCACTCCCACAGCGCTACACCACCTCCCACAACACTCCCACAGCGCAACACCACTGCCCACACCACTCCCACAGCGCAACACCACTGCCCACAACACTCCCACAGCGCTACACTACTTCCCACACCACTCCCACAGCACTACACCACTTCCCACAACACTCCCACAGCGCTACAACACTGCCCACGCCACTCCCAAAGCGCTACAACACTGCCCACAACACTCCCACAGCGTTACACCACAACACACACCACTCCCACATAATTACTCCACTGCCCACACCACTCCCACAGAACTGCACCACTGCCCACACCACTCCCACATCGCTAAACCACTGCCCACGCCACTCCCGCAGCGTTACAACGCTGCCCACAACACTCCCACTGCGCTACACCACAATCTACACCACTCCCACAGAACTACACCACTGCCCACACCACTCCCACAGCGCTACACCACAATCCACAACACTCCCACAGTACTACACCACTGCCCACACCACTCCCACAGAACTACACCACTGCTCACACCACTCCCACAGCACTACACCACTGTCCACTCCACTACCCACAGCGCTACACCACTGCCCACACCACTCCCTCAGAACTACAGCACTGCCCACACCACTGCCCACACCACTCCCACAGAACTACACCACTGCCCACACCACTCCTTCAGAACTACAGCACTGCCCACACCACTCCTAAAGAACTACACGACTACCCACACCACTCCCACAGCGTTACACCAATGCCCACACAACTCCCACAGTACTACACCACTGCCCACACCACTCCTACAGCAAAACACCACTGCCCACACCACTCCCACAGCGCTACACCACTGCCCACACCACGCCCACAGCGCACCACCACTGCCCACAACACTCCCGCAGCACTACACCACTGCCCACACCACTCCCACAGCGTTACACCAATGCCCACACCACTCCCAAGGCGCTACACCACCGCCCACACCACTCCCACAGCGCTACAGCACTGCTAACACCACTCCTAAAGCACTACACGACTACCCACACAACTCCCACAGCGTTACACCAATGCCCACACAACTCCCACAGTACTACACCACTGCCCACACCACTCCTACACCAAAACACCACTCCCACAGCGCTACACCACTGCCCACACCACGCCCACAGCGCACCACCACTGCCCACAACACTCCCACAGCGCTACACCCCTGCACACACCACTCCCACAGCGCTACAAAAATGACCACAACACTCCCACAGCGCTACACCACTGCCCTCAAGACTCCCACAGCGCTACACCACTGCCCACACCACTCCAACAGCGCTAAACTAAAGCCCGCACCACTGCCCACGCCACTCCCACAGCGTTACACCAAACCCACACCACTCCCACAGCGCGACACCACAGCCCACACCACTCCCACTGCGCTACACCACATCCCAAATCACTCCCACAGCGCTAAACCACTGCCCACATCACTCCCAAAGGCTACACCACAACCCACACCACTCCAGCAGCGGTATAGTAATGCCACAACACACCCACTGCGCTACACTAATGCCCACACCAAACCACACAGCGAAACACCACTGCCCACACCACTCCCACAGCGCGACACCACTGCCCACACCACTCCCACAGCACTACACCACTAACCACACCACTCACACAGCGCTACAACATTGCCCAAACCACTCCCACAGCACCACACCACTACACACACCACTCCCACAGCACTAAACCACTGCCCACACCACTCGCACAGCGCTACACCACTGCCCACAACACTCCCATAGCACTATACCACTGCCTTAACCACTCCCACAGCACTACACCACTGCCCACAACACTCCCACATCGCTACACCACTGCACACACCACTCCCGCAGCGCTACACCACGGCCCACACCACTCCCACAGCATTACACCACAACCGACACCACTCCCACAGAACTTCATCACTGCCCACACCTCTCCCACAGCACTACACCACTGCCCACAACTCTACCCACACCACTCCCGAAGAACTACACCACTGCACACACCACACCCACAGCACTACACCACTGCCCACACCACTCGCACAGCGCTACACCGCTGCCCACACCACTCCCATAGCACTATACCACTGCCTTAACCACTCCCACAGCACTACACCACTGCCCACAACACTCCCACATCGCTACACCACTGCACACACCACTCCCGCAGCGCTTCACCACGGCCCACACCACTCCCACAGCGTTACACCACAACCGACACCACTCCCACAGAACTACACCACTGCCCACACCTCTACCACAGCACTCCACCACTGCCCACAACACTACCCACACCACTCCCACAGAACTACACCACTGCACACATCACACCCACAGCACTACACCACTGCCCACACCACTGCCCACACCACTCCCACAGAACTACACCACTGCCCACACCACTCGCACAGCGCTACACCGCTGCCCACACCACTCCCATAGCACTATACCACTGCCTTAACCACTCCCACAGCACTACACCACTGCCCACAACACTCCCACATCGCTACACCACTGCACACACCACTCCCGCAGCGCTTCACCAAAGCCCTCACCACTCCCACAGCGTTACACCACAACCCACACCACTCCCACAGAACTACACCACTGCCCACACCTCTCCCACAGCACTCCACCACTGCACACAACACTACCCACACCACTCCCACAGAACTACACCACTGCACACACCACACCCACAGCACTACACCACTGTCCACACCACTGCCCACACCACTCCCACAGAACTACACCACTGCCCACACCAATCCTAAAGCACTACAACACTTCCCAAACCTCTCCCACAGCGTTACACGAATGCCCACACCACAGCCACAGTACTACACCACTGCCCACACAACTCCCACAGCACTACACCACTGCCCACACCACTCCCACAGCGCTACACCACCTCCTAAACCACTCCCACAGCGCTACACCACTGCCCACACCACTCCCAGAGCGGAACAACACTGCCCACGCCACTCCCGCAGTGCTACACCACAGCCCACACCACTCCCACTGCGCTACACCACATCCCAAATCACTCCCACAGCGCTAAACCACTGCCCACATCACTCCAAAAGGCTACACCACAACCCACACCACTCAAGCAGCGGTATAGTAATGCCACAACACACCCACAGTGCTACACTAATGCCCACACCAAACCACACAGCGAAACACCACTGCCCACACCACTCCCACAGCGCGACACCACTGCCCACACCACTCCAACAGCGCTACACCATTGCCCACAACACTCGCACAGCACTACACCACAACCCACACCACTCCCACAGCACTACACCACTAGCCACACCACTTACACAGCGTTACACCACTGCCCAAACCACTCCCACAGCACTACACCACTACCCACACCACTCCCACAGCATTACACCGATGCCCACACCACTCCCACAGCACTACACCACTGCCCACACCACTCGCACAGCACTACACCACTGCCCACACCACTCCCATAGCACTATACCACTGCCTTAACCACTCCCACAGCACTACACCACTGCCCACAACACTCCCACGTCGCTACACCTCTGCACACACCACTGCCGCAGTGCTACACCACGGCCCACACCACTCCCACAGCGTTACACAACAACCCACACCACTCCCACAGAACTACACCACTGCCCACACCTCTCCCACAGCACTACACCACTGCCCACACCACTACCCACACCCCTCCCACAGAACTACACCACTGCCCACACCACTCCTAAAGCACTACACCTCTTCCCAAACCTCTCCCACAGCGTTACACGAATGCCCACACCACAGCCACAGTACTACACCACTGCCCACACAACTCCCACAGCACTACAACTCTGCCCACACCAGTCCCACAGCGCTACACCACCTCCTACACCACCCCCACAGCGCTACACCACTGCCCACACCACTCCCAGAGCGGAACACCACTGCCCACACCACTCCCGCAGTGCTACACCACTGCCCACACCACTCCCGCAGCGCTACAGCACTGCCCACACCACTCCAGCAGCGCTACACCACTGCCCACACCACTCCAGCAGCGGTATAGTAATGCCAAAACACTCCCACAGCGATACACTAATGCCCACACCAAACCACACAGCGAAACACCACTGAACACACCTCTCCCACAGCGCTACACCACTGCCCACACTACTCCTGCAACGCTACACTCCAGCCCTCACCACTCCCACAGCGCTACACCACTGGCCACACCACTCCCACAGCGCTACACCACTGCCCACACCACTCCCACAGCACTAATCCTCTGCCAACGCCACTCCGACTGCACTACACCACTGCCCACACGACCTCCACAGCACTACACCACTGCCCACAACACTCCAACACCCCTACACTAATGCCCACAGCACTCCCACAGCGTTACACCAAACCCACACCACTCCCACAGCACTACACCACAAGCCACATCACTCCGACTGCACTACACCACTGCCCACACGACTCCCACAGCACTACACCACTGCCCACACCACTCCAACACCCCTACACTAATGTCCACACCGCTCCCACAGCGTTACACCAAACCCACATCACTCCCACAGCACTACACGACTACCCACACCACTCCCACAGCGCAGCACCACTGCCCACACCACTCCCACAGCACTACAGCACTACCCACACCACTCCCACAGCGCTACACCACTGCCCACACCACTCCCAGAGCAGTACACCACTGCCATCACCCCTCCCACAGCACTACACCATTGCCCACACCGCTCCCAGAGCGCTACACCACTGCCCACAACAATCCCACAGCGTTACAACACTACCCTCAAAACTCTCACAGCGCTACACCACTGCCCACACGACGCCCACACCGCTACACTAATGCCGACACCACTCCCGCAGCACTACACCACTGCCCACGCCACTCCCACAGCGCTACACCACTGCCCGCACCACTCCCACAGCGCTACACCACATCCCAAATCACTCCCACAGCTCTAAACCACTGCCCACATCACTCCCAAAGGCTGCACCACAACCCACACCACTCCAGCAGCGGTATAGTAATGCCACAACACATCCACAGCGCTACACTAATGCCCACACAAAACCACACAGCGAAACACCACTGCCCACACCACTCCCACAGAGCTACACCACTGCCCACACCACTCCCACAGAGCTACACCACTGCCCACAACACTCACACAGCACTACACCACAACTCACACCACTCCCACAGCACTACACCACTACCCACACCACTCACACAGCACTACACCACTGCCCAAACCACTCCCACAGCACTACACCACTACCCACACCACTCCCACAGCATTACACCGATGCCCACACCACTCCCACAGCACTACACCACTGCCCACACCACTCGCACAGCGCTACACCACTGCCCACACCACTCCCACAGCACTACACCACTGCTCACACAACTCCCACAGCGCTACACCACTGCCCACACCACTCCCACAGCGCTACACCACTGCCCACACCACTCCCACAGCACTACACCACTGCCCACACCACTCCCACAGCGCTACACCACTGCCCACGCAAATCCAGCAGTGCTACACCACTGCGCACACCACTCCCGCAGCGTTACAGCACCGCCCACATCACTCCAGCAGAGCTACACCACTGCTCACACCACTCCCACAGCATTACACCACTGCCCACACCACTCGCACATCACTACACCACTGCCCACACCACTCCAGCAGCACTACACCCATGCCCACACCAGTCCCACAGCACAACACCGCAGTCCACACCACTCCCACAGCCCTACACCACTGCCCACAACATTCCCACTGCACTACACCACATCCCACACCACTCCCACTGCACTACACCACTGCCCACACCACTCCCACAGCGTTGCACCACTGGTAGCACCACTCCCACAGCACTAAACCACTGCCCACACCACTCCCACAGCGCCACACCACTACACGCACCACTCCCGCAGCACTACACCACTGCCCACACCACTCCCACAGCACTACACCACTACCCACACCTCTCCCACAGTACAACACAAATAACCACACCACTCCCACAGAGTTACACCAATGCCCACAAAACTCCCACAGCGCAACACCACTGCCTACACCACTCCCACAGCGATACACCACTGCCCACACGACTCCCACACCGCTACACTAATGCCCACACCACTCCCACAGCGTTACACCACTGCCCACACCACTCCCGCAGCGCTACACCACTGCCCACGCCACTCCCACAGCGTTACACCAAACCCACACCGCTCCCACAGCGCTACACCACTGCCCACACCACACCCACTGCGCTACACCCCTGCCCACATCACTCCCACAGCGCAAAACCACTGCCCACATCACTCCCACAGGGCTACACCATAACCCACACCACTCCAACAGCGGTATAGTAATGCCACAACACTCCCACAGCGCAACACTAATGCCCACACCAACCCACACAGCGAAACACCACTGCCCACACCACTCCCACAGCGCGACACCACTGCCCACACCACTCCCACAGCGCGACACCACTGCCCACAACACTCCCACAGCACTACACCACAACCCACACCACTCCTACAGCACTACACCACTACCCACACCAATCCCACAGAGTTACACCAATGCCAACACCACTCCCACAGCACTACACCACAACCCACACCACTCCTACAGCACTACACCACTACCCACACCAATCCCACAGAGTTACACCAATGCCAACACCACTCCCACAGCACTACACCATTGCCCACGCCACTCCCACAGCGCGACACAACACAGACCACTCCCCCAGCGCTACACCACTGCCCACACGACTTCCACAGCGCTACACCACTGCCCACACCACTCCCACAGCGTTACACCAATGCCCACACCACTCCCAAGGCGCTACGCCACCGCCCACACCACTCCCACAGCGCTACACCAATGCCCACACAACTCCCACAGTACTACACCACTGCCCACCCCACTCCTACAGCAAAACACCACTCCCACAGCGCTACACCACTGCCCACACCACGCCCACAGCGCACCACCACTGCCCACACCACGCCCACAGCGCACCACCACTGCCCACAACACTCCCACAGCGCTACACCCCTGCACACACCACTCCCACAGCGCTACAAAAATGACCACAACACTCCAACAGCACTACACCACTGCCCACACCACACCCACAGCTCTACACCACTGCCCACACCACTACCACTGCACTACACCACTGCCCACACCAATCGCACAGCACTACACCACTGTCCAAACCACCCCCTCAGCGTTACACCACTGCCCACACCACTCCAACTGCACTACACCACTGCCCACAACACTCCCACAGCACTAATCATCTGCCAACGCCACTACCACTGCACTAAACCACTGCCCACGCCACTCCCACAGCACTACACCACTGCCCACACCACTCCCACAGCACTAATCCTCTGCCAACGCCACTCCGACTGCACTATACCACTGCCCACACGACCTCCACAGCACTACACCACTGCCCACACCACTCCAACACCCCTACTGTAACGCCCACAGCGCTCCCACAGCGTTACACCAAACCCACACCACTCCCACAGCACTACACCACAAGCCACATCACTCCGACTGCACTACACCACTGCCCACACGACTCCCACAGCACTGCACCACTGCCCACACCACTCCAACACCCCTACACTAATGCCCACACCGCTCCCACAGCGTTACATCAAACCCACACCACTCCCACAGCACTACACGACTACCCAACACCACTCCCACAGCGCAGCATCTCTGCCCACACCACTCCCACAGCACTACACCACTGCCCACACCACTCCCACAGCACTACTCCACTACCCACACCACTCCCACAGCGCTACACCACTGCTCACCCCACTCCCACAGCGCTACACCACTGCCGACACCACTCCCACAGCGTTACACCAGTACCCTCACAACACTCACAGCGCTACACCACTGCCCACACGACTCCCACACCGCTACACTAATGCCGACACCACTCCCGCAGCACTACACCACTGCCCACGCCACTCCCACAGCGTTACACCAAACCCACACCACTCCCACAGCGCGACACCACAGCCCACACCACTCCCACTGCGCTACACCACATCCCAAATCACTCCCACAGCGCTAAACCACTGCCCACATCAATCCCAAAGGCTACACCACAACCCACACCACTCCAGCAGCGGTATAGTAATGCCACAACACATCCACAGCGCTACACTAATGCCCACACCAAACCACACAGCGAAACACCACTGCCCACACCACTCCCACAGCGAAACACCACTGCCCACACCACTCCCACAGCGCGACACCACTGCCCACTCCACTCCCACAGCGCTACACCACTGCCCACAACACTCCCACAGCAGTATACCGATAACCACCCCACTCCCACAGCACTAAACCACTGCCCACACCACTCCAGCAGCGCTACAACACTGCCCACACCACTCCCACAGCACTACACCACTGAATACACCTCTCCCTCGGCGCTACACCACTGCCCACACTACTCCTGCAACGCTACACTCCTGCCCTCACCACTCCCACAGCGCTACACCACTGCCCACGCCACTCCCACAGCAGTACACCACTGCCCACACAACTCCCACAGCGCTACACCACTGCCCACAACAATCCCACAGCGTTACACCACTACCCTCACAACTCTCACAGCGCTACACCACTGCCCACACGACTCCCACAGCACTACACCACTGCCCACGCCACTCCCACAGCGCGACACCACAGCCCACACCACTCCCACTGCGCTACACCACATCCCAAATCACTCGCACAGCGCTAAACCACTGCCCACATCACTCCCAAAGGCTACACCACAACCCACACCACTCCAGCAGCGGTATAGTAATGCCACAACAGACCCACAGCGCTACACTAATACCCACACCAAACCACACAGCGAAACACCACTGCCCACACCACTCCCACAGCGCGACACCACTGCCCACACCACTCCCACAGCGCTACACCACTGCCCACAACACTCGCACAGCACTACACCACAACTCACACCACTCCCACAGCACTACACCACTACCCACACCACTCACACAGCACTACACCACTGCCCAAACCACTTCCACAGAACTACACCACTACCCACACCACTCCCACAGCATTACACCGATGCCCACACCACTCCTAAAGCACTACGCCACTTCCCAAACCTCTCCCACAGCGTTACACGAATGCCCACACCACCGCCACAGTACTACACCACTGCCCACACAACTCCCACAGCACTACACCACAGCTCACACCACTCCCACAGCGCTACACCACCTCCCACAACACTCCCATAGCGCAACACCACTGCCCACACCACTCCCACAGCGCAACACCACTGCCCACAACACTCCCACAGCGCTACACTACTGCCCACACCACTCCCACAGCACTACACCACTTCCCACACCACTCCCACTGCGCTACAACACTGCCCACGCCACTCCCAAAGCGCTACAACACTGCCCACAACACTCCCGCAGCGTTACAACGCTGCCCACAACACACCCACTGCGCTACACCACAATCTACACCACTCCCACAGAACTACACCACTGCCCACACCACTCCTTCAGAACTACAGCACTGCCCACACCACTCCTAAAGAACTACACGACTACCCACACCACTCCCACAGCGTTACACCAATGCCCACACAACTCCCACAGTACTACACCACTGCCCACACCACTCCTACATCAAAACACCACTGCCCACACCACTCCCACAGCGCTACACCACTGCCAACACCACGCCCACAGCGCACCACCACTGCCCACAACACTCCCACAGCGCTACACCCCTGCACACACCACTCCCACAGCGCTACAAAAATTCCCACAACACTCCCACAGCGCTACACCACTGCCCACACCACTCCAACAGCGCTAAACTAAAGTCCGCACCGCTGCAGCAGCACTATACCAGCGCCCAGACCACTCCAGCATCGCTACACCACTGCCAACACCAGTCCCGCAGTGCTACACCACTGCCCACACCACTCCCGCAGCGTTACAGCACTGCCCACACCACTCCAACTGCACTACACCACTGCCCACACCACTTCCACAGCACTACACCACTGCCCACACCACTCCCACAGCACTACACCACTGCCCACACCACTCCCACAGCACTAATCCTCTGCCAACGCCACTCCGACTGCACTACACCACTGCCCACAACACTCCAACACCCCTACACTAATGCCCACAGCGATCCCACAGCGTTACACCAAACCCACACCACTCCCACAGCACTACACCACAAGCCACATCACTCCGACTGCACAACACCACTGCCCACACGACTCCCACAGCACTACACCACTGCCCACACCACTCCCACAGCACTAATCCTCTGCCAACGCCACTCCGAATGCACTACACCACTGCCCACACGACCTCCACAGCACTACACCACTGCCCACACCACTCCAACACCCCTACACTAATGCCGACAGCGCTCCCACAGCGTTACACCAAACCCACACCACTCCCACAGCGCAGCACCTCTGCCCACACCACTCCCACAGCACTACACCACTACCCACACCACTCCCACTGCACTACACCACTGCCCACACCACTCCCACAGCGCTACACCACTGCTCACCCCACTCCCACAGCACTACAGCACTACCCACACCACTCCCACAGCGCTACACCACTGCCCACACCACTCCCAGAGCAGTAAACCACTGCCATCACCCCTCCCACAGCACTACACCATTGCCCACACCTCTCCCAGAGCGCTACACCACTGCCCACACCACTCCAGCAGCGGTATAGTAATGCCACAAAACTCCCACAGCGATACACTAATGCCCACACCAACCCACACAGCGAAACACCACTGCCCACACCACTCCCACAGCGCCACACCACTGCCCACACCACACCCAAAGCACTACACCACTAACCATCCCACAACCACAGCGTTATACCACTGCCCACACCACTCCCACAGCGCCACACCACTGCCCACACCACTGCCACAGTACTACACCACTGAACACACCTCTCCCACAGCTCTACACCACTGCCCACACTACTCCTGCAACGCTACACTCCTGCCCTCACCACTCCGACAGCGCTACACCACTGCCCACACCACTCCCACAGCAGTACACCACTGCCCACGCCACTCCCACAGCAGTACACCACTGCCCACACAACTCCCACAGCGCTACACCACTGCCCACGCAACTCCAGCAGTGCTACACCACTGCGCACACCACTCCCGCAGCCTTACAGCACCGCCCACATCACTCCTGCAGAGCTACACCACTGCTCACACCAGTCCCACAGCACTACACCGCAGTCCACACCACTCCCACAGCCCTACACCACTGCCCACATCACTCCCACTGCACTACACCACATCCCACACCACTTCCACTGCACTACACCACTGCCCACACCACTCCCACAGCGTTGCACCACTGGTAGCACCACTCCCACAGCACTAAACCACTGCCCACACCACTCCCAAAGCGCCACACCACTACACGCACCACTCCCGCAGCACTACACCACTGCCCACACCACACCAACAGCGCTACACCACTGCACACACCACTCCCACAGCAATACACCACTACACACACCACTCTCACAGCGCTACACCACTGCCCACACCACTCCCACAGCACTACACCACTACCCACACCTCTCCCACAGTACAACACAACTACCCACACCACTCCCACAGAGTTACACCAATGCCCACAAAACTCCCACAGCGCAACACCACTGCCTACACCACTCCCACAGCGATACACCACTGCCCACACGACTCCCACACCGATACACTAATGCCCACACCACTCCCACAGCGTTACACCACTGCCCACACCACTCCCGCAGCACTACTCCACTGCCCACGCCACTCCCACAGCGTTACACCAAACCCACACCACTCCCACAGCACTACGCCACAGCCCACACCACACCCACAGCGCTACACCCCTGCCCACATCACTCCCACAGCGCAAAACCACTGCCCACATCACTCCCACAGAGCTACACCACAACCCACACCACTCCAACAGCGGTATAGTAATGCCACAACACTCCCACAGCGCTACACTAATGCCCACACCAAACCACACAGCGAAACACCACTGCCCACACCACTCCCACAGCACTACACCACTGCCCACAACACTCCCACAGCACTACACCACAACCCACACCACTCCTACAGCACTACACCACTACCCACACCAATCCCACAGAGTTACACCAATGCCAACACCACTCCCACAGCACTACACCACTGCCCACACCACTCCCACAGCGCTACACCATTGCCCACGCCACTCCCACAGCGCGACACAACACAGACCACACCCACAGCGCTACACCACTGCCCAAACGACTTCCACAGCGCTACACCACAACCCACACCACTCCCACAGCATTACACCGATGCCCACACCACTCCTAAAGCACTACGCCACTTCCCAAACCTCTCCCACAGCGTTACACGAATGCCCACACCACCGCCACAGTACTACACCACTGCCCACACAACTCCCACAGCACTACACCACAGCTCACACCACTCCCACAGCGCTACACCACCTCCCACAACACTCCCATAGCGCAACACCACTGCCCACACCACTCCCACAGCGCAACACCACTGCCCACAACACTCCCACAGCGCTACACTACTGCCCACACCACTCCCACAGCACTACACCACTTCCCACACCACTCCCACTGCGCTACAACACTGCCCACGCCACTCCCAAAGCGCTACAACACTGCCCACAACACTCCCGCAGCGTTACAACGCTGCCCACAACACACCCACTGCGCTACACCACAATCTACACCACTCCCACAGAACTACACCACTGCCCACACCACTCCTTCAGAACTACAGCACTGCCCACACCACTCCTAAAGAACTACACGACTACCCACACCACTCCCACAGCGTTACACCAATGCCCACACAACTCCCACAGTACTACACCACTGCCCACACCACTCCTACATCAAAACACCACTGCCCACACCACTCCCACAGCGCTACACCACTGCCAACACCACGCCCACAGCGCACCACCACTGCCCACAACACTCCCACAGCGCTACACCCCTGCACACACCACTCCCACAGCGCTACAAAAATTCCCACAACACTCCCACAGCGCTACACCACTGCCCACACCACTCCAACAGCGCTAAACTAAAGTCCGCACCGCTGCAGCAGCACTATACCAGCGCCCAGACCACTCCAGCATCGCTACACCACTGCCAACACCAGTCCCGCAGTGCTACACCACTGCCCACACCACTCCCGCAGCGTTACAGCACTGCCCACACCACTCCAACTGCACTACACCACTGCCCACACCACTTCCACAGCACTACACCACTGCCCACACCACTCCCACAGCACTACACCACTGCCCACACCACTCCCACAGCACTAATCCTCTGCCAACGCCACTCCGACTGCACTACACCACTGCCCACAACACTCCAACACCCCTACACTAATGCCCACAGCGATCCCACAGCGTTACACCAAACCCACACCACTCCCACAGCACTACACCACAAGCCACATCACTCCGACTGCACAACACCACTGCCCACACGACTCCCACAGCACTACACCACTGCCCACACCACTCCACAGCACTAATCCTCTGCCAACGCCACTCCGAATGCACTACACCACTGCCCACACGACCTCCACAGCACTACACCACTGCCCACACCACTCCAACACCCCTACACTAATGCCGACAGCGCTCCCACAGCGTTACACCAAACCCACACCACTCCCACAGCGCAGCACCTCTGCCCACACCACTCCCACAGCACTACACCACTACCCACACCACTCCCACTGCACTACACCACTGCCCACACCACTCCCACAGCGCTACACCACTGCTCACCCCACTCCCACAGCACTACAGCACTACCCACACCACTCCCACAGCGCTACACCACTGCCCACACCACTCCCAGAGCAGTAAACCACTGCCATCACCCCTCCCACAGCACTACACCATTGCCCACACCTCTCCCAGAGCGCTACACCACTGCCCACACCACTCCAGCAGCGGTATAGTAATGCCACAAAACTCCCACAGCGATACACTAATGCCCACACCAACCCACACAGCGAAACACCACTGCCCACACCACTCCCACAGCGCCACACCACTGCCCACACCACACCCAAAGCACTACACCACTAACCATCCCACAACCACAGCGCCACACCACTGCCCACACCACTGCCACAGTACTACACCACTGAACACACCTCTCCCACAGCGCTACACCACTGCCCACACTACTCCTGCAACGCTACACTCCTGCCCTCACCACTCCGACAGCGCTACACCACTGCCCACACCACTCCCACAGCAGTACACCACTGCCCACGCCACTCCCACAGCAGTACACCACTGCCCACACAACTCCCACAGCGCTACACCACTGCCCACGCAACTCCAGCAGTGCTACACCACTGCGCACACCACTCCCGCAGCCTTACAGCACCGCCCACATCACTCCTGCAGAGCTACACCACTGCTCACACCAGTCCCACAGCACTACACCGCAGTCCACACCACTCCCACAGCCCTACACCACTGCCCACATCACTCCCACTGCACTACACCACATCCCACACCACTTCCACTGCACTACACCACTGCCCACACCACTCCCACAGCGTTGCACCACTGGTAGCACCACTCCCACAGCACTAAACCACTGCCCACACCACTCCCAAAGCGCCACACCACTACACGCACCACTCCCGCAGCACTACACCACTGCCCACACCACACCAACAGCGCTACACCACTGCACACACCACTCCCACAGCAATACACCACTACACACACCACTCTCACAGCGCTACACCACTGCCCACACCACTCCCACAGCACTACACCACTACCCACACCTCTCCCACAGTACAACACAACTACCCACACCACTCCCACAGAGTTACACCAATGCCCACAAAACTCCCACAGCGCAACACCACTGCCTACACCACTCCCACAGCGATACACCACTGCCCACACGACTCCCACACCGATACACTAATGCCCACACCACTCCCACAGCGTTACACCACTGCCCACACCACTCCCGCAGCACTACTCCACTGCCCACGCCACTCCCACAGCGTTACACCAAACCCACACCACTCCCACAGCACTACGCCACAGCCCACACCACACCCACAGCGCTACACCCCTGCCCACATCACTCCCACAGCGCAAAACCACTGCCCACATCACTCCCACAGAGCTACACCACAACCCACACCACTCCAACAGCGGTATAGTAATGCCACAACACTCCCACAGCGCTACACTAATGCCCACACCAAACCACACAGCGAAACACCACTGCCCACACCACTCCCACAGCACTACACCACTGCCCACAACACTCCCACAGCACTACACCACAACCCACACCACTCCTACAGCACTACACCACTACCCACACCAATCCCACAGAGTTACACCAATGCCAACACCACTCCCACAGCACTACACCACTGCCCACACCACTCCCACAGCGCTACACCATTGCCCACGCCACTCCCACAGCGCGACACAACACAGACCACACCCACAGCGCTACACCACTGCCCAAACGACTTCCACAGCGCTACACCACAACCCACACCACTCCCACAGCGCTACACCACTGCCCACACCACTCCCACAGCGTTACATCACTGCCCACACCACTCCAACACCCCTACACTAATGCCCACAGCGCTCCCACAGCGTTACACCAAACTGACACCACTCCCACAGCACTACACCACAAGCCACATCACTCCGACTGCACTATACCACTTCCCACACGACTCCCACAGCACTACACCACTGCCCGCACCACTCCAACACCCCTACACTAATGCGCACACCGCTCCCCCAGCGGTACACCAAACCCACACCACTCCCACAGCACTACACGACTACCCACACCACTCCCACAGCGCAGCACCTCTGCCCACACCACTCCCACAGCACTAAACCACTGCCCACACCACTCCCAAAGCGCCACACCACTACACGCACCACTCCCGCAGCACTACACCACTGCCCACACCACACCAACAGCGCTACACCACTGCACACACCACTCCCACAGCAATACACCACTACACACACCACTCTCACAGCGCTACACCACTGCCCACACCACTCCCACAGCACTACACCACTACCCACACCTCTCCCACAGTACAACACAACTACCCACACCACTCCCACAGAGTTACACCAATGCCCACAAAACTCCCACAGCGCAACACCACTGCCTACACCACTCCCACAGCGATACACCACTGCCCACACGACTCCCACACCGATACACTAATGCCCACACCACTCCCACAGCGTTACACCACTGCCCACACCACTCCCGCAGCACTACTCCACTGCCCACGCCACTCCCACAGCGTTACACCAAACCCACACCACTCCCACAGCACTACGCCACAGCCCACACCACACCCACAGCGCTACACCCCTGCCCACATCACTCCCACAGCGCAAAACCACTGCCCACATCACTCCCACAGAGCTACACCACAACCCACACCACTCCAACAGCGGTATAGTAATGCCACAACACTCCCACAGCGCTACACTAATGCCCACACCAAACCACACAGCGAAACACCACTGCCCACACCACTCCCACAGCACTACACCACTGCCCACAACACTCCCACAGCACTACACCACAACCCACACCACTCCTACAGCACTACACCACTACCCACACCAATCCCACAGAGTTACACCAATGCCAACACCACTCCCACAGCACTACACCACTGCCCACACCACTCCCACAGCGCTACACCATTGCCCACGCCACTCCCACAGCGCGACACAACACAGACCACACCCACAGCGCTACACCACTGCCCAAACGACTTCCACAGCGCTACACCACAACCCACACCACTCCCACAGCGCTACACCACTGCCCACACCACTCCCACAGCGTTACATCACTGCCCACACCACTCCAACACCCCTACACTAATGCCCACAGCGCTCCCACAGCGTTACACCAAACTGACACCACTCCCACAGCACTACACCACAAGCCACATCACTCCGACTGCACTATACCACTTCCCACACGACTCCCACAGCACTACACCACTGCCCGCACCACTCCAACACCCCTACACTAATGCGCACACCGCTCCCCCAGCGGTACACCAAACCCACACCACTCCCACAGCACTACACGACTACCCACACCACTCCCACAGCGCAGCACCTCTGCCCACACCACTCCCACAGCACTACACCACTACCCACACCACTCCCACTGCACTACTCCACTACCCACACCACTCCCACAGCGCTACACCACTGCTCACCCCACTCCCACAGCACTACAGCACTACCCACACCACTTCCACAGCGCTACACCACTGTCCACACCACTCCCAGAGCAGTACACCACTGCCATCACCCCTCCCACAGCGTTACACAACTACACTCACAACTCTCACAGCGCTACACCACTGCCCACACGACTCCCACATCGCTACACTAATGCCGACACCACTCTCGCAGCACTACACCACTGCCCACACCACTCCCACTGCACGACACCACATCCCAAATCACTCCCACAGCGCTAAACCACTGCCCACATCACTCCCAAAGGCTACACCACAACCCACACCACTCCAGCAGCGGTATAGTAATGCCACAACACACCCACAGTGCTACACTAATGCCCACACCAAACCACACAGCGAAACACCACTGCCCACACCACTCCAACAGCGCGAAACCACTGCCCACACCACTCCCACAGCACTACACCACAACCCACACCACTACCCACACCACTTACACAGCGCTACACCACTGCCCAAACCACTCCCACAGCACTACACCACTACCCACACCACTCCCACAGCATTACACCGATGCCCACACCACTCCCACAGCACTACACCACTGCCCACACCACTCGCACAGCGCTACACCACTGCCCAAACCACTCCCATAGTTCTATACCACTGCCTTAACCACTCCCACATCGCTACACCACTGCACACACCACTCCCGCAGCGCTACACCACGGCCCACACCACTCCCACAGCGTTACACAACAACACACACCACTCCCACAGAACTACACCACTGCCCACAACACTACCCACACCACTCCCACAGAACTACACCACTGCACACACCACACCCACAGCACAACACCAATGCCCACACCACTCCCACAGAACTACACCACTGCCCACACAACTCCCACAGCACTACACCACTGCCCACACCACTCCCACAGCGCTACACCACCTCCTACACCACTCCCACAGCGCTACACCACTGCCCACACCACTCCCAGAGCGGAACACCACTGCCCACACCACTCCCGCAGTGCTACACCACTGCCCACACCACTCCCGCAGCGCTACAGCACTGCCCACACCACTCCAGCAGCGGTATAGTAATGCCACAAAACTCCCACAGCGATACACTAATGCCCACACCAACCCACACAGCGAAACACCACTGCCCACACCACTCCCACAGCGCCACACCACTGCCCACACCACACCCAAAGCACTACACCACTAACCATCCCACAACCACAGCGTTATACCACTGCCCACACCACTCCCACAGCGCCACACCACTGCCCACACCACTGCCACAGTACTACACCACTGAACACACCTCTCCCACAGCGCTACACCACTGCCCACACTACTCCTGCAACGCTACACTCCTGCCCTCACCACTCCGACAGCGCTACACCACTGCCCACACCACTCCCACAGCAGTACACCACTGCCCACACAACTCCCACAGCGCTACACCACTGCCCACGCAACTCCAGCAGTGCTACACCACTGCGCACACCACTCCCGCAGCCTTACAGCACCGCCCACATCACTCCTGCAGAGCTACACCACTGCTCACACCAGTCCCACAGCATTACACCACTGCCCACACCACTCCCACAGCACTACACCACTGCCCACACCACTCCAGCAGCACTACACCCATGCCCACTCCACTCCCACAGACCTACACCTCTGCCCACACCACTCCCACAGCACTACACCACTGCCCACACCAGTCCCACAGCACTACACCGCAGTCCACACCACTCCCACAGCCCTACACCATTGCCCACATCACTCCCACTGCACTACACCACATCCCACACCACTCCCACTGCACTACACCACTGCCCACACCACTCCCACAGCGTTGCACCACTGGTAGCACCACTCCCACAGCACTAAACCACTGCCCACACCACTCCCAAAGCGCCACACCACTACACGCACCACTCCCGCAGCACTACACCACTGCCCACACCACACCAACAGCGCTACACCACTGCACACACCACTCCCACAGCAATACACCACTACACACACCACTCTCACAGCGCTACACCACTGCCCACACCACTCCCACAGCACTACACCACTACCCACACCTCTCCCACAGTACAACACAACTACCCACACCACTCCCACAGAGTTACACCAATGCCCACAAAACTCCCACAGCGCAACACCACTGCCCACACCACTCCCACAGCGTTACACCACTGCCCACGCCACTCCCACAGCGTTACACCAAACCCACACCACTCCTACAGCGCTACACCCACTGCGCTACACCCCTGCCCACATCACTCCCACAGCGCAAAACCACTGCCCACATCACTCCCACAGGGCTACACCATAACCCACACCACTCCAACAGCGGTATAGTAATGCCACAACACTCCCACAGCGCTACACTAATGCCCACACCAACCCACACAGCGAAACACCACTGCCCACACCACTCCCACAGCGCGACACCACTGCCCACACCACTCCCACAGCGCGACACCACTGCCCACAACACTCCCACAGCACTACACCACAACCCACACCACTCCTACAGCACTACACCACTACCCACACCAATCCCACAGAGTTACACCAATGCCAACACCACTCCCACAGCACTACACCACTGCCCACACCACTCCCACAGCACTACACCACTGCCCACACCACTCTCACAGCGTTACACCAATGCCCACACCACTCCCAAGGCGCTACACCACCGCCCACACCACTCCCACAGCGCTACACCACTGCCCACGCCACTCCCACAGCGTTACACCAATGCCCACACCACTTCCAAGGCGCTACACCACCGCCCACACCACTCCCACAGCGCTACACCACTGCCCACACCACTCCCACTGCATTATAACCACTGCCCACACCACTCCCACAGCACTACACCACTGCCCACACCACTCCCACATCGCTACACCACTGCACACACCACTCCCGCAGCGCTACACCACTGCCCACACCACTCCCACATCGTTACACCACAACCCACACCACTCCCACTGCATTATAACCACTGCCTTAACCACTCCCACAGAACTACACCACTGCCCACACCTCTCCCACAGCACTACACCACTGCCCACAACACTACCGACACCACTCCCGCAGAACTACACCACTGCACACACCACACCCACAGCACTACACCACTGCCCACACCACTGCCCACACCACTCCCACAGAACTACACCACTGCCCACACCACTCCTAACGCACTACACCACTTCCCAAACCTCTCCCACAGCGTTACACGAATGCCCACACCACCGCCACAGTACTACACCACTGCCCACACAACTCCCACAGCACTGCACCACAGCCCACACCACTCCCACAGCGCTACACCACCTCCCACAACACTCCCACAGCGCATCACCACTGCCCACACCACTCCCACAGCGCAACACCACTGCCCACACCACTCCCACAGCGCAACACCACTGCCCACACCACTCCCACAGCGCAACACCACTGCCCACGCCACTCCCAAAGCGCTACAACACTGCCCATAACACTCCCACTGCGCTACACCACAATCCACACCACTCCCACAGAACTACACCACTGCCCACACCACTCCCGCAGAACTACACCACTGCCCACACCACTACCCACAGCGCTACACCACTGCCCACACCACTCCCTCAGAACTACAGCACTGCCCTCACCACTGCCCACACCACTACCCACAGCGCTACACCACTGCCCAAACAACTCCCGCAGCGTTACAGCACAGCCCACACCACTCCAACAGCACTACACCACTGCCCACACCACACCCACAGCACTACACCACTGCCCACACCACTACCACTGCACTACACCACTGCCCACACCACTCCCACAGCGCTACACCACTGCCCACACCACTCCCACAGCACTACACCACTACCCACACCACTCCCACAGCGCTACACCACTGCCCACACCACTCCCACAGCACTACACCACTACCCACACCACTCCCACAGCACTACACCACTGCCCACACCACTCCAACACCCCTACACTAATGCCCACACCGCTCCCACAGCGTTACACCAAACCCACACCACTCCCACAGCACTACACGACTACACACACCACTCCCACTGCGCAGCACCACTGCCCACACCACTCCCACAGCACTACAGCACTACCCACACCACTCCCAGAGCAGTACACCAATGCCCACACCACTCCCACAGCGCTACACCACTGCCCACAACACTACCCACACCACTCGCACAGAACTACACCACTGCAAACACCACACCCACAGCACTACACCACTGCCCACACAACTGCCCACACCACTTCCCAAACCTCTCCCACAGCGTTACACGAATGCCCACACCACAGCCACAGTACTACACCACTGCCCACACAACTCCCAAAGCACTACACCACTGCCCACACCACTCCCACAGCACTACACCACTGCACACACCACTCCCACAGCACTACACCACTGCCCACACCACTCCCACAGCGCTACACCACTGCCCACGCAACTCCCACAGAACTACACCACTGTCCACAACACTCCCACAACGCTACATAACTGCTCACACCACTCCCAATGCGCTACACCACTACCCACATCACTCGCACAGCGCTAAACCAGGGCCCACATCACTCCCGCAGCGCTACACCACAGCCCACAACATTCCCACAGGGCTAAACCACTGCCCACACCACTCCCACAGCAACACACCACTGGCCACACCACTCCCACAGCGCTACACCAATGCCCACACCACACCCACAGCACAACACCACTGCCCACAACACTCCCACAGCACTACAACACTGCCCACACCACTCCCACAACGCTACATAACTGCCCACACCACTCCCACAGCGTTACACCACACCCCACACCACTCCCACAGCGCTAAACCACTGCCCACAACATTCCCACAGCGCTACACCACTGCCCACACCACTCCCACAGCGCTACACCACTGCCCACACCACTGCCACAGCGCTAAACCACTGACCACACCACTCCCACAGCGCTACACCACTGCCCACACCACACCCACAGCGCTACACCACTGCCCACACCACTCCCACGGCACTACACCACTGCCCACACCAATTCCAATAATACACCATCGGAGGGTTAGTAATTGAGGGTGTGCTGCACTATTGGAGAGTCAGTAATTGAGGCTTTGCTGCACTATTGGAGTGTCAGAAATTGAGGCTTTGCTGCACTATTGGAGAGTCAGTAATTGAGGGTGTGCTGCACTATTGGAGTGTCAGTAATTGAGGCTTTGCTGCACTAATGGAGTGTCAGTAATTGAGGGTGAGCTGCACTATTGGAGGGTCAGTAATTGAGGGTGTGCTGCACTATTAGAAATTCTGCAATTGAGGGTGTGCTGCACTATTGGAGTGTCAGAAATTGAGGGTGTGCTGCACTATTGGAGTGTCAGTAATTGAGGCTTTGCTGCACTAATGGAGTGTCAGTAATTGAGGGTGAGCTGCACTATTGGAGGGTCAGTAATTGAGGGTGTGCTGCACTATTGGAGTGTCAGTAATTGAGGGTGAGCTGCACTATTGGAGTGTCAGTAATTGAGGGTGTGCTGCACTATTGGAGAGTCAGTAATTGAGGGTGTGCTGCACTATTGGAGTGTCAGTAATTGAGGGTGTGCTGCACTATTGGAGTGTCAGTAATTGAGGGTGTGCTGCACTATTGGAGTGTCAGTAATTGAGTGTGTGCTGCACTGTTGGAGTTCCCGGTAAAATGGGGTTTGCTGCACTATTGCAGTGTCAGTAATTGAGGGTTTGCTGCACTATTGCAGTGTCACAAATTGAGGATTTGCTGCACTATTGGAGTGTCAGTAATTGAGGGTGTACTGCACTATTGGAGGGTCAGTAATTGAGGGTGTGCTGCACTATTGGAGAGTCAGTAATTGAGGGAGTGCTGCACTATTGGGGTGTCAGTAATTGAGGGTGTGCTGCACTATTGGTGTGTCAGTAATTGAGTGTGTGCTGCAATATTGGAGTGTCAGTAATTGAGGGTGCGCTGCACTATTGGAGTGTCAGTAATTGAGGCTGTGCTGCACTATTGGAGGGTCAGTAATTGAGGGTGTGCTGCACTATTGGAGTGTCAGTAATTGAGGGTGTGCTGCACTATTCGAGTGACAGTAATTGGGGGTGTGCTGCACTATTGGAGTGTCAGTAATTGAGGGTGTGCTGCACTATTGGAGGGACAGTAATTGAGGGTGTGCTGCACTATTGGAGGGACAGTAATTGAGGGTGTGCTGTACTATTGGAGTGTCAGTAATTGAGGGTGTGCTGCACTATTGGAGGGTCAGTAATTCAGGGTGTGCTGCACTATTGGTGTGTCAGTAATTGAGGGTGTGCTGCACTATTGGAGGGACAGTAATTGAGGGTGTGCTGCACTATTGGAGTGTCAGTAATTGAGGGTGTGCTGCACTATTGGAGGGTCAGTAATTCAGGGTGTGCTGCACTATTGGAGTGTCAGTAATTGAGGGTGTGCTGCACTATTGGAGTGTCAATAATTGAGGGTGTGCTGCACTATTGCAGTATCAGTAATTTAGGGGGTGCTGCACTATTGGAGGGTCAGTAATGGAGGATGTGCTGCACTATTGGAGAGTCAGTAATTGAGGGTGTGCTGCACTATTGGTGTGTCAGTAATTGAGGGTGTGCTGCACTATTGGTGTGTCAGTAATTGAGTGTGTGCTGCAATATTGGAGTGTCAGTAATTGAGTGTGTGCTGCAATATTGGAGTGTCAGTAATTGAGGGTGTGCTGCACTATTAGAGAGTCAGTAATTGAGGGTGTTCCGCACTATTGGAGTGTCAGTAATTGAGGCTGTGCTGCACTATTGGAGGGTCAGTAATTGAGGGTGTGCTGCACTATTGGAGTGTCAGTAATTGAGGGAGTGCCGCACTATTGGAGTGACAAAAATTGAGGGTGCGCTGCACTATTGGAGTCTCAGTAATAGAGGGTATGCTGCAGTATTGGAGTGTCAGTGATTGAGGGTGTGCTGCACTATTGGGGGGTTAGTAATTGAGGGTGTGCTGCACTATTGGAGCCTCAGTAATTGAGGGTGTGCTGCACTATTGGAGTGTCAGTAATTGAGGGTGTGCTGCACTGTTGGAGTTCCCGGTAAAATGGGGTTTGCTGCACTATTGCAGTGTCAGTAATTGAGGGTTTGCTGCACTAATGCAGTGTCACTAATTGAGGATTTGCTGCACTATTGGAGTGTCAGTAATTGAGGGTTTGCTGCACTAATGCAGTGTCAGTAATTGAAGGTGTGCTGCACTATTGGGGTGTCAGTAATTGAGGGTGTGCTGCACTATTGGAGTGTCAGTAATTGAGGGTGTGCTGCACTATTGGAGAGTCAGTAATTGAGGGTGTGCTGCAATATTGGGGTGTCAGTAAATGAGGGTGTGCTGCACTATTGGTGTGTCAGTAATTGAGGGTGTGCTGCAATATTGGAGTGTCAGTAATTGAGGGTGCGCTGCACTATTGGAGTGTCAGTAATTGAGGCTGTGCTGCACTATTGAAGGGTCAGTAATTGAGGGTGTGCTGCACTATTGGAGTGTCAGTAATTGAGGGTGTGCTGCACTATTCGAGTGACAGTAATTGGGGGTGTGCTGCACTATTGGAGTGTCAGTAATTGAGTGTGTGCTTCACTATTGGTGTGTCAGTAATTGAGGGTGTGCTGCACTATTGGAGGGACAGTAATTGAGGGTGTGCTGCACTATTGGAGGGTCAGTAATTGAGTGTGTGCTGCACTATTGGAGCGTCAGTAATTGAGGGGGTGCTGCACTATTGGAGTGTCAGTAATTGAGGGTGTGCTGCACTATTGGAGTGTCAATAATTGAGGGTGTGCTGCACTATTGCAGTATCAGTAATTTAGGGGGTGCTGCACTATTGGAGGGTCAGTAATTGAGGGTGTGCTGCACTATTGGAGAGTCAGTAATTGAGGGTGTGCTGCACTATTGGGGTGTCAGTAATTGAGGGTGTGCTGCACTATTGGTGTGTCAGTAATTGAGTGTGTGCTGCAATATTGGAGTGTCAGTAATTGAGTGTGTGCTGCAATATTGGAGTGTCAGTAATTGAGGGTGTGCTGCACTATTAGAGAGTCAGTAATTGAGGGTGTTCCGCACTATTGGAGTGTCAGTAATTGAGGGTGTGCTGCACTATTGGAGGGTCTGTAATTGAGGGTGTGCTGCACTATTGCAGTATCAGTAATTGAGGGTGTGCTGCACTATTGGAGGGTCAGTAATTGAGTGTGTGCTGCACTATTGGAGAGTTAGTAATTGAGGGTGTGCTGCACTATTGGGGTGTCAGTAATTGAGTGTGTGCTGCAATATTGGAGTGTCAGTAATTGAGGGTGCGCTGCACTATTGGAGTGTCAGTAATTGAGGCTGTGCTGCACTATTGGAGGGTCAGTAATTGAGGGTGTGCTGCACTATTGGTGTGTCAGTAATTGAGGGTGTGCTGCACTATTGGAGTGTCAGTAATTGAGGGTGTGCTGCACTATTGGAGTGTCAATAATTGAGGGTGTGCTGCACTATTGGAGGGACAGTAATTGAGGGTGTGCTGCACTATTGGAGTGTCAGTAATTGAGGGTGTGCTGCACTATTGGAGTGTCAGTAATTGAGGGTGTGCTGCACTATTGGGGTGTCAGTAATTGAGGGTGTGCTGCACTATTGGAGTGTCAGTAATTGAGGGTGTGCTGCACTATTGGAGAGTCAGTAATTGAGGGTGTGCTGCAATATTGGGGTGTCAGTAAATGAGGGTGTGCTGCACTATTGGTGTGTCAGTAATTGAGGGTGTGCTGCAATATTGGAGTGTCAGTAATTGAGGGTGCGCTGCACTATTGGAGTGTCAGTAATTGAGGCTGTGCTGCACTATTGAAGGGTCAGTAATTGAGGGTGTGCTGCACTATTGGAGTGTCAGTAATTGAGGGTGTGCTGCACTATTCGAGTGACAGTAATTGGGGGTGTGCTGCACTATTGGAGTGTCAGTAATTGAGTGTGTGCTGCACTATTGGTGTGTCAGTAATTGAGGGTGTGCTGCACTATTGGAGGGACAGTAATTGAGGGTGTGCTGCACTATTGGAGTGTCAGTAATTGAGGGTGTGCTGCACTATTGGAGGGTCAGTAATTGAGTGTGTGCTGCACTATTGGAGCGTCAGTAATTGAGGGGGTGCTGCACTATTGGAGTGTCAGTAATTGAGGGTGTGCTGCACTATTGGAGTGTCAATAATTGAGGGTGTGCTGCACTATTGCAGTATCAGTAATTTAGGGGGTGCTGCACTATTGGAGGGTCAGTAATTGAGGGTGTGCTGCACTATTGGAGAGTCAGTAATTGAGGGTGTGCTGCACTATTGGGGTGTCAGTAATTGAGGGTGTGCTGCACTATTGGTGTGTCAGTAATTGAATGTGTGCTGCAATATTGGAGTGTCAGTAATTGAGTGTGTGCTGCAATATTGGAGTGTCAGTAATTGAGGGTGTGCTGCACTATTAGAGAGTCAGTAATTGAGGGTGTTCCGCACTATTGGAGTGTCAGTAATTGAGGGTGTGCTGCACTATTGGAGGGTCTGTAATTGAGGGTGTGCTGCACTATTGCAGTATCAGTAATTGAGGGTGTGCTGCACTATTGGAGGGTCAGTAATTGAGTGTGTGCTGCACTATTGGAGAGTTAGTAATTGAGGGTGTGCTGCACTATTGGGGTGTCAGTAATTGAGGGTGTGCTGCACTATTGGTGTGTCAGTAATTGAGTGTGTGCTGCAATATTGGAGTGTCAGTAATTGAGGGTGCGCTGCACTATTGGAGTGTCAGTAATTGAGGCTGTGCTGCACTATTGGAGGGTCAGTAATTGAGGGTGTGCTGCACTATTGGTGTGTCAGTAATTGAGGGTGTGCTGCACTATTGGAGTGTCAGTAATTGAGGGTGTGCTGCACTATTGGAGTGTCAATAATTGAGGGTGTGCTGCACTATTGGAGGGACAGTAATTGAGGGTGTGCTGCTCTATTGGAGTGTCAGTAATTGAGGGTGTGCTGCACTATTGGAGTGTCAGTAATTGAGGGTGTGCTGCACTATTGGAGGGTCAGTAATTGAGGGTTTGCTGCACTATTGCAGTATCAGTAATTGAGGGGGTGCTGCACTATTGGAGGGTCAGTAATTGAGGGTTTGCTGCACTATTGCAGTATCAGTAATTGAGGGGGTGCTGCACTATTGGAGGGTCAGTAATTGAGGGTGTGCTGCACTATTGGAGAGTCAGTAATTGAGGGTGTGCTGCACTATTGGAGTGTCAGTAATTGAGGGTTTGCTGCACTATTGGAGTGTCAGTAATTGAGGGTGTGCTGCACTATTTGAGGTTCAGTAATTGAGGGTGTGCTGCACTATTGGAGAGTCAGTAATTGAGGGTGTGCTGCACTATTTGAGGTTCAGTAATTGAGGTTGTGCTGCACTATTGGAGTGTCAGTAATTGAGGGTGTGCTGCATTATTGGCGTGTCAGTAATTGATGGTGTGCTTCACTATTGGAGTGTCAGTAATTGAGGATGAGCTGCACTATTGGAGTGTCAGTAATTGAGGGTGTTCTGCACTATTGGAGGGTCAGTAATTGAGGGTGTGCTTCACTATTGCAGGGTCAGTAATTGAGGGTGTGCTGCACTATTGGAGTGTCAGTAATTGAGGTTGAGCTGCACTATTGGAGTGTCAGTAATTGAGGGTGTGCTGCACTATTGGAGTGTCAGTAATTGAGGATGTGCTGCACTATTGGAGTGTCAGTAATTGAGGGTGTGCTGCACTATTGGATTGTCAGTAATTGAGGTTTTGCTGCACTATTGGAGTGTCAGTAATTGAGGGTTTGCTGCACTATAGGAGTGTCAGTAATTGAGGGTGTGCTGCACTATTGGAGTGTCAGTAATTGAGGGTGTGCTGCACTATTGGAGAGTCAGTAATTGATGGTGTTCTGCACTATTGGAGTGTCAGTAATTGAGGGTGTGCTGCACTATTGGAGTGTCAGTAATTGAGGGTGTGCTGCACTATTGGATTGTCAGTAATTGAGGGTGTGCTGCACTATTGGAGTGTTAAAGGGACAGAGAGTGAGATCACGGGGAGGTTAAATGGACAGAGAGTGAGATCACAGGTAGGTTAACGGGACAGAGAATGAGATCACGGGGAGCTAAAGGGGGCAGAGAGTAAGATCACCGGGAGGTTAAAGGGACAGAGAGTGAGATCAGGGGAGGTTAGAGGGACAGTGAGTGAGATCACGGGGAGGTTAATGGGACAGTGAGTGAGATCACAGCGAGGTTAAGGGGACTGAGAGTGAGATCATGGGGAGGTTAAAGGGACAGAGGCTGAGATCACGGGGAGGTTAAAGGGACAGAGTGTTAGAACAGAGACAGTGAAAGGGACAGAGATTGAGATCAGGGACTGTTAAAGGGACAGAAATTGAGATCGGGCATAGTTAAAAGGACAGAGAGTAAGATCAGGAACATTGAAAGGGACAGAGAGTGAGATCACGGGGAGTTTAAAGGGACAGAGAGTGTGATCACGGGGAGGTTAAGGGGACAGAGCGTGAGATCACGGGGAAGTTAAAGGGACAGATAGTGAGATCACGGGGAGGTTAAAAGGACAGAGAGTGAGATCACGGGGAGATTAAAAGGACAGCGAGAGAGATCACGGGTGGGTTAAAGGGACAGAGAGTGAGATCACGGGTGGGTTAAAGGGTCAGAGTGTGAGATCACGGGGAGGTTAAAGAGACAGAGAGTGTGATCACGGGGCGGTTAAAGGGCCAGAGAGTTAGATGACGGGGAGGTTAAAAGGACAGAGAATGAGATCACGGGGTGGTTAAAGGGACAGAGAGAGAGATCACGGCGAGTTTAAAAGGACAGAGACTGTGATCATGGGGATGTTAAAGGGACAGGGAATAAGATCACGGGGAGGTTAAAGGGACAGAGAGTGAGATCACGGGGAGGTTAAAGGGACAGAGAGAGAGATCACGGGGAGGTATTGAGGTTGTTGTTGAAATTGTTCACGTTTTACAATGTTGAGGTTGTTGTTGAATTTGTTGGTATTATCAAATTTTTTTTTGAACTTTTTCTCTTCTTTTATAAGTTGAGGTTGTTGTTCAGTTTGTTGGTGTTTTTCAATGTTGAGGTTGTAGTTGAATTTGTTGGTGATTTTTAGTGTTGTGGTTGCTGAATTTGTCGGTGATGTTTAATGTTGAGGTTGTTGTTGAAAAGGATAGTGTCATCAATGTTTATTTTGTTGAACTTGTTTGTATTTTTATAAGTTGTGGTTATTGTTGAATTTGTTGGTGTTTTTCAATGTTGAGGTTTTCGTAAATTTTTTGGTGTTTTTCCATGCTGAGATTCTTGTTGAATTTGTTGCTGATTTTCAATATTGAGGTTGTTCTTGAATTTGTTGGTGTTATCAATAATCTTTTTTGAACTTTTTTGTACTTTTAAAAGTTGAGGTTGTTGATGAATTTGTTGCTTTTTTTCAAAGTTGAGTTTGTTGTTGAATTTTTTGGTGTTATCAATGTTATTTTTTGAACTTTTTTATATTTTTCAATGTTGAGGTTGTTGTAGAATTTGTTGGTGTTATCAATGTATTTTTGAACTTTTTCTCTTTTAAAAGTTGAGTTTGTTGTTCAATTTGTTGCTGTTTTTCAATATTAAGGTTGTTGTTGAATTTGTTGGTGTTTTTCAATGTTGAGGTTGTTGTTGAATTTGTTGGTTTTATCAAATGTTGTTTTGAACTTTTTCTCTTTTATGAGTTGAGGTTGTTGTACAATTTGTTGGTGTTTTTCATTCTTGAGGTGGTTGTTGAATTTGTTGGTGTTTTTCAATGTTGAGGTTGTTGTTGAATTTGTTGGTTTTATCAATGTTTTTTTGAACTTTTTCTCTTCTTTTAAAAGTTGTGGTTGTTGTTAAATTTGTTGGCGTTTTTCAATGTACATTGAGTTTTGTAGGGAAACAGATTTCACTTTCAGCGGCCCTTGTGCATTTTGACATCTCAGCAATCTGAAATACCCTAGGGTTTCAAACTGCAGGCCTCAACATTTTGCATTGTTTTGTTTTCCACTAAAGTCAGGGAGTGAAGACCTTGAATTCCCTCTTGTGTTTTTAACACCTAGTATATGAATCGGATCTGTAAATGCTGTGCTTCAGCACTGGGGCTTTTGCATAAGCAGTCACATGTCATAGAATGGACTCCAAAATTGAGCCTGTGACAGTAATGTTAACATGTATAAACCATAAACTCAATGTAGATTCATTATTGTCCAATGGGGACTTGAACAGCTGCATATAACAGTGGGAACTGTAGAAGGAACTGCTAGCTAGGATCTTCAAATTGCTTTCATTAACTGCACATTTCAATCACACCTTGTCTGGGCAGCAAAAGGTACTGGAACATTTAAGTGTAGGTTCTAAAAAAAAACTGTACTCAAATGCCTGAGTACTCTGCTTCCCTATTTACCTTTGGTTCCTGAACCACTGCAAAGCAAGATGTGGCCAAGGTCTTTTTAATGTGGGTTGTGCTTGGCATCTTTGTGGCTGTATGGAAATGAAGGACTGATGTCATGCCCATATTTCAAAGTTAAATACTCTCATACGTATAATTTAAGAGGCATTTGTTGAAGGATTGATTTTTGCAGCAATTGGTTCTGCTTCATTTCACTTGTAAGTGATATGAAGTTGGTCCCATGTATCTCCCAGCCTCCAACAAGACATGAAATCGCTCAAAGGACATTATGCGGGAATTCAAAATGCAGTTGGATGTTTGGTTGAAATGCTAGAAGGATGAGCTCAAGGGGCTGAGTGTTCTTTTCCTTCTGTTTTAAGCAAGTAAATGCACACTTAGCAATCCAGCTTAGAAGTACCTAGCCCAACAGTAGTTGGTTTACAATTTGACTCATTTTATATTTGCCAGGGGCACTACAGGGAAGAGAACATGCAGCTTCCACCAACCATGCTTCCAAGTTGTGACCATCCTCCCCACTAATCACAGTGCAACTAGTCTTATCTTAGACCTGCTTACAAATAATCCAAATTTGTGAGAGACCAGGTAAGTATAACTGGCATTAAAACTGCAATGACTAAACTATATAACCAATTTTGCACCGCATAGCTGGAAAATAAATCTGAAGGAACCACAATGTCCTGCCAATGTTTGAGGCACACTTGCAAAATAATCTATTTTATGTTACAGAGGTGAAGACTGGTGTTAAATATTGTGCAACTGACCAATGGAATAGCAAAATTAACACAGCTGGAAATCTTGTTGAATTTTGACTTCCTGTTGTGGCCTGAATGAGCCAGCAATTCCAGTTTTTCATTGTTCAAGCTATCGACACTCATATTGTAACATTTCCTTCCTAATATAGTTTTCAAGATGCTCAATAAAATAATTATCTCTGACTGTCTTAATCACGTAAATCAAGTGTAAGGAGGGTTCACTATGATTCCAATATGGATTCCAGAGGATCCCATTCACTTAGCAAAAGGATGACTGTGAAAGGCAGGAGGAGAAAAAGGGTGGTGGTCTGAACTCTGAAAACCAATCTGAAGGTATTGAGACAATGGGTGGGAACTCTGCTTTAGCCCCACTGCTATAACTTCACCAGAAGTACGACATAAACAGAGTTCTCACTGCACTGTCGCCAAGTAGCGGTGGCAGAACAGAAGTAACTGAGGGAATTCTTGTCCACTGGCCCCAATGTGGAATCAGAAGATTTGCATCCCAGAGGCCTCACGATTAAAGCTCTCCTTTTGTGTGACTGAAAATGAGGGTGGTGATGGAGCTTTTTATGGTCTTCTGCATGCAGAGCGGGAAACAATTATTTTTTTTAAACCAGAAATGCACCCATCTTGCTTCCAATATCAAGTTAATTACCTCTGTTATAGATAACATTGAATACCATATATACTTCACACATGTAAAGTTTAAATATAACCACTCTATTCTGCAGCACATTTTCTGCATTAGGTGTGTGGCCATGCTTGTAAAAGTGATTTAGATAGAGTCTGTACAAATATTTAATGGGTACAAATCCTTTTAAATGTCAACTGTGAAAGGTTTCGCAATAAGGGATTGTGAAGAAGTTTGTGGTACTGACAGGATCTCATTGCTGAACTCAATTATCTGGAAAAGCACACAGTCTAATTCCTTTCAGAGAAGACTTTGAAAACAGACTGCTGCTTCAACATCATCTCTTATCAGTTCAACACATGTAGTCTCAGTTGGGGAGCAATGTTCTGTCTGTTAGCTGTTGCGAGATATATTTAAATCAAATTGTATACAAAAATGTTAGCTTTCAGGTTTATAGTATGTAGCCTTCCAGTCCTTGAATTTAAACTTCAAGTTGGAGCGGTGCTTATCCTCGGTTGCTATAAATATGGATCATCTGGAACAAAGCTTGAGCTGCAGTGGGCACCTAAGGCTTGTGCTTGTCAAAGTAACCCTGTCCATTTTGGCAAGTACATTTTGTGAATGAAACCAGCTTAAGCCAGGCAGTTAGAAAATTAACTTTGCCTTTTCAACACATTACAAAAAGGTTCAATAGCTGGAATAAAACAATTTACATTTCAAAATAAATTTAGCTCAGCAAGTTTATTTGGGTGAGTAAGTGACCTACATAAACCAAGGAAGTCCCAGATAAAATGCCTCACCGATCTTGGCTGAGACAGCAGTAAGGGCGTCGCAAATGGCCTAAGTGCTATTGGATCAAAGAGGAAAATCAGCATGTGCTATCCAATAACTCCTGTTGCAAGTTCTCATGAGTGCTCAGGTGAAGACAGGGTCACATTCACATTCTTCCATGGTCAAGAAACCTGCCAACTCTGACACAAGTGGTTGCTGAAAACATTTTGTTACCTCCAAATGGGAACGACTAGTTAGGATCTGTGCAGAGTACAGCTAAGGAGCTGAGGGGGAGACAGAATAAATGGGTTTGTTTACTCTAACAATTTGGAAGGTATTTAAGTTGTCTGAACAGAGACTAACTTCAGTAACATCAAATGAGAGATCACACAAAGAGTACACCCATCAGTTGCATTCCAACTAACCACAGAGCCAGAAGCCAGTCAAAAGTGCCAGCACCACAAGTTCACAAACCATGCAATGAAATTCAACCCAACTGCAAATAACCAATGAAACTAGGAGTAACTATATTCAGGAATTTGTGTTTATTTCTCTCAATTTAATGAAGGCAATGAAACAACTGCAGTTTCAAAGCTATACAAAAATAGTGCAACATGAGCAAATATAAACTTTTAAAATCTGATGTTGGAATAATAAAAAAGAAAAGCAAGTTGGAAATAAGAATTGATCGCAATCTTCCATTTTACAATTACTGGTAATGAATGCCATCACACAAGAGTATTCAAAAGGCTGAGGTAGTGCAGCACTAACAGCTAATGCCAACACAACAGAATAGCCAGCCTATATAATACTATTTAAGAATTAATCAGTCATTTCAAGGCTCTAAGATAATCCTTCGGGTACTGTTGATTACAACACCAGCTATGTGCTTTATGTGATCTGATCCATTCGATTTAATTACAACCTTGAAATCACTCCCGGGCATCCATTACTGATTTACGTTCCTAAATTCCATAAACCATTATCAACCTTGACTTATTGGATAGATAGAAAAACAGTGCAAATGCTACCAAGCTCAGAATGGTAATGGGCAATCAGGCAACTAGGGAGGGTCTGTGAACATTCCAATCCTTAAAAATAGTACAACGTATCACAAGTACGAGAGACAATTTGAAGTACTTGCAATTGTTTTCAGCCAAAAGTGCCTCCTCCCAAGGTTGTCGACATCAAAAGTGCCAGCATTCTAGTCAATTTGCTTCTGCATGCTGTGAGGGAATCTGTGTTTTTAAATTTAATTTGTAGGACTTTGAGGCAGACCATTGCTAAAACAGAAACTGTATTGAAAAGGGAACAGAAAGGGAAACAGAACTGGTAAACATAGAAAGGAATCTGACCCTCCCAGTTTCTAAGGAATGCTATGACCAGGTTAACAGGGTGAATGGACTCCTCTCTTTGTCCCACTCCTGAGTTGGTTGTAGCAGTTTGAATTTAAAAAGGGAGCTGATATTGCATATATATATATATACTTATGTGTGTGTGTAAATACATATATGTGTGTGTAAATACATATATATGTAAATATGTATATATATGTAAATGTAAATAAATGTAAAATTGATGCAGAAATTTTTAAAAAGCTTAAAATGAACAAATATGTTCAACTACCTACTAATGCAAAAAAAATACATACAGAATCCCGCCCAAGCATGCACAAAAAAGTAAAATTGCAGTGTATCAGCTAATAAAAACGTGGCCAAGTAACAAGTCAGAAAAAAAATTATTCACAGAATAACCAGATGCTTGTTCACAGCTGCAGAGACCCAGTTCACAGTAGCTGCTGGTTCTTGGAGGTTTCTCACTGGAGACAGCAGTGTTGATTCAAAATTCTTTTATAAGAACTCTCGGTTTACAGCAATGGGCTTTCAAACCACAAACAGTTCAGCTTTGGTGAGAGGGGTTGCGGAAGAATGAGAGATAGGGTAAGGCTGTTGCCCCTGGGGAAGTCGCTCTCCAACTATCCAAAAATCCAGTATCGTTTTTACACCCAAGAACGGGATCACATGACCTCTCTCTGAAAGCTCCATAGAACTTGTATCACTTTAAAAGCAGCTTGTGAACCTCACAAATGCAACACAGTAGCTGCTGTAAGTCAGTGGCCTTTGCTCAGGAAGAGTATTATTTTCAAAAGATAAAGGTTCAATACATATGTATGTCCAGCTGATGACATTATAAAATTAATATTTTCTATAATACATCTTCATAACAGGAAACAAAAACAAACTAAGGTTTGGAAACCAAAACTTCTGGGCAAACTGACCCTGTTTAAAAGATATAAAAAGTCCAACCTGAGCAGTAGCACTTGGTGAGTCCACTGGTGCAGTACAAGCAAGCTGAAGGAGACCAGAACATTGAAGACGACCGAAGCTGGATCGAGAAGCTGAGAATAAGCAAAGATATAGTTGCTGCAGCAGTTTCTGTCACCATAGGCTTTTACAATTCATCTTACACCTTTGTTGCGTATGGTCAGTGTGGGTTTTGGTTTCTTTTAAAATGCTGTCGCCCATCATATCTTGCAGTCTTGAGGAAGGGTTTAAATCTGAAATGTCAAGTGATTCGTGTTTTCTGGACAGGTGTTGGTTGACCTGTTGAATGTGCCGTGTTTCCCTTTTTGTTTCTTGTCCTCTAACTACCGACTCTATCCTTTCCCTGGCGACAGTCTGAGATTAAGTCAGTCTGATCGCAACCTCGATGTCACATTCAACCCCATGATGAACTTCTAACCTCATGTTGACGCAATCACCGAGAACCCCTATTTCCACCTTCATAACAATGCCCAACTTCACCAGTCTCAACTCGTCTGCTGCTGAAACCCTTATTCATGCATTCATTACTCTAGACTCAACTTTCATGGCCGGTCTCCCACATTCAACCCCTTTGTAAGCTTTTGAAGTCATTCAAAACTCTGTTGCCTGAGTCTTATCTGCTGCCTGGGCCTTAACTCACACCAGGTCCCATTCCCCTATCGCCCCTGTGCTCGCTGACCTACACTGGCTTCCTGTCAAGCAATATCGCAATTTTAAAATTCTCATCCTTCTTTCCAAAGTCCTCCATGGCCTCACCTCTCCCTCTCCTTGTAATCTCCTCCGACCTCACAGCTCTCCGAGATAAGTATTAGTCTGAGCTCAGTTAGTACCACTCCCACCTCTAAGTCACAAGGTTCTAGGTTCAACTCCAACTCCAGTGCCTGAGCGCAAAAATCAAGGCTGACACTCAAGTGCAGTGCCCATGAAATGCTGCACTCAGAGGTGCTGCCTACTGGATGAAGCATTAAGCCAAATCTGCCCGTTTGGAGGATGCAAAAGATCCAATTACACTATTTTGAAGGAGAGCAGGGGAGATATTCCTGATGCAAAAGCAAAACACTGCAGATGCTGGAAATCAAAAACTAAAACAGCTTTCCACAATTTTCTGTATTCATTTCAGTTATCTGGGGCGTCCTGGACAATATTTAATCTCTCAAGTACGCTGCACATAAATTGGTTGCTGTGTTTTCTGCATTACTTCTGTGTCATCAAAAACACTTGCTGTAAAGTGCTTTGAGATGTTCGGTAGTTGTGAAAACTGCTACAGGTCTTTCTTTTATCTGCAGTCCTCTAATTCTGGCCTCTTGCAAATCCCCAATTTTAATCGCTGCACCATTAATAGCCGCACCTCAGTCCTAAGCTTCGAAATTCCCTCCTTACACCTCTCTGCCACTCTACCTCACTTTCCTTCTTTAAGACACTCCTTAAAACCTAGCTCTCTGACCAAGGTTTTGGTCATCTGACCTAATATCTCTTCATTTAGCTCAGTGTCATATTTGTTCTGTAATACTCACGTGAAGCGTCTCGGGGCGGTTTACTACTCTAAAGACACTAAATATAAATGAATTGTTTCTAACAAGAAAAAGACCGATTTTCAAAACTGAACATGCACTTTCCTCTGAAGCCTTGCGAAATTAGTCGTGAGCCACCTTCTTGTCCTTGTGGCAACAGTGTTCTTGGATTTTGACTTGGCGACAATGACTTAGGTGTTTGAAATAAAAACAGAAAATGCTGGAAAAACTCAGCAGGTCTAGCAGCATCTGTGGAGAGGGAAACAGTTAACTTTTCGAGTCCATGTGACTCTTCTTCAGGGCTGAACAGAGGTAGAAACGTATGGGTTTTATACTGTTGAAGAGAGGGGTTGGAGCAGGTGGAGCAAACAAGGTCAGGAATAGGTGGGAGCTCAGGAGAGATTTGACAAAGATGTCATGGACATAAGACAAAGGGAGTGGTAATGATAGTGTTAAAGACTAAGACAGGTGTTAATAGTGGCATGAAGGTCAAATAGCAGAATGTGTTAATAGCAGAACTTTCTTTGAAAGCACAACATAAGAACAAGTTACACACTGGCCCTATGGGCGGAGGGTGATGGGAAAAAAAGACCAAAATGGAGGAGAGAGTTCACAGTCTGAAATTGTTGAACACAACGTTAAGTCCGGAAGGCTGTGAAGTGCCTAATGAGGTGCTGTTCCTCCAGTTTGCATTGGGCTTCACTAGAACATTGCAGCAGGCCAAGGACAGAAATGTGGGCATGACAGCAAGATGGTGAATTGAAGTGGCAAGCGACAGGAAGGTCGCGGTCATGCTTGCAGACTGAGTGAAGGTGTTCAGCAAAGCAGTCACCCAATCTGCGTTTCGTCGTCCCAGTGTAGAGGAGACCGTACTGTGAACAGCGAATGTAGTAGACTAAATTGAAAGAAGTGCAAGTGAATCGCTGCCTCACCTGCAAGGTGTGTTTGGGGCCTTGGATGGTGAGGCGGGAGGAGATAAAGGGGCAGGTGTTACACCTGCTGCGGTTGCATGGGAAGGTGCCATAGGAAAGGGACATGCATTTTGCTCTGATAATCCGAACTAAAGTTACAAGTGACAACAATTAGTTTGACTGAAAATGGCTTCCTTGTGATACCACTGGATTTTGTTTAGTCAATACTCGATTAAATCAGAGTATGAATGCAGCTAACACTTAAGACTTTGTCACTATCATTAATATACAACCATAATAGAGGTGCAAAAAAAAGAAAATAAGAATGGCATTGTTAAATGTATTCTATTCACTTATACATGGTAAGATACGCATTGAAAAAATCCAATGGATGTTAAAAGCTCCACAACTTCTCAAATATCTGGAAGATTTTTGGTGCTCTGTTTGATAAACCTTACTCAGATTTAGGTTTCAAAGAAAGCAGATTAATCTGCATTCTTGTGGGATGGGAGAATGAATATATAATCATATTTATTCAGCAGAGATGTCAGCGTTAATATATTCAAATTCGTATTCTCACCAAAGGTGAACTACACACTTTTCTTTTTGCCTTTGTTCGGATCAGGTTGAAAACTAACTATTTTCAAAATCTCCACTTTAATTATAAAATCGATGGAATACAAACTTTTAGACCTTCACAAATGGTTAACTTTCCATTGTCAGTTAGTTTTCTACATTATTACAAATTGCTCCTCTATGAAGTGCCTTGAGATATCTTTCTACATTCAAGGCACTGCACTTAATACAGCTTCTTATTGTAGTCATAAAAATAATGAATGATTAAACATCTAATGAGAGCTTATCATTTCAATTATGAAAAAGGCATCATAAATAAGAAAGCAGCAGAATGGAGAAAAAATTAACCCATTCTGTTGTAGAGCAGTGTTCGAAAATTAACCATCAGTTAAAAGGAAACATTTTATCGCCCACAAACCAACATGCGATAGATGCACTGAGACAAATTCTCAGCAGTTCAGATGCTAGCATCAGTTCTCAGTCTTCTTCTGTGTTTGACCCATTACAATCTTTGGACAAGTAAGTGCCTTGGTGCAAGCAATAATCTATGCTTCAATAAACTGCATTGCAATATGCGGGAGTGCTTAGCTTTTTTTGTAAACTTGAACCAGCCATGCCACCATAATATTTTGTGTGGGGTGGAGAGAGACAGTTGGACACTATGCATATACCCTTGCCAACACTGCAGAGATTCTTCATTCTTCAGTCAACCGATGGACCGCTGCTCCTTAGGCATTCAAGTGTACTTTTAAAATTTGGCAAATTCACAGCAACATTATTTAACACTATTATTCCCAGAGACATTCTACAGAATCAGATTTCTTCTTAACTGAACACACAGAGGGGTCTGCAATAAACATCCTACAAACTCCTAACCTGCTGAAATAGAGAAAAGGAAAAAAGGGAAGAAGAAAAGCAATTCACTGAATGTGCAATTTATGCAGGCAATACTATTCCAAGGCTGGTTTTAATGGCCAAAGTTCATACATCATTCACTGCTACTCACATACAAATACAAGATATAGAGAACATTATAATTTATATCTTGATGTTGTTGAAAAACAACTCACCTCTCAGTTTACCACTTTTTGAACTAAAGAATATAAATAAAAACATAAGGCTGATTTATTGCCATCGCCACAAGAATGGCAGGAGGTGCCTTGTAAAAGGCAGCTGGAGCTTCTTATACAGATTTTCTTTTCTTAAGTCAAAACCTAGTTGCACAGGTACCTGGATGGCAGCAAGAACATATATTTATGCATGTCAAAATATAAATAATGTGAACCAGGAGTGATTTACCCACTCCAATGCTCTTCCTTCAATCTTATTCTTCTATTCAAGCAAGTCTGAATACCTGTTAAGGCTCAAAGACTGTACGTCTAAACTACAATTACTTCAGGTAAATACCGATTTGCTAAATATGGTAATTACGTGGTGAAACTTGATTTGACAGCTCTATAAACATCCACAATTAAATCTGCCTATTAACTCCAATTAGAGTTCTCTGTCTCCGTATACAACAAACTGTAACAGGCAACTAAACCATCAATTACACAACAAAGACTATGCAGTGGTCAGTTTAGCAGCATCTTTATAAAGTTTGTTGATGCAGTTTTTGAAGGACATTTAAAACAACATTGTTTGAGGTGCCAGTCAGCGAAGAGCTAAATGAAATTAACTTCAGCTGTGTTTTGGTACAAATTATGAACAATTGACCAAACTACTAAGAAAATATCAGAACTCTTTTCATATGGTTTTCAAAAAGTTCACCAGCTTCCTTTGGGTTTTTTTTGCTAATTGTAACCATATTAGCCAAAGCAAATAGCCTCTTAAATCAGGATACTGTGCTTCAGGCCAGTTTTATGCTGTCTCAGGTTGAAGGCCACACAGGTCTCGTTGTAAAAATATTAAACTTTTCCTTGAAATTAACCTGCTCCTTGGCTCAACACATTTTTACATGGAATATAGCATTACATGTCTCACACATCTCAGTATTCTTCAGTTATAATTCAATGAAGTAACACTACATACAGGACAATACTACAATGCTTTTACACAAAATAGTACGAAGCATATTTTGTTTTAAAACTTCTTATCCTATTGTCTCCTAACTACCTACAGTTAAATATCACTGCACAAAATTCTTGTTGGATAGAAATATTTTATGATTGAAAAATTTTACGTGTATTCGATCAAGACCTTTAGCTAAAAACTAGAGTAGCCCTAGGCAAACTATAATAAAAAGACATTAAATTCATAGAACACCTTTCATTACCTCAATACCTCCTAAAGTGCTTTACAGCTATTGAAGTGAGTTTACTGTGCAGTGAATTTGTGTTTCCAACATTACAACAAACTCCCAAAAAAACAGCCATGTGATACTGACCGGATAATGTTTTTTGTGATATTAATAGAGGGATAAATATTTGTCAGGGCACTGGAGACAACTTCCCTGTTCTTCTTCAAAATAGTGCCATGGGATCTTTTACATCCACCTGAAGAGATAGACAGGGCCTCATGTGCCATTTGAAAGATTGCACCCCCAATTGTACAGCATGCCCTCAGCACTGCACTGGGAGTGTCAGCCTGGTTTCCTATCCTATAAAAATCTATCAGCGTCAAACAAATCTAATTAGGCAGTTTCCAAGAGAATTTTTACTATTATTTAAAATCATATTGCTTTGTGTCATTTGCTGTACAGGGAATCTGGTCACAGAAGGAATACCCAGCATTTCCTGAGTAAACCCGTGAACAGGAATTACAATCATATCTCCCAGGTGGAGTATTACATTTCACAGTGGATTGTTCATCAATATTTATCCCTCAATCAATATCACAAAAAAAGAGATTATCTGGTTACTACCACATTGCTGTTTTGTCAAAGCTTGCAGTGTAAAACCTGGCTGTCAAACCTATATTACAACAGCGACTGCATTCAACAAACACTTCATTGATCGAAAGGAGCTTTGAGATGTCCTGAGATCATGAAAGGTGCTGCAGAAATGCAGCCTTCCTTTCTGTGCTCCACAGTGGGATTTCAAAGGATGTTAACTTGGAACAAAAAGAAAATAACTGCTTTAAACATCATAATTAGAATTGTGGCTATTTCTTAGTATCTTGAGCCACAGAACTGCATTCATATGATCACCATTTTATACAACTTTTATACAATTCTGGCAGCTCTCCTCAGCAAAACCACAACTGAAGTCAAGCTTATTATGTACTTTTTAAGTTTGCGGCTAATGTTTGATGAGAAGACAAGAAGTGTCATAACAGCTGGTGGCAGCATTAAGAAAACAGAAGTACAAATTTCTCAAGATAATAATGGTGTCATTTTGGATTATAGAGATTTTTCATTTTACAAAGAAGTTTCCTTTTTCCAGAATGCATAAAGCACAATTGCACGCTCTAGAAACACAAAAGACTTTATAACAATGTCAAGTAATGCTATCAAGCTCAGAACTGAGGGAGTACTGCAACGTCAGTGGTGCCATCTTTTGGATGACATGTCCCTGTCAGTCAATTTAAGTCAACATAAAAGATCCCAGGGTAATAATTTGTAGAGGAGGCAGTTCTCTCAATACCCAGAACAATACTGATACCTCTACTAATACACAAAAACAAACTGGTCATTTACCTCATTTGTCAATTGTGGGCCCTTGCTGTGCCAAGACTGGTTCCATTATTTGCTTACATAGCAACAGTAACTGCACTGCATAAGTATTTAAGTTTAAAAAGTAAGCGCTTTAGCATCATGAGGATATGAAAGGCATAGCAAGTGCTTTTTCATGTATTTTTCATTTTCATGTGTTGTAGTATAACTTAATATCCCCACTTAATAGTGTAATTTTCAGCAAATCATTTAACAACTTGCATTTGCATAGACCTTTAATGTAGAAAATACCTTGGAGGTTTTTCAGATGCAAGGAAAACAGAGATTGGTCAGCTCTGTTGACAAATGCATGGCAAAGGGAATGGGGAAATACATAAAAAGGTACAAATCTTAGGGAAGTTCATAAGTGTGGTAAGACAATATTGGGCTAGGGAATATTCTAGAAATAGGATGATGTGGGACACAGAGGGATTTAAAGGGTGAGGAATCAAAATTTAATGGCTAATGTGCCAGTTAACAGAGAGCCAATATAGATCAACAAGGGAAGGAGTAATCCAAAAGCAAGACTTGCTTTGGGAGAAGACGTCCACATATTGAATTATACATCAAACTCATATCCAGACGTAGCAGATTTTCTATCTAAAATATAGCTATATTCTTAAAATGATTTGTAATTCAAGCCAGGTTTTTATTTATTGAAACTGTTGAGAAAGTGCTCCATAGGCAGCAGCAATTAACAGCAGTGATCCATGCAACAGATAACGGACTCAAAGATGGGATATGGTCAGTGGCAAAATTCAATTAACAATCTAATAAACTTTTCTACATGGGTCTTCAGTTAGCTGAGGAATGAGTGATCTGGAAATCTATAAACTATGTGAAATACAAATTGTATGGAAAACTGAAGTTTGACTTCTTATCCTAATTTTTATTTTGACTCTTGCACAGAAGTAGTGCAGCACTTGAGCAGGATACATAAGACCTACTGAGGTTTTCTTCTGTGGTGTGCAGCTACTAAAAAAAGTTACAGAAATCCAATGTTCAAGGTGTGGAAATTAGAATAACCCATCTTTGCATATAATATTCAGAAAAAAGGCAAAAGGCTTCTTCAAGCCATTTCTTCTTAATGAAATTTGAGGTTGTTGTTGAATTTGTTGGTGTTTTTGAATGTTGAGGTTGTTGTAGAATTTGTTGGTGATTTTCAATATTGAAGTTGTTGAATTAGTTGGTATTTTTCAATGTTGAGGTTGTTGTTGAATTTGTTGTTGATTTTCAATGTTGAGTTTGATTTTGAATATTTGTTGGTGTTATCGATGTTATTTTTTGAACTTTTTTGCATTCTTCAATGCTGAGGTTGTTGTTTAATTTGTTGTTGTTATCAATTTTTTTTTGAACTTTATATCTTCTTTTAGAAGTTGAGGTTGTTGTTGAATTTGTTGGTATTTTTCAATGTTGCGGTTGTTGTTGAATTTGTTGGTGTTTTTCAATGTTGAGGTTGTTGTTGAATTTGTTGGTGATTTTCAATATTGAAGTTGTTGAATTTGTTGGTGATTTTAAATGTTGAGGTTGTTGTTGAATTTGTTGGTGTCTTTCAATATTGATGTTGTTATTGAATATGTTGGTGTTTTTCAATGTTGAGGTTGTTGTTGAATTTGTTAGTGATTTTCAATATTGTGGTTCATGTTGAATTTTTGGTGTTTTTCAATGTTGAAGTTGTTGTTGAATTTGTTGGTGTTTTTCATTGTTGAGGTTGTTGTTGAATTTGTTGGTGTTTTTCAATGTTGTGGTTCATGTTGAATTTTTGGTGTTTTTCAATGTTGAGGTTGTGGTTGAATTTGTTGGTGATTTTCAATATTGAAGTTGTTGAATTTGTTGGTGATTTTAAATGTTGATGTTGTTGTTGAATTTGTTGGTGTCTTTCAATATTGAGATTGTTGTTGAATATGTTGGTGTCTTTCAATATTGAGGTTGTTGTTGAATATGTTGGTGTTTTTCAATGTTGAGGTTGTTGAATTTGTTGGTGTTTTTCATTGTTGAGGTTGTTGTTGAATCTGTTGGTGTCTTTCAATATTGAGGTTGTTGTTGAACTTGTTGGTGATTTTCAATGTTGAGGTTGTTGTTCAATTTGTTGGTGTTTTTCAATGTTGATGTTGTTGTTGAATTTGTTGGTGTCTTTCAATATTGAGGTTGTTGTTGAATATGTTGGTGTTTTTCAATGTTGAGGTTGTTGTTGAACTTGTTGGTGTTTTTCAAAGTTGTGGTACTTGTTGAAATTGTTGGTGATTTTCAATGTTGAGGTTGTTGTTGAAATTGTTGTTGTTTTTCAATGTTGAGGTTGTTGTTGAATTTGTTGGTGTTATCAATGTTTTTTTTGAACTTTCTCTCTTTTAAAAGTTGAGGTTGTTGTTGAATTTGTTGGTGTTATTCAATTTGAGGTTGTTGTTGAATTTGTTGGTTTTTTTCATTGTTGAGATTGTTGTTGAATTTGTTGGTTTTATCAATGTTTTTTGTTAAACTTGTTTGCATTTTTAAAAGTTAAGGTTGTTGTTGAATTTGTTGTTTTTTTTCAATGTTGAGGCTGTTCAATTTGTTGGTGATTTTCAATATTGAGGTTGTTGAATTTGTTGGTTTTATCAATGTTCTTTTTTGAACTTTTTTGTACTTTTAAATGTTGAGGTTGTTGTTGAATTTGTTGGTGTTTTTCAATGTTGAGCTTGTTGTTGAATTTGTTGGTGACTTTCAAAATTGAGGTTGTTGTTGAATTTGTTGGCGCTTTTCAATGTTGAGGTTGTAGTTGAATTTGTTGGTGTTTTTCAATGTTGAGGTTGTTGTTGAATTTGTTGGTGTTTTTCAATGTTGAGGTTGTTGTTGAATTTGTTGGTGTTATCAATGTTGTTTTTTGAAAGTTTTTGTATTTTTCAATGTTGAGGTTGTTGTTGAATTTCTTTGTGTTATCAATGTTTTTATTGAACTTTTTCTCTTCTTTTAAAAGTTGAGGTTGTTGTTGAATTTGTTGGTGTTTTTCAATGTTGAGCTTATTGTTGAATTTGTTGGTGTTATCAATGTTATTTTTTGAACTTTTTGTATTTTTCAATGTTGACGTTGTTGTTGAATTTGTTGGTGTTTATCAATTTTGCGATTGTTTTTGAATTTGTTGATAATTTTCAATGCTGAGTTCGTTGTTAAACTTGTTGGTGTCTTTCAATGTTGAGATTGTTGTTGAATTTGTTAGTGATTTTCAATATTGAGGTTGTTGTTGAATTTGTTGGTGTTTTTCAATGTTGAGGTCGTTGTTGAACTTGTTGGTGTCTTTCAATGTTGAGGATGTTGAATTTGTTCGTGTTTTCCAAAGTTGAGTTTGTTGTTGAATTTGTTGGTGATTTTCAATGTTGAGGTTGTTGTTGAATTTGTCGCTGTTTATCAGTGCTGAGGTTGTTGTTGAACGTGTTGCTGTTTTTCATTGTTGAGGTTGTTGTTGAATTTGTTGGTGATTTTCAATGTTGAATTTGTTGGTGATTTTCAATGTTGACATAGTTGTTCAATTTGTTGATGATTTTCAATATTGAGTTTGTTGTTGAAATTGTTGGTGTTATCAATGTTATTTTTGGAACTTTTTTGTATTTTTCAATGTTGATGTTGTTCTTGAATTTGTTGCTGTTCTTCAATGTTGAGGTTGTTGTTGAATTTGTTTTTGATTTTCAATATTGAGGTTGTTGTTGAATTTGTTGGTGTTATTCAATTTTGAGGTTGTTGTTGAATTTGTTGGTGTTATTCAATTTTGAGGTTGTTGTTGAATTTGTTGGTGTTTTTCATTGTTGAGGTTTTTGTTGAATTTGTTGGTGTTATCAATGTTATTTCTTGAATTTTTTTGTAGTTTTCAATGTTGAGGTTGTTTTTGAATTTGTTGGTGTTTTTCAATGTTGAGGTTGTTGTTGAATTTGTTGGTTTTTTTCAATGTTGAGGTTGTTCAATTTGACGGTGATTATCAATATTGAGGTTGTTGTTGAATTTTTTGGTTTTATCAATGTTCTTTTTTAAGGTTTTTCTCTTGTTTAAAAAGTTGAGGTTGTTGTTGAAATTGTTAGTGTTTTTCATTGTTGAGGATGTTGTTGATTTGTTGGTGTTATCAATAATTTTTGTTGAACTTGTTTGTCTTCTTAAAAGTTACGTTTGTTGTTGAATTTTTTGGTGTATTTCAATGTTGAGGTTGCTGATTTTGAATATTGAGGTTGTTGTTGAATTTGTTGGTGTTATCAATGGTCTTTTTTGAACTTTTTTGTACTTTTACATGTTGAGTTTGTTGTTGAATTTGTTGCTGATTTTCAATATTGAATTTGTTGATGAATTTGTTGTTGATTTTCAATATTGAGGTTGTTGTTGAATTTGTTGGTGATTTTCAATGTTGAGGTTGCTGTTGAATTTGTTGTTGATTTTCAATATTGAGTTTGTTGTTGAATTTGGTGGTGTTATCAATGTTATTTTTTGAACTTTTTTGTAGTTTTCAATGTTTAGGTTGTTGTTGAATTTGTTGGTGTTATCAATGTTATTTTTTGAACTATTTTCTATTTTTCAATGTTGTGGTTGTTGTTGAATTTGTTGGTGTTATCAATGTTTATTTTGGACTTTTTTTATTCTTTTAAATTTGAGGTTGTTGTTGAATTTGTTGGTTTTATCAATGATCTTTTTTAAACTTTTTTGTAGTTTTAAATGTTGAGGTTGTTGTTGAAATTGTTGGTGTTCTCAATGTTTAGGTTGTTGAATTGGTTGGTGTTATTCATTCTTGAGGTTGTTGTTGAATTTTGTGGTGATTTTCAATATTGAGGTTGTTGTTGCATTTGTTGGTGTTTTTCAACGTTGAGGTTGTTGTTGAATTTGTTGGTGACTTTCAATATTGAGGATGTTGTTGAATTTGCTGGCGTTTTTCAATGTTGAGGTTGTTGTTGAATTTGTTGGTGTTATCAATGTTTTTTCTGAACTTTTTCTCTTCTTTTAAAAGTTGGGGTTGTTGTTGAATTTGATGGTGTTTTTCAATGTTGAGGTTGTTGTTGAATTTGTTGGTGTTTTTAAATGTTGAGGTAGAGGTAGAGTTTGTTGGTGATTTTCAATATTGAGGTTGTTGTTGAATTTGTTGACGTTTTTCAATGTTGCGATTGTTGTTGAATTTGTTGATGATTTTCAATGTTGAGGTCGTTGTTGAATTTGTTTGTGATTTTCAATATTGATGTTTTAGTTGAATTTGTTGGTATTATCAATGTTATTTTTTGAACGTTTTTGTACTTTTCAATGTTGAGATTTTTGAATTTGATGGTGATTTTCAATGTTGAGGTTGTTGTTGAATTTGTTGGTGTTTTTCGTTGTTGAGGTGTTTGATTAATTTGTTGGTGTTATCAATGTTTTTGTTGAACTTTTTGTATTTTTAAAATTTGAGTTTGTTGTTGAATCTGTTGGTGTTTTTCAATGTTGACGTTTGTTGTTGAATTTGTTGGTGTTTTTCATTGTTGAGGTTTTTGTTGAATTTGGTGGTGTCATCAATGTTTTTGTTGAACTTTTTTGTATTTTTAAAAGATGAGGTTGTTGTTCAATTTGTTGGCATTTTTCAAAGTTGAGATTGTTGTTGAATTTGTTGCTGATTTTAAATGTTGAGGTCGTGGTTGAACTTGTTGGTGTCTTTCAATATTGAGGTTGTTGTTGAATTTGTTGGTGTTTTTCAATGTTGAGGTTGTTGTTGAATTTGTTGGTGTTTTTCAATGTTGAGGTTGTTGTTGAATTTGTTGGTGATTTTAAATATTGAGGTTGTTGTTGAATTTGTTGGTGATTATCAATGTTATTTTATGAACTTTTTTGTATTTTTCAATGTTGAGGTTGTTGTTGATTTTGTTGGTTTCTTTCAATGTTCAGGTTGTTCAATTTGTTGGTGATTATCAATGTTATTTTTTGAACTTTTTTGTATTTTTCAATGTTGAGGTTGTTGTTGATTTTGTTGGTGTTTTTCATTGTTGAGGTTGTTGTTGAATTTGTTGGTGTTTTTCAATGTTGAGGTTTTTGTTGAATAGTTGGTGTTATCAATGTTTTTGTTGAACTTTTTTGTATTTTTTACAGTTAAGGTTGTTGTTGAATTTGTTGGTGTTTTTCAATGTTGAGGTTGTTCTTCAATTTTTTGGTGTTTTTCAATGTTGAGGTTTTTGAATTTGTAGGTGTTTTTCAATGTTGACGTTGTTGTTAAATTTGTAGGTGATTTTCAATGTTGAGGTTGTTGTTGAATTTGTTGTTTGTTTGCAATATTGAATTTGTTGTTGAATTTGTTGGAGTTATCAATGCTTTTTTTGAAATTTTTATCTTCTTTTAAAAGTTGAGGTTGTTGTTGAATTTGTTGGTATTTTTCAATTTTGCAGTTGTTGTTGACTTATTCGTTGTTTTTCATTGTTGAGGTTTTTGAAGTTGTTGGTGTTTTTCAATGTTGAGGTTGTTGTTGAATTTGTTGGTGTTTGTCAATGTTGAGGTTGTTGTTGAATTTGTTGGTCTTTTTCAATGTTGAGGTGGTTCAATTTGTTGGTGATTATCAATATTGAGGTTGTTGTTGAATTTGTTGGTTTTATCAATGTTCTTTTTGAAACTGTTTCTCTTGTTTTAAAAGTTGAGGTTGTTGTTGAATTTGTTGGTGTTTTTCAATGTTGAGGTTGTTGTTAAATTTGTTGGTGATATTCAATAATGAGATTGTTGTTGATGTTGTTGGTGTTATCAATGATAATTTTTGAACTTTTTTGTATTTTTCAATGTTGAGGTTGTTGTTGAATTTGTTGGTATTTTTCAATATTGAGGTTGTTGTTGAATTTATTGCTGTTTTTCAATGTTGAGGTTGTTGTTGAATTTGTTGGTGTTTGTCAATGTTGAGGTTGTTGTTGAATTTGTTGGTCTTTTTCAATGTTGAGGTGGTTCAATTTGTTGGTGATTATCAATATTGAGGTTGTTGTTGAATTTGTTGGTTTTATCAATGCTCTTTTTGAAACTGTTTCTCTTGTTTTAAATGTTGAGGTTGTTGTTGAATTTGTTGGTGTTTTTCAATGTTGAGGTTGTTGTTAAATTTGTCGGTGATATTCAATAATGAGAATGTTGTTGATGCAGTTGGTGTTATCAATGTTATTTTTTGAACTTTTTTGTATTTTTCAATGTTGAGGTTGTTGTTGAATTTGTTGGTGATTTTCAATATTGAGGTTGTTGTTGAATTTGTTGCTGTTATCAATGTTAATTTTTGATCTTTTTTTATTTTTGAAAGTTGAGCTTGTTGTTGAATTTGTTGGTTTTTTTCAATGTTGACGTTGTTGTTGAATTTGTTGGTGTTTTTCAATGTTGACGTTTGTTGTTGAATTTGTTGGTGTTTTTCATTGTTGAGGTTTTTGTTGAATTTGGTGGTGTCATCAATGTTTTTGTTGAACTTTTTTGTATTTTTAAAAGATGAGGTTGTTGTTCAATTTGTTGGCATTTTTCAAAGTTGAGATTGTTGTTGAATTTGTTGCTGATTTTAAATGTTGAGGTCGTGGTTGAACTTGTTGGTGTCTTTCAATATTGAGGTTGTTGTTGAATTTGTTGGTGTTTTTCAATGTTGAGGTTGTTGTTGAATTTGTTGGTGTTTTTCAATGTTGAGGTTGTTGTTGAATTTGTTGGTGATTTTAAATATTGAGGTTGTTGTTGAATTTGTTGGTGATTATCAATGTTATTTTATGAACTTTTTTGTATTTTTCAATGTTGAGGTTGTTGTTGATTTTGTTGGTTTCTTTCAATGTTCAGGTTGTTCAATTTGTTGGTGATTATCAATGTTATTTTTTGAACTTTTTTGTATTTTTCAATGTTGAGGTTGTTGTTGATTTTGTTGGTGTTTTTCATTGTTGAGGTTGTTGTTGAATTTGTTGGTGTTTTTCAATGTTGAGGTTTTTGTTGAATAGTTGGTGTTATCAATGTTTTTGTTGAACTTTATTGTATTTTTTACAGTTAAGGTTGTTGTTGAATTTGTTGGTGTTTTTCAATGTTGAGGTTGTTCTTCAATTTTTTGGTGTTTTTCAATGTTGAGGTTTTTGAATTTGTAGGTGTTTTTCAATGTTGACGTTGTTGTTAAATTTGTAGGTGATTTTCAATGTTGAGGTTGTTGTTGAATTTGTTGTCTGTTTGCAATATTGAATTTGTTGTTGAATTTGTTGGAGTTATCAATGCTTTTTTTGAAATTTTTATCTTCTTTTAAAAGTTGAGGTTGTTGTTGAATTTGTTGGTATTTTTCAATTTTGCAGTTGTTGTTGACTTATTCGTTGTTTTTCATTGTTGAGGTTTTTGAAGTTGTTGGTGTTTTTCAATGTTGAGGTTGTTGTTGAATTTGTTGGTGTTTTTGAATGTTGAGGTTGTTGTTGAATTTGTTGGTGATTTTCAATGTTGAGGTTGTTGTTTAAATTTGTTGGTGTTTTTCGTTGTTGAGGTTTTTGTTGAATTTGTTGGTGTTATCAATGTTTTTGTTGAACTTTTTTGTATTTTTAAAATTTGAGTTTTTTGTTGAATTTGTTGCTGTTATTCAATGTTGAGGTTGTTGTTGAATTTGTTGGTGTTTTTCATTGTTGAGGTTTTTGTCGAATTTGTTGGTGTTATCAATGTTTTTGTTGAACTTTTTGATACTTTTAAAAGTTGAGGTTGTTGTTGAATTTTTGGCATTTTTCAATGTTGAGATTGTTGTTGAATTTGTTGCTGATTTTAAATGTTGAGGTCGTTGTTGAACTTGTTGGTGTCTTTCAATATTGAGGTTGTTGTTGAATTTGTTGGTGTTTTTCAATGTTGAGGTTGTGGTTGAATTTGTTAGTGACTTTCAATATACAGGTTGTTGTTGAATTTGTTGGTTTTATCAATGATCTTTTTTGAAGTTTTTTGTTGTTTTAAATGTTGAGGTTGTTTTTGAAATTGTTGCTGCTTTTCAATGTTGAGGTTGTTGAATTTGTTGGTGTTTTTAATTGGTGAGGTTGTTGTTGAATTTGTTGGTGTTTTTCAATGTTGAGGTTGTTGTTAAATTTGTTGGTCTTATCAATGTTTTTGTTGAACTTTTTTGTATTTTTAAAGGTTAAGGTTGTTGTTGAATTTGTTGGTGTTTTTCAATGTTGAGGTTGTTGAATTTGTTGGTGATTTTCAATATTGAGGTTGATGTTGAATTTGTTGGTGATTATCAATGTTATTTTTTGAACTTTTTTGTATTTTTCAATGTTGAGGTTGTTTTTCAATTTGTTGGTATTTTTCAATGTTGAGGTTGTTGTTGATTTTGTTGGTGCTTTTCATTGTTGAGGTTTTTGTTGAATTTGTTGGTGTTTTTCATTGTTGAGGTTTTTGTTGAATAGTTGGTGTTATCAATGTTTTTGTTGAACTTTTCTGTATTTTTAAAAGTTAAGGTTGTTGTTGAATTTTTTGTTGTTTTTCATTGTTGAGGTTGTTCTTCAATTTTTTGGTGTTTTTCAATGTTGAGGTTGTTGTTAAATTTGTAGGTGATTTTCAATGTCGAGGTTGTTGTTGAATTTGTTGTTTATTTGCAATATTGAATTTGTTGTTGAATTTGTTGGTGTTATCAATGCTTTTATTGAAATTTTTATCTTCTTTTAAAAGTTGAGGTTGTTGTTGAATTTGTTGGTATTTTTCAGTGTCGCGGTTGTTGAATTATTTGTTGTTTATCATTTTTGAGGTTGTTGAAGTTGTTGGTCTTTTTCAATGTTGAGGTTGTTGTTGAATTTGTTGGTGTTTGTCAATGTTGAGGTTGTTGTTGATTTTGATGGTGTCTTTCAATGTTGAGGTTGTTCAATTTGTTGGTGATTATCAAAATTGAGGTTGTTGTTGAATTTGTTGGTTTTATCAATGTTCTTTTTTAAACTATTTCTCTTGTTTTAAAAGTTGAGGTTGTTGTTGAATTTGTTGGTGTTTTTCAATGTTGAGGTTGTTGTTAAATTTGTTGGTGATATTCAATAATGAGATTGTTGTTGAAATTGTTGGTGTTATCAATGTTATTTTTTGAACTTTTTTGTATTTTTCAATGTTGAGGTTGTTGTTGAATTTGTTGGTGTTTTTCAATTTTGAGGTTGTTGTTGAATTTGTTGGTGATTTTCAATATTGAGGTTGTTGTTGAATTTGTAGCTGTTATCAATGTTAATTTTTGATCTTTTTTTTATTTTTGAAAGTTGAGCTTGTTGTTGAATTTGTTGGTATTTTTCAATGTTGACGTTGTTGTTGAATTTGTTGGTGATTTTCATTATTGAAGTTGTTGAATTTGTTGGTGATTTTCAATGTTGAGGTTGTTGTTGAAGTTGTTGGTATCTATCAATGTTGAGGTTGTTCTTGAATTTGTTGGTGTTATCAATGTTATTTTTGAACTTTTTCTCCTCTTTTAAAAGTTGAGGTTGTTGTTGAATTTGTTGGTGTTTTTCAATGTTGAGGTTGTTGTTGAATTTGATTGTGACTTTCAACATACAGGTTGTTGTTGAATTTGTTGGTTTTATCAATGATCTTTTTTGAACTTTTTGGTAGTTTTAAATGTTGAGGTTGTTGTTGAATTTGTCGTCGTTTTTCAATGTTGAGGTTGTTCTTGAATTTGTTGGTGTTATCAATGTTTTTTTTGAACATTTTCTCTTCTTTTAAAAGTTGAGATTGTTTTTGAATTTGTTGGAATTTTTCAATGTTGAGCTTGTTGTTGAAATTGTAAGTTGTTTTCAATGTTCAGGTTGTTGTTGAATTTGTTGGCGTTTTTCAATGTTGAGATTGTTGTTGAATTTGTTGCTGATTTTCAATGTTGAGGTCGTTTTTGAACTTGTTGGTGTCATTGAATATTGAGGTTGTTGTTGAATTTGTTGGTGATTTTCAATATTGTGTTTGATGTTGAATTTGTTGGTGTTTTTCAGTATTGAGGTTGTTGTTGAACTTGTTGGTGTTATCAATGTTGAGGTTGTTGTTGGATTTGTTGGTGTTTTTCATTGTTGAGGTTTTTGTTGAATTTGTTGGTGTTATCAATTTTTTTGTTGAACTTTTTTGTATTTTTAGAAGTTGAGGTTGTTGTTGAATATGTTCGTATTTTTTAATGTTGTGGTTGTTGTTGCATTTTTTGGTGTTTTTCAATGTTGAGGTTGTTGTTGAATTTGTTGTTGATTTTCAATATTGAGGTTGTTGTTGAATTTGTTGGTGATTTTCAATGTTGAGGTTGCTGTTGAATTTGTTGTTGATTTTCAATATTGAGTTTGTTGTTGAATTTGGTGGTGTTATCAATGTTATTTTTTGAACTTTTTTGTAGTTTTCAATGTTTAGGTTGTTGTTGAATTTGTTGGTGTTATCAATGTTATTTTTTGAACTATTTTCTATTTTTCAATGTTGTGGTTGTTGTTGAATTTGTTGGTGTTATCAATGTTTATTTTGGACTTTTTTTATTCTTTTAAATTTGAGGTTGTTGTTGAATTTGTTGGTTTTATCAATGATCTTTTTTAAACTTTTTTGTAGTTTTAAATGTTGAGGTTGTTGTTGAAATTGTTGGTGTTCTCAATGTTTAGGTTGTTGAATTGGTTGGTGTTATTCATTCTTGAGGTTGTTGTTGAATTTTGTGGTGATTTTCAATATTGAGGTTGTTGTTGCATTTGTTGGTGTTTTTCAACGTTGAGGTTGTTGTTGAATTTGTTGGTGACTTTCAATATTGAGGATGTTGTTGAATTTGCTGGCGTTTTTCAATGTTGAGGTTGTTGTTGAATTTGTTGGTGTTATCAATGTTTTTTCTGAACTTTTTCTCTTCTTTTAAAAGTTGGGGTTGTTGTTGAATTTGATGGTGTTTTTCAATGTTGAGGTTGTTGTTGAATTTGTTGGTGTTTTTAAATGTTGAGGTAGAGGTAGAGTTTGTTGGTGATTTTCAATATTGAGGTTGTTGTTGAATTTGTTGACGTTTTTCAATGTTGCGATTGTTGTTGAATTTGTTGATGATTTTCAATGTTGAGGTCGTTGTTGAATTTGTTTGTGATTTTCAATATTGATGTTTTAGTTGAATTTGTTGGTATTATCAATGTTATTTTTTGAACGTTTTTGTACTTTTCAATGTTGAGATTTTTGAATTTGATGGTGATTTTCAATGTTGAGGTTGTTGTTGAATTTGTTGGTGTTTTTCGTTGTTGAGGTGTTTGATTAATTTGTTGGTGTTATCAATGTTTTTGTTGAACTTTTTGTATTTTTAAAATTTGAGTTTGTTGTTGAATCTGTTGGTGTTTTTCAATGTTGACGTTTGTTGTTGAATTTGTTGGTGTTTTTCATTGTTGAGGTTTTTGTTGAATTTGGTGGTGTCATCAATGTTTTTGTTGAACTTTTTTGTATTTTTAAAAGATGAGGTTGTTGTTCAATTTGTTGGCATTTTTCAAAGTTGAGATTGTTGTTGAATTTGTTGCTGATTTTAAATGTTGAGGTCGTGGTTGAACTTGTTGGTGTCTTTCAATATTGAGGTTGTTGTTGAATTTGTTGGTGTTTTTCAATGTTGAGGTTGTTGTTGAATTTGTTGGTGTTTTTCAATGTTGAGGTTGTTGTTGAATTTGTTGGTGATTTTAAATATTGAGGTTGTTGTTGAAATTGTTGGTGATTATCAATGTTATTTTATGAACTTTTTTGTATTTTTCAATGTTGAGGTTGTTGATGATTTTGTTGGTTTCTTTCAATGTTCAGGTTGTTCAATTTGTTGGTGATTATCAATGTTATTTTTTGAACTTTTTTGTATTTTTCAATGTTGAGGTTGTTGTTGATTTTGTTGGTGTTTTTCATTGTTGAGGTTGTTGTTGAATTTGTTGGTGTTTTTCAATGTTGAGGTTTTTGTTGAGTAGTTGGTGTTATCAATGTTTTTGTTGAACTTTTTTGTATTTTTTACAGTTAAGGTTGTTGTTGAATTTGTTGGTGTTTTTCAATGTTGAGGTTGTTCTTCAATTTTTTGGTGTTTTTCAATGTTGAGGTTTTTGAATTTGTAGGTGTTTTTCAATGTTGACGTTGTTGTTAAATTTGTAGGTGATTTTCAATGTTGAGGTTGTTGTTGAATTTGTTGTTTGTTTGCAATATTGAATTTGTTGTTGAATTTGTTGGAGTTATCAATGCTTTTTTTGAAATTTTTATCTTCTTTTAAAAGTTGAGGTTGTTGTTGAATTTGTTGGTATTTTTCAATTTTGCAGTTGTTGTTGACTTATTCGTTGTTTTTCATTGTTGAGGTTTTTGAAGTTGTTGGTGTTTTTCAATGTTGAGGTTGTTGTTGAATTTGTTGGTGTTTGTCAATGTTGAGGTTGTTGTTGAATTTGTTGGTCTTTTTCAATGTTGAGGTGGTTCAATTTGTTGGTGATTATCAATATTGAGGTTGTTGTTGAATTTGTTGGTTTTATCAATGTTCTTTTTGAAACTGTTTCTCTTGTTTTAAAAGTTGAGGTTGTTGTTGAATTTGTTGGTGTTTTTCAATGTTGAGGTTGTTGTTAAATTTGTTGGTGATATTCAATAATGAGATTGTTGTTGATGTTGTTGGTGTTATCAATGATAATTTTTGAACTTTTTTGTATTTTTCAATGTTGAGGTTGTTGTTGAATTTGTTGGTATTTTTCAATATTGAGGTTGTTGTTGAATTTATTGCTGTTTTTCAATGTTGAGGTTGTTGTTGAATTTGTTGGTGTTTGTCAATGTTGAGGTTGTTGTTGAATTTGTTGGTCTTTTTCAATGTTGAGGTGGTTCAATTTGTTGGTGATTATCAATATTGAGGTTGTTGTTGAATTTGTTGGTTTTATCAATGCTCTTTTTGAAACTGTTTCTCTTGTTTTAAATGTTGAGGTTGTTGTTGAATTTGTTGGTGTTTTTCAATGTTGAGGTTGTTGTTAAATTTGTCGGTGATATTCAATAATGAGAATGTTGTTGATGCAGTTGGTGTTATCAATGTTATTTTTTGAACTTTTTTGTATTTTTCAATGTTGAGGTTGTTGTTGAATTTGTTGGTGATTTTCAATATTGAGGTTGTTGTTGAATTTGTTGCTGTTATCAATGTTAATTTTTGATCTTTTTTTATTTTGAAAGTTGAGCTTGTTGTTGAATTTGTTGGTTTTTTTCAATGTTGACGTTGTTGTTGAATTTGTTGGTGTTTTTCAATGTTGACGTTTGTTGTTGAATTTGTTGGTGTTTTTCATTGTTGAGGTTTTTGTTGAATTTGGTGGTGTCATCAATGTTTTTGTTGAACTTTTTTGTATTTTTAAAAGATGAGGTTGTTGTTCAATTTGTTGGCATTTTTCAAAGTTGAGATTGTTGTTGAATTTGTTGCTGATTTTAAATGTTGAGGTCGTGGTTGAACTTGTTGGTGTCTTTCAATATTGAGGTTGTTGTTGAATTTGTTGGTGTTTTTCAATGTTGAGGTTGTTGTTGAATTTGTTGGTGTTTTTCAATGTTGAGGTTGTTGTTGAATTTGTTGGTGATTTTAAATATTGAGGTTGTTGTTGAATTTGTTGGTGATTATCAATGTTATTTTATGAACTTTTTTGTATTTTTCAATGTTGAGGTTGTTGTTGATTTTGTTGGTGTTTTTCATTGTTGAGGTTGTTGTTGAATTTGTTGGTGTTTTTCAATGTTGAGGTTTTTGTTGAATAGTTGGTGTTATCAATGTTTTTGTTGAACTTTTTTGTATTTTTTACAGTTAAGGTTGTTGTTGAATTTGTTGGTGTTTTTCAATGTTGAGGTTGTTCTTCAATTTTTTGGTGTTTTTCAATGTTGAGGTTTTTGAATTTGTAGGTGTTTTTCAATGTTGACGTTGTTGTTAAATTTGTAGGTGATTTTCAATGTTGAGGTTGTTGTTGAATTTGTTGTTTGTTTGCAATATTGAATTTGTTGTTGAATTTGTTGGAGTTATCAATGCTTTTTTTGAAATTTTTATCTTCTTTTAAAAGTTGAGGTTGTTGTTGAATTTGTTGGTATTTTTCAATTTTGCAGTTGTTGTTGACTTATTCGTTGTTTTTCATTGTTGAGGTTTTTGAAGTTGTTGGTGTTTTTCAATGTTGAGGTTGTTGTTGAATTTGTTGGTGTTTGTCAATGTTGAGGTTGTTGTTGAATTTGTTGGTCTTTTTCAATGTTGAGGTGGTTCAATTTGTTGGTGATTATCAATATTGAGGTTGTTGTTGAATTTGTTGGTTTTATCAATGTTCTTTTTGAAACTGTTTCTCTTGTTTTAAAAGTTGAGGTTGTTGTTGAATTTGTTGGTGTTTTTCAATGTTGAGGTTGTTGTTAAATTTGTTGGTGATATTCAATAATGAGATTGTTGTTGATGTTGTTGGTGTTATCAATGATAATTTTTGAACTTTTTTGTATTTTTCAATGTTGAGGTTGTTGTTGAATTTGTTGGTGTTTGTCAATGTTGAGGTTGTTGTTGAATTTGTTGGTCTTTTTCAATGTTGAGGTGGTTCAATTTGTTGGTGATTATCAATATTGAGGTTGTTGTTGAATTTGTTGGTTTTATCAATGCTCTTTTTGAAACTGTTTCTCTTGTTTTAAATGTTGAGGTTGTTGTTGAATTTGTTGGTGTTTTTCAATGTTGAGGTTGTTGTTAAATTTGTCGGTGATATTCAATAATGAGAATGTTGTTGATGCAGTTGGTGTTATCAATGTTATTTTTTGAACTTTTTTGTATTTTTCAATGTTGAGGTTGTTGTTGAATTTGTTGGTGATTTTCAATATTGAGGTTGTTGTTGAATTTGTTGCTGTTATCAATGTTAATTTTTGATCTTTTTTTATTTTTGAAAGTTGAGCTTGTTGTTGAATTTGTTGGTTTTTTTCAATGTTGACGTTGTTGTTGAATTTGTTGGTGTTTTTCAATGTTGACGTTTGTTGTTGAATTTGTTGGTGTTTTTCATTGTTGAGGTTTTTGTTGAATTTGGTGGTGTCATCAATGTTTTTGTTGAACTTTTTTGTATTTTTAAAAGATGAGGTTGTTGTTCAATTTGTTGGCATTTTTCAAAGTTGAGATTGTTGTTGAATTTGTTGCTGATTTTAAATGTTGAGGTCGTGGTTGAACTTGTTGGTGTCTTTCAATATTGAGGTTGTTGTTGAATTTGTTGGTGTTTTTCAATGTTGAGGTTGTTGTTGAATTTGTTGGTGTTTTTCAATGTTGAGGTTGTTGTTGAATTTGTTGGTGATTTTAAATATTGAGGTTGTTGTTGAATTTGTTGGTGATTATCAATGTTATTTTATGAACTTTTTTGTATTTTTCAATGTTGAGGTTGTTGTTGATTTTGTTGGTTTCTTTCAATGTTCAGGTTGTTCAATTTGTTGGTGATTATCAATGTTATTTTTTGAACTTTTTTGTATTTTTCAATGTTGAGGTTGTTGTTGATTTTGTTGGTGTTTTTCATTGTTGAGGTTGTTGTTGAATTTGTTGGTGTTTTTCAATGTTGAGGTTTTTGTTGAATAGTTGGTGTTATCAATGTTTTTGTTGAACTTTATTGTATTTTTTACAGTTAAGGTTGTTGTTGAATTTGTTGGTGTTTTTCAATGTTGAGGTTGTTCTTCAATTTTTTGGTGTTTTTCAATGTTGAGGTTTTTGAATTTGTAGGTGTTTTTCAATGTTGACGTTGTTGTTAAATTTGTAGGTGATTTTCAATGTTGAGGTTGTTGTTGAATTTGTTGTCTGTTTGCAATATTGAATTTGTTGTTGAATTTGTTGGAGTTATCAATGCTTTTTTTGAAATTTTTATCTTCTTTTAAAAGTTGAGGTTGTTGTTGAATTTGTTGGTATTTTTCAATTTTGCAGTTGTTGTTGACTTATTCGTTGTTTTTCATTGTTGAGGTTTTTGAAGTTGTTGGTGTTTTTCAATGTTGAGGTTGTTGTTGAATTTGTTGGTGTTTTTGAATGTTGAGGTTGTTGTTGAATTTGTTGGTGATTTTCAATGTTGAGGTTGTTGTTTAAATTTGTTGGTGTTTTTCGTTGTTGAGGTTTTTGTTGAATTTGTTGGTGTTATCAATGTTTTTGTTGAACTTTTTTGTATTTTTAAAATTTGAGGTTTTTGTTGAATTTGTTGCTGTTATTCAATGTTGAGGTTGTTGTTGAATTTGTTGGTGTTTTTCATTGTTGAGGTTTTTGTCGAATTTGTTGGTGTTATCAATGTTTTTGTTGAACTTTTTGATACTTTTAAAAGTTGAGGTTGTTGTTGAATTTTTGGCATTTTTCAATGTTGAGATTGTTGTTGAATTTGTTGCTGATTTTAAATGTTGAGGTCGTTGTTGAACTTGTTGGTGTCTTTCAATATTGAGGTTGTTGTTGAATTTGTTGGTGTTTTTCAATGTTGAGGTTGTGGTTGAATTTGTTAGTGACTTTCAATATACAGGTTGTTGTTGAATTTGTTGGTTTTATCAATGATCTTTTTTGAAGTTTTTTGTTGTTTTAAATGTTGAGGTTGTTTTTGAAATTGTTGCTGCTTTTCAATGTTGAGGTTGTTGAATTTGTTGGTGTTTTTAATTGGTGAGGTTGTTGTTGAATTTGTTGGTGTTTTTCAATGTTGAGGTTGTTGTTAAATTTGTTGGTCTTATCAATGTTTTTGTTGAACTTTTTTGTATTTTTAAAGGTTAAGGTTGTTGTTGAATTTGTTGGTGTTTTTCAATGTTGAGGTTGTTGAATTTGTTGGTGATTTTCAATATTGAGGTTGATGTTGAATTTGTTGGTGATTATCAATGTTATTTTTTGAACTTTTTTGTATTTTTCAATGTTGAGGTTGTTTTTCAATTTGTTGGTATTTTTCAATGTTGAGGTTGTTGTTGATTTTGTTGGTGCTTTTCATTGTTGAGGTTTTTGTTGAATTTGTTGGTGTTTTTCATTGTTGAGGTTTTTGTTGAATAGTTGGTGTTATCAATGTTTTTGTTGAACTTTTCTGTATTTTTAAAAGTTAAGGTTGTTGTTGAATTTTTTGTTGTTTTTCATTGTTGAGGTTGTTCTTCAATTTTTTGGTGTTTTTCAATGTTGAGGTTGTTGTTAAATTTGTAGGTGATTTTCAATGTCGAGGTTGTTGTTGAATTTGTTGTTTATTTGCAATATTGAATTTGTTGTTGAATTTGTTGGTGTTATCAATGCTTTTATTGAAATTTTTATCTTCTTTTAAAAGTTGAGGTTGTTGTTGAATTTGTTGGTATTTTTCAGTGTCGCGGTTGTTGAATTATTTGTTGTTTATCATTTTTGAGGTTGTTGAAGTTGTTGGTCTTTTTCAATGTTGAGGTTGTTGTTGAATTTGTTGGTGTTTGTCAATGTTGAGGTTGTTGTTGATTTTGATGGTGTCTTTCAATGTTGAGGTTGTTCAATTTGTTGGTGATTATCAAAATTGAGGTTGTTGTTGAATTTGTTGGTTTTATCAATGTTCTTTTTTAAACTATTTCTCTTGTTTTAAAAGTTGAGGTTGTTGTTGAATTTGTTGGTGTTTTTCAATGTTGAGGTTGTTGTTAAATTTGTTGGTGATATTCAATAATGAGATTGTTGTTGAAATTGTTGGTGTTATCAATGTTATTTTTTGAACTTTTTTGTATTTTTCAATGTTGAGGTTGTTGTTGAATTTGTTGGTGTTTTTCAATTTTGAGGTTGTTGTTGAATTTGTTGGTGATTTTCAATATTGAGGTTGTTGTTGAATTTGTAGCTGTTATCAATGTTAATTTTTGATCTTTTTTTTATTTTTGAAAGTTGAGCTTGTTGTTGAATTTGTTGGTATTTTTCAATGTTGACGTTGTTGTTGAATTTGTTGGTGATTTTCATTATTGAAGTTGTTGAATTTGTTGGTGATTTTCAATGTTGAGGTTGTTGTTGAAGTTGTTGGTATCTATCAATGTTGAGGTTGTTCTTGAATTTGTTGGTGTTATCAATGTTATTTTTGAACTTTTTCTCCTCTTTTAAAAGTTGAGGTTGTTGTTGAATTTGTTGGTGTTTTTCAATGTTGAGGTTGTTGTTGAATTTGATTGTGACTTTCAACATACAGGTTGTTGTTGAATTTGTTGGTTTTATCAATGATCTTTTTTGAACTTTTTGGTAGTTTTAAATGTTGAGGTTGTTGTTGAATTTGTCGTCGTTTTTCAATGTTGAGGTTGTTCTTGAATTTGTTGGTGTTATCAATGTTTTTTTTGAACATTTTCTCTTCTTTTAAAAGTTGAGATTGTTTTTGAATTTGTTGGAATTTTTCAATGTTGAGCTTGTTGTTGAAATTGTAAGTTGTTTTCAATGTTCAGGTTGTTGTTGAATTTGTTGGCGTTTTTCAATGTTGAGATTGTTGTTGAATTTGTTGCTGATTTTCAATGTTGAGGTCGTTTTTGAACTTGTTGGTGTCATTGAATATTGAGGTTGTTGTTGAATTTGTTGGTGATTTTCAATATTGTGTTTGATGTTGAATTTGTTGGTGTTTTTCAGTATTGAGGTTGTTGTTGAACTTGTTGGTGTTATCAATGTTGAGGTTGTTGTTGGATTTGTTGGTGTTTTTCATTGTTGAGGTTTTTGTTGAATTTGTTGGTGTTATCAATTTTTTTGTTGAACTTTTTTGTATTTTTAGAAGTTGAGGTTGTTGTTGAATATGTTCGTATTTTTTAATGTTGTGGTTGTTGTTGCATTTTTTGGTGTTTTTCAATGTTGAGGTTGTTGTTGAATTTGTTGTTGATTTTCAATATTGAGGTTGTTGTTGAATTTGTTGGTGATTTTCAATGTTGAGGTTGCTGTTGAATTTGTTGTTGATTTTCAATATTGAGTTTGTTGTTGAATTTGGTGGTGTTATCAATGTTATTTTTTGAACTTTTTTGTAGTTTTCAATGTTTAGGTTGTTGTTGAATTTGTTGGTGTTATCAATGTTATTTTTTGAACTATTTTCTATTTTTCAATGTTGTGGTTGTTGTTGAATTTGTTGGTGTTATCAATGTTTATTTTGGACTTTTTTTATTCTTTTAAATTTGAGGTTGTTGTTGAATTTGTTGGTTTTATCAATGATCTTTTTTAAACTTTTTCGTAGTTTTAAATGTTGAGGTTGTTGTTGAAATTGTTGGTGTTCTCAATGTTTAGGTTGTTGAATTGGTTGGTGTTATTCATTCTTGAGGTTGTTGTTGAATTTTGTGGTGATTTTCAATATTGAGGTTGTTGTTGCATTTGTTGGTGTTTTTCAACGTTGAGGTTGTTGTTGAATTTGTTGGTGACTTTCAATATTGAGGATGTTGTTGAATTTGCTGGCGTTTTTCAATGTTGAGGTTGTTGTTGAATTTGTTGGTGTTATCAATGTTTTTTCTGAACTTTTTCTCTTCTTTTAAAAGTTGGGGTTGTTGTTGAATTTGATGGTGTTTTTCAATGTTGAGGTTGTTGTTGAATTTGTTGGTGTTTTTAAATGTTGAGGTAGAGGTAGAGTTTGTTGGTGATTTTCAATATTGAGGTTGTTGTTGAATTTGTTGACGTTTTTCAATGTTGCGATTGTTGTTGAATTTGTTGATGATTTTCAATGTTGAGGTCGTTGTTGAATTTGTTTGTGATTTTCAATATTGATGTTTTAGTTGAATTTGTTGGTATTATCAATGTTATTTTTTGAACGTTTTTGTACTTTTCAATGTTGAGATTTTTGAATTTGATGGTGATTTTCAATGTTGAGGTTGTTGTTGAATTTGTTGGTGTTTTTCGTTGTTGAGGTGTTTGATTAATTTGTTGGTGTTATCAATGTTTTTGTTGAACTTTTTGTATTTTTAAAATTTGAGTTTGTTGTTGAATCTGTTGGTGTTTTTCAATGTTGACGTTTGTTGTTGAATTTGTTGGTGTTTTTCATTGTTGAGGTTTTTGTTGAATTTGGTGGTGTCATCAATGTTTTTGTTGAACTTTTTTGTATTTTTAAAAGATGAGGTTGTTGTTCAATTTGTTGGCATTTTTCAAAGTTGAGATTGTTGTTGAATTTGTTGCTGATTTTAAATGTTGAGGTCGTGGTTGAACTTGTTGGTGTCTTTCAATATTGAGGTTGTTGTTGAATTTGTTGGTGTTTTTCAATGTTGAGGTTGTTGTTGAATTTGTTGGTGTTTTTCAATGTTGAGGTTGTTGTTGAATTTGTTGGTGATTTTAAATATTGAGGTTGTTGTTGAAATTGTTGGTGATTATCAATGTTATTTTATGAACTTTTTTGTATTTTTCAATGTTGAGGTTGTTGTTGATTTTGTTGGTTTCTTTCAATGTTCAGGTTGTTCAATTTGTTGGTGATTATCAATGTTATTTTTTGAACTTTTTTGTATTTTTCAATGTTGAGGTTGTTGTTGATTTTGTTGGTGTTTTTCATTGTTGAGGTTGTTGTTGAATTTGTTGGTGTTTTTCAATGTTGAGGTTTTTGTTGAGTAGTTGGTGTTATCAATGTTTTTGTTGAACTTTTTTGTATTTTTTACAGTTAAGGTTGTTGTTGAATTTGTTGGTGTTTTTCAATGTTGAGGTTGTTCTTCAATTTTTTGGTGTTTTTCAATGTTGAGGTTTTTGAATTTGTAGGTGTTTTTCAATGTTGACGTTGTTGTTAAATTTGTAGGTGATTTTCAATGTTGAGGTTGTTGTTGAATTTGTTGTTTGTTTGCAATATTGAATTTGTTGTTGAATTTGTTGGAGTTATCAATGCTTTTTTTGAAATTTTTATCTTCTTTTAAAAGTTGAGGTTGTTGTTGAATTTGTTGGTATTTTTCAATTTTGCAGTTGTTGTTGACTTATTCGTTGTTTTTCATTGTTGAGGTTTTTGAAGTTGTTGGTGTTTTTCAATGTTGAGGTTGTTGTTGAATTTGTTGGTGTTTGTCAATGTTGAGGTTGTTGTTGAATTTGTTGGTCTTTTTCAATGTTGAGGTGGTTCAATTTGTTGGTGATTATCAATATTGAGGTTGTTGTTGAATTTGTTGGTTTTATCAATGTTCTTTTTGAAACTGTTTCTCTTGTTTTAAAAGTTGAGGTTGTTGTTGAATTTGTTGGTGTTTTTCAATGTTGAGGTTGTTGTTAAATTTGTTGGTGATATTCAATAATGAGATTGTTGTTGATGTTGTTGGTGTTATCAATGATAATTTTTGAACTTTTTTGTATTTTTCAATGTTGAGGTTGTTGTTGAATTTGTTGGTATTTTTCAATATTGAGGTTGTTGTTGAATTTATTGCTGTTTTTCAATGTTGAGGTTGTTGTTGAATTTGTTGGTGTTTGTCAATGTTGAGGTTGTTGTTGAATTTGTTGGTCTTTTTCAATGTTGAGGTGGTTCAATTTGTTGGTGATTATCAATATTGAGGTTGTTGTTGAATTTGTTGGTTTTATCAATGCTCTTTTTGAAACTGTTTCTCTTGTTTTAAATGTTGAGGTTGTTGTTGAATTTGTTGGTGTTTTTCAATGTTGAGGTTGTTGTTAAATTTGTCGGTGATATTCAATAATGAGAATGTTGTTGATGCAGTTGGTGTTATCAATGTTATTTTTTGAACTTTTTTGTATTTTTCAATGTTGAGGTTGTTGTTGAATTTGTTGGTGATTTTCAATATTGAGGTTGTTGTTGAATTTGTTGCTGTTATCAATGTTAATTTTTGATCTTTTTTTATTTTGAAAGTTGAGCTTGTTGTTGAATTTGTTGGTTTTTTTCAATGTTGACGTTGTTGTTGAATTTGTTGGTGTTTTTCAATGTTGACGTTTGTTGTTGAATTTGTTGGTGTTTTTCATTGTTGAGGTTTTTGTTGAATTTGGTGGTGTCATCAATGTTTTTGTTGAACTTTTTTGTATTTTTAAAAGATGAGGTTGTTGTTCAATTTGTTGGCATTTTTCAAAGTTGAGATTGTTGTTGAATTTGTTGCTGATTTTAAATGTTGAGGTCGTGGTTGAACTTGTTGGTGTCTTTCAATATTGAGGTTGTTGTTGAATTTGTTGGTGTTTTTCAATGTTGAGGTTGTTGTTGAATTTGTTGGTGTTTTTCAATGTTGAGGTTGTTGTTGAATTTGTTGGTGATTTTCAATATTGAGGTTGTTGTTGAATTTGTAGCTGTTATCAATGTTAATTTTTGATCTTTTTTTTATTTTTGAAAGTTGAGCTTGTTGTTGAATTTGTTGCTATTTTTCAATGTTGACGTTGTTGTTGAATTTGTTGGTGATTTTCATTATTGAAGTTGTTGAATTTGTTGGTGATTTTCAATGTTGAGGTTGTTGTTGAAGTTGTTGGTATCTATCAATGTTGAGGTTGTTCTTGAATTTGTTGGTGTTATCAATGTTATTTTTGAACTTTTTCTCCTCTTTTAAAAGTTGAGGTTGTTGTTGAATTTGTTGGTGTTTTTCAATGTTGAGGTTGTTGTTGAATTTGATTGTGACTTTCAACATACAGGTTGTTGTTGAATTTGTTGGTTTTATCAATGATCTTTTTTGAACTTTTTGGTAGTTTTAAATGTTGAGGTTGTTGTTGAATTTGTCGTCGTTTTTCAATGTTGAGGTTGTTCTTGAATTTGTTGGTGTTATCAATGTTTTTTTTGAACATTTTCTCTTCTTTTAAAAGTTGAGATTGTTTTTGAATTTGTTGGAATTTTTCAATGTTGAGCTTGTTGTTGAAATTGTAAGTTGTTTTCAATGTTCAGGTTGTTGTTGAATTTGTTGGCGTTTTTCAATGTTGAGATTGTTGTTGAATTTGTTGCTGATTTTCAATGTTGAGGTCGTTTTTGAACTTGTTGGTGTCATTGAATATTGAGGTTGTTGTTGAATTTGTTGGTGATTTTCAATATTGTGTTTGATGTTGAATTTGTTGGTGTTTTTCAGTATTGAGGTTGTTGTTGAACTTGTTGGTGTTATCAATGTTGAGGTTGTTGTTGGATTTGTTGGTGTTTTTCATTGTTGAGGTTTTTGTTGAATTTGTTGGTGTTATCAATTTTTTTGTTGAACTTTTTTGTATTTTTAGAAGTTGAGGTTGTTGTTGAATATGTTCGTATTTTTTAATGTTGTGGTTGTTGTTGCATTTTTTGGTGTTTTTCAATGTTGAGGTTGTTGTTGAATTTGTTGTTGATTTTCAATATTGAGGTTGTTGTTGAATTTGTTGGTGATTTTCAATGTTGAGGTTGCTGTTGAATTTGTTGTTGATTTTCAATATTGAGTTTGTTGTTGAATTTGGTGGTGTTATCAATGTTATTTTTTGAACTTTTTTGTAGTTTTCAATGTTTAGGTTGTTGTTGAATTTGTTGGTGTTATCAATGTTATTTTTTGAACTATTTTCTATTTTTCAATGTTGTGGTTGTTGTTGAATTTGTTGGTGTTATCAATGTTTATTTTGGACTTTTTTTATTCTTTTAAATTTGAGGTTGTTGTTGAATTTGTTGGTTTTATCAATGATCTTTTTTAAACTTTTTTGTAGTTTTAAATGTTGAGGTTGTTGTTGAAATTGTTGGTGTTCTCAATGTTTAGGTTGTTGAATTGGTTGGTGTTATTCATTCTTGAGGTTGTTGTTGAATTTTGTGGTGATTTTCAATATTGAGGTTGTTGTTGCATTTGTTGGTGTTTTTCAACGTTGAGGTTGTTGTTGAATTTGTTGGTGACTTTCAATATTGAGGATGTTGTTGAATTTGCTGGCGTTTTTCAATGTTGAGGTTGTTGTTGAATTTGTTGGTGTTATCAATGTTTTTTCTGAACTTTTTCTCTTCTTTTAAAAGTTGGGGTTGTTGTTGAATTTGATGGTGTTTTTCAATGTTGAGGTTGTTGTTGAATTTGTTGGTGTTTTTAAATGTTGAGGTAGAGGTAGAGTTTGTTGGTGATTTTCAATATTGAGGTTGTTGTTGAATTTGTTGACGTTTTTCAATGTTGCGATTGTTGTTGAATTTGTTGATGATTTTCAATGTTGAGGTCGTTGTTGAATTTGTTTGTGATTTTCAATATTGATGTTTTAGTTGAATTTGTTGGTATTATCAATGTTATTTTTTGAACGTTTTTGTACTTTTCAATGTTGAGATTTTTGAATTTGATGGTGATTTTCAATGTTGAGGTTGTTGTTGAATTTGTTGGTGTTTTTCGTTGTTGAGGTGTTTGATTAATTTGTTGGTGTTATCAATGTTTTTGTTGAACTTTTTGTATTTTTAAAATTTGAGTTTGTTGTTGAATCTGTTGGTGTTTTTCAATGTTGACGTTTGTTGTTGAATTTGTTGGTGTTTTTCATTGTTGAGGTTTTTGTTGAATTTGGTGGTGTCATCAATGTTTTTGTTGAACTTTTTTGTATTTTTAAAAGATGAGGTTGTTGTTCAATTTGTTGGCATTTTTCAAAGTTGAGATTGTTGTTGAATTTGTTGCTGATTTTAAATGTTGAGGTCGTGGTTGAACTTGTTGGTGTCTTTCAATATTGAGGTTGTTGTTGAATTTGTTGGTGTTTTTCAATGTTGAGGTTGTTGTTGAATTTGTTGGTGTTTTTCAATGTTGAGGTTGTTGTTGAATTTGTTGGTGATTTTAAATATTGAGGTTGTTGTTGAATTTGTTGGTGATTATCAATGTTATTTTATGAACTTTTTTGTATTTTTCAATGTTGAGGTTGTTGTTGATTTTGTTGGTTTCTTTCAATGTTCAGGTTGTTCAATTTGTTGGTGATTATCAATGTTATTTTTTGAACTTTTTTGTATTTTTCAATGTTGAGGTTGTTGTTGATTTTGTTGGTGTTTTTCATTGTTGAGGTTGTTGTTGAATTTGTTGGTGTTTTTCAATGTTGAGGTTTTTGTTGAATAGTTGGTGTTATCAATGTTTTTGTTGAACTTTTTTGTATTTTTTACAGTTAAGGTTGTTGTTGAATTTGTTGGTGTTTTTCAATGTTGAGGTTGTTCTTCAATTTTTTGGTGTTTTTCAATGTTGAGGTTTTTGAATTTGTAGGTGTTTTTCAATGTTGACGTTGTTGTTAAATTTGTAGGTGATTTTCAATGTTGAGGTTGTTGTTGAATTTGTTGTTTGTTTGCAATATTGAATTTGTTGTTGAATTTGTTGGAGTTATCAATGCTTTTTTTGAAATTTTTATCTTCTTTTAAAAGTTGAGGTTGTTGTTGAATTTGTTGGTATTTTTCAATTTTGCAGTTGTTGTTGACTTATTCGTTGTTTTTCATTGTTGAGGTTTTTGAAGTTGTTGGTGTTTTTCAATGTTGAGGTTGTTGTTGAATTTGTTGGTGTTTGTCAATGTTGAGGTTGTTGTTGAATTTGTTGGTCTTTTTCAATGTTGAGGTGGTTCAATTTGTTGGTGATTATCAATATTGAGGTTGTTGTTGAATTTGTTGGTTTTATCAATGTTCTTTTTGAAACTGTTTCTCTTGTTTTAAAAGTTGAGGTTGTTGTTGAATTTGTTGGTGTTTTTCAATGTTGAGGTTGTTGTTAAATTTGTTGGTGATATTCAATAATGAGATTGTTGTTGATGTTGTTGGTGTTATCAATGATAATTTTTGAACTTTTTTGTATTTTTCAATGTTGAGGTTGTTGTTGAATTTGTTGGTGTTTGTCAATGTTGAGGTTGTTGTTGAATTTGTTGGTCTTTTTCAATGTTGAGGTGGTTCAATTTGTTGGTGATTATCAATATTGAGGTTGTTGTTGAATTTGTTGGTTTTATCAATGCTCTTTTTGAAACTGTTTCTCTTGTTTTAAATGTTGAGGTTGTTGTTGAATTTGTTGGTGTTTTTCAATGTTGAGGTTGTTGTTAAATTTGTCGGTGATATTCAATAATGAGAATGTTGTTGATGCAGTTGGTGTTATCAATGTTATTTTTTGAACTTTTTTGTATTTTTCAATGTTGAGGTTGTTGTTGAATTTGTTGGTGATTTTCAATATTGAGGTTGTTGTTGAATTTGTTGCTGTTATCAATGTTAATTTTTGATCTTTTTTTATTTTTGAAAGTTGAGCTTGTTGTTGAATTTGTTGGTTTTTTTCAATGTTGACGTTGTTGTTGAATTTGTTGGTGTTTTTCAATGTTGACGTTTGTTGTTGAATTTGTTGGTGTTTTTCATTGTTGAGGTTTTTGTTGAATTTGGTGGTGTCATCAATGTTTTTGTTGAACTTTTTTGTATTTTTAAAAGATGAGGTTGTTGTTCAATTTGTTGGCATTTTTCAAAGTTGAGATTGTTGTTGAATTTGTTGCTGATTTTAAATGTTGAGGTCGTGGTTGAACTTGTTGGTGTCTTTCAATATTGAGGTTGTTGTTGAATTTGTTGGTGTTTTTCAATGTTGAGGTTGTTGTTGAATTTGTTGGTGTTTTTCAATGTTGAGGTTGTTGTTGAATTTGTTGGTGATTTTAAATATTGAGGTTGTTGTTGAATTTGTTGGTGATTATCAATGTTATTTTATGAACTTTTTTGTATTTTTCAATGTTGAGGTTGTTGTTGATTTTGTTGGTTTCTTTCAATGTTCAGGTTGTTCAATTTGTTGGTGATTATCAATGTTATTTTTTGAACTTTTTTGTATTTTTCAATGTTGAGGTTGTTGTTGATTTTGTTGGTGTTTTTCATTGTTGAGGTTGTTGTTGAATTTGTTGGTGTTTTTCAATGTTGAGGTTTTTGTTGAATAGTTGGTGTTATCAATGTTTTTGTTGAACTTTATTGTATTTTTTACAGTTAAGGTTGTTGTTGAATTTGTTGGTGTTTTTCAATGTTGAGGTTGTTCTTCAATTTTTTGGTGTTTTTCAATGTTGAGGTTTTTGAATTTGTAGGTGTTTTTCAATGTTGACGTTGTTGTTAAATTTGTAGGTGATTTTCAATGTTGAGGTTGTTGTTGAATTTGTTGTCTGTTTGCAATATTGAATTTGTTGTTGAATTTGTTGGAGTTATCAATGCTTTTTTTGAAATTTTTATCTTCTTTTAAAAGTTGAGGTTGTTGTTGAATTTGTTGGTATTTTTCAATTTTGCAGTTGTTGTTGACTTATTCGTTGTTTTTCATTGTTGAGGTTTTTGAAGTTGTTGGTGTTTTTCAATGTTGAGGTTGTTGTTGAATTTGTTGGTGTTTTTGAATGTTGAGGTTGTTGTTGAATTTGTTGGTGATTTTCAATGTTGAGGTTGTTGTTTAAATTTGTTGGTGTTTTTCGTTGTTGAGGTTTTTGTTGAATTTGTTGGTGTTATCAATGTTTTTGTTGAACTTTTTTGTATTTTTAAAATTTGAGGTTTTTGTTGAATTTGTTGCTGTTATTCAATGTTGAGGTTGTTGTTGAATTTGTTGGTGTTTTTCATTGTTGAGGTTTTTGTCGAATTTGTTGGTGTTATCAATGTTTTTGTTGAACTTTTTGATACTTTTAAAAGTTGAGGTTGTTGTTGAATTTTTGGCATTTTTCAATGTTGAGATTGTTGTTGAATTTGTTGCTGATTTTAAATGTTGAGGTCGTTGTTGAACTTGTTGGTGTCTTTCAATATTGAGGTTGTTGTTGAATTTGTTGGTGTTTTTCAATGTTGAGGTTGTGGTTGAATTTGTTAGTGACTTTCAATATATAGGTTGTTGTTGAATTTGTTGGTTTTATCAATGATCTTTTTTGAAGTTTTTTGTTGTTTTAAATGTTGAGGTTGTTTTTGAAATTGTTGCTGCTTTTCAATGTTGAGGTTGTTGAATTTGTTGGTGTTTTTAATTGGTGAGGTTGTTGTTGAATTTGTTGGTGTTTTTCAATGTTGAGGTTGTTGTTAAATTTGTTGGTCTTATCAATGTTTTTGTTGAACTTTTTTGTATTTTTAAAGGTTAAGGTTGTTGTTGAATTTGTTGGTGTTTTTCAATGTTGAGGTTGTTGAATTTGTTGGTGATTTTCAATATTGAGGTTGATGTTGAATTTGTTGGTGATTATCAATGTTATTTTTTGAACTTTTTTGTATTTTTCAATGTTGAGGTTGTTTTTCAATTTGTTGGTATTTTTCAATGTTGAGGTTGTTGTTGATTTTGTTGGTGCTTTTCATTGTTGAGGTTTTTGTTGAATTTGTTGGTGTTTTTCATTGTTGAGGTTTTTGTTGAATAGTTGGTGTTATCAATGTTTTTGTTGAACTTTTCTGTATTTTTAAAAGTTAAGGTTGTTGTTGAATTTTTTGTTGTTTTTCATTGTTGAGGTTGTTCTTCAATTTTTTGGTGTTTTTCAATGTTGAGGTTGTTGTTAAATTTGTAGGTGATTTTCAATGTCGAGGTTGTTGTTGAATTTGTTGTTTATTTGCAATATTGAATTTGTTGTTGAATTTGTTGGTGTTATCAATGCTTTTATTGAAATTTTTATCTTCTTTTAAAAGTTGAGGTTGTTGTTGAATTTGTTGGTATTTTTCAGTGTCGCGGTTGTTGAATTATTTGTTGTTTATCATTTTTGAGGTTGTTGAAGTTGTTGGTCTTTTTCAATGTTGAGGTTGTTGTTGAATTTGTTGGTGTTTGTCAATGTTGAGGTTGTTGTTGATTTTGATGGTGTCTTTCAATGTTGAGGTTGTTCAATTTGTTGGTGATTATCAAAATTGAGGTTGTTGTTGAATTTGTTGGTTTTATCAATGTTCTTTTTTAAACTATTTCTCTTGTTTTAAAAGTTGAGGTTGTTGTTGAATTTGTTGGTGTTTTTCAATGTTGAGGTTGTTGTTAAATTTGTTGGTGATATTCAATAATGAGATTGTTGTTGAAATTGTTGGTGTTATCAATGTTATTTTTTTGAACTTTTTTGTATTTT